>NW_022111324.1:88988882-88991472 GCF_000313985.2 Echinops telfairi
TTTTTGTGGTTTATTTTCTCTGAAAAATGTATTTTGTTCTTTTGGTTCTAGTTTTTTTGGGTGCTGTGTTAAGGTTTAATTTTGTTTTTTTCCTCTTTCTTTAAGTGTGCACTGATTACTATAAATTGCCCTCTAATAACTTCTTTTTCTCTGTCCCAAAGGTTTGGTATGTTGTGTTTTTGTTCTATTAATTTCAAGAAAAAAATTAAAAAATCCATTATTTAATTTATTTGCAGGTCTGGTGGTGTTGTGGGTTATGAGTTGCGCTGCTAACCACAAAGTCAGTAGTTTGAAACCACTCTACAGGAGAAACATGAGACTACCTATTCCTGTAAGGAGTATAGTCTTGGAAAATCATGGGGCAGTTCTACCCTGTTCAATAGGGTCACTATGAGTTGGGATTGACTCTATGTCAGTGAATTTTTAAAAACATCATCTATGATCCCATAGTTTAAAGTAGAATATTGTTTGTTTTCCATGTATGTGATTTTTTTTGCCCTTGTTCTTTCTGTTGTTGATTTCCAATTTGGTAATGTTGTGTAGAATGGAGTGTAAAATCTCAATAATTTTCAATTTATTAAGGATTGCTTTGTGATCTAATATATGCTCTATTCTAGATAATGTTCCACGTTCCCTGGAAAATAATGACTATTGTGATGCTGTTGGGTGGAGTGCTATATATGTCTAGGAGGTAGAGTGGGTTAATTGTGTCCTTTAGTTTTCTGTGACTTTATTGAGTTTCGTTCTTGATGATCCGTTTTTCCTAGAGAGTGTGGTGTATTAAAGCCTCCTAGCTATTGGTGTACTGTCTTTCTATGTTCAGAATTTTGAGTTTGATTACTATATTGTGAGGGTCTTTAATTTGATGCATATATGTTTACTATGGTTATATCTTCATGTTTCATTGTTCCTTTAATCATTATGTAATTATTTGTCTCTCATGATGGTTTTTGCCTTGAAACATATTTTATTGGAGATTAATATTGCCACACCTGTTTTCTCTCTCCTTTGTTTTTGGTTGTCATTAGCTGGGTAACAATTTCTCCATGCTTTGGTTTTTAGTCTATTTTTGTCTTTGTGTCTAAATTGTGTTTTCTGTAGGTAGCATATTGATGGGTCATTTTCTTACCAGTCTGCTAGTCTCTGTCTTGACTGGTGAGTTATAAATTCAGTGTCATTGTGTCAGTTTGTTGCTATCCTTTTATTTGCTTGTTAATTTTTTTCTCCTATCAGTTGTACTTGAGGGAAGTATCTTCAAGCTCACTAATTAGAGTTTCCATTTCTTCAGTTCTTTATTCTTTTTCACCATGTTGTCTGATTCTGTTATCTTATTACTTCTCTACTATTTAGTGTGATACTTCTATTCTAGTCTATTTGACATAGAGTTTCTAGTTTTAGTATTTTATCTATCTTTCTTGGGAACATTTTCCCCCCCATATGTTGAAAGCACATGAACATAATTCCTGTGAATTCTATTTCTGATAGTCCCAGGGCCTTTTCTGCAGAATATTTCTTTGGATGTGTGGACTGTTCAGTTGTTCTTCCTGTTGTTCTTTTTCATTTTCTTCTTTGTGGACTGCGCTTGACTGGCTCTGTGGCATTGTGGTGCAGCCATTTGTGTTGGAAGGGCTGTTGGCTCATGTTGATTGATGGACTTTGTCTAGTGGTGTCAGAAAGGAGGAAGGAGTGAGAAACAATAGGGAAGAGAAAAAGTGGAAAAGGTGTAGAGAAAGGGATACGAGCAGAAAAAAGTGAATAACTAACAAAAAAAACAAAAAGAGAAAAATAAAGCAAAAGAAGGAAAAGGTTAAAAAAGAAAAGGCTGTTTAATAAAAATGAAAAAGAAGAAATAAAGAAGGGCCCTTTTTAGGTTTTTCCCTTGGTTCAGGAGCTTTGTAGCTATAGACAGTGAGAGCATGGGTGGACTGCAACTGCATGAAGATGGTTATGGCATCAGATATGCACCTGGAGTGGCTGTGGGTTTGTCTGGTGGAGAAAGCGCTTGCTAGCCGGGGCCTTCGCTGCTGGGAGCGCTGATGAGATTTCCAGGTTGAGTGCTAGGCCTGGTTGCTGGCAAGGTGCTAAGAGAGTGGCTAAACTGGTCCAGACCGTGCTTGCTGGTGGGGCACAGAGATCGTGCCTAATGAGTTGGGCTTTGTTTGCTGGTGGGGTATTGAGACATCACTAGGCTAAAAGCGGGACCTATTTTCTGGCAGGGCTTGGTGCACAACATGCCGGGCCTCTGCTTGTAGGAGGGGCTCTGGCTAGCTGGGCATCAGGAGGTAGGGGAGAGTGGGGTCACTTCCTGAGTAAGCCTGTCCCTCCCTCCCTTTGCTCCCAAAGCTCCTGCAGACTCCAGAATGTAGAGACTTTGATTTACTTTGCTTTCAAGCAGTTCTCTGTCATTGCTGGCCATCTGGCCTTTCCTTCTTGGCAATTCTATCCTGGTTTTTGTAGAGTGATGCAATTGTGAGTATATTCATTCAGCTTTTTTACCCTGGAATCTTTGTTAGTCTGTCCATTCATATTTTTAGTTGTCAACAAAGTCTGTTCTGACTCATGACAATTTTGCATAGGATCAATTTTTTTT
>NW_022111324.1:88992366-88994040 GCF_000313985.2 Echinops telfairi
AGTGTTTCTTCTTCATCCACACTGCACGCTGTATTCTTTGACCTTCATCAGTAGGTGCTTCAGGTTATCTTCAAGTGAGATTGGGTCACTGCATGGCACAGGTGCAGTAGATGGATTGCCTTCCTTAATTTGATTGTCCTATGTTTTCCATGCATGCCAATATAAAGTTTATTTGTGTCCAGATCTACTCAGGTTGTTTATTGTTGTCTTTCTTTTTACCTTTCAACGAAACACATTCTGAATGATTTTTCTTTCTTGTATAATGTCTGCCATCTTGTATCATGTGTTTTTGGTCTAAGAGGAAAAAAAAAATACTATATTAAGCTTTCCAGGATAAGATTTAAGAACCAGGCTAATAAGGAGAGACAGATGGAATTTTGAGTTAAATATGGCAAATATTAGAGCTATTCTAATTAATGGGCCATGAGAACTTTTCACTGATGCATAAATAATATGTGACATTCAGTGTAAGCTAAGAAATCCCCAGCAAATATCTAATCTTATTAGTTTAGCATTACATGGAGATGCTGTCTTTCAACAAATAGCATAATGTAAAATGACAAGAATAGCAGAATGTAAAAGGAGCAGACAGAAGGGGGAAGAGTAGACATAATGGCAGGCATCTGCGCATCCACATTCTCAATCTTTCCTACGTGTTCTTTAGAGGGCTCTGACTCTCCCAAGGTCACACCAATGACCTTGCTAGCTCAAAGGGTCAAACTGAACTACTTTTAAGGAAGGAAATAGTTTTCATCCTTGCCCAATGGTCACTGGGATGACACAATGATCAGAACCTGCTGAACAGGCCAGGAGCGACCAAGGCAAGCTCCGAAGGAGGAGGCTGTTTGTGTTACTGGTAATTCTCAGAGATAGAATATTTCTTCCTCTTCTTTTTTTTCCCCAGTTAAAATTTTGGCCTCTTTATTGATCACTGGTCATGAATTTGGCTTGAAACATATCCAATACATCAAATGGTTCCAATGAACTAATTAAATGAACTAAAAATTTTCCCAGGCTTTCCAAATGCTCATGGTAGATGGCACACAGCAATCTTGAGAATTAATCCCACAGAAAATATTTGTGTAAGTGGAACCACATAAACATCACCTAAAGGTAGTACATTTATAAAACAAAAAGGAAAAGTCACCCATGACCAAAAGTACAATCATGTTTGGCGGGTGCTAATCTAAGTCTGATCACATCCCCCAACCTGGGGACAACTCAAACCAAGAAAGGGCCCTGAGTGCTAAGGCTGCCGGTGGTTCTTGCTACAAAATAGTTGCCAGTCTGATGGAAGCATCCAAAAAGAATGACAGGAATTAAAAGAGTTCTGCTTGATTGCAAGAGAACGTCCTAGAAGCAGGTGGAGGGTGGAGGAATCCGCTTGCTTGCTTGCTTGGTGGTAGCTCTCGAGAGGGCAAGGCTGAGAATATTCCTGAATGTTTTATCTAATCGACATGGCACAGAGCATCTTCAGGAAGATGAAGGAACAGTATGTGGTGTAGTCCCCCAGAAATCCCCTTATCTTTTCGTTTATAAATTTCACAAATGTTTTGAGCTTTCCTTGTGTGTCAAACAAGGTAGGTAAGATGAAATGTTTCCATAGTGAGCAAGCCAGGTGGCTTTTCTCTGGCTGAAGCTTAAAACCAGAGGCACTTGCTATGGGAATATACG
>NW_022111324.1:88995364-88997361 GCF_000313985.2 Echinops telfairi
CCCCTATGTCCTCAGCGATCGAGTAGGGGTAGGCTGGTGTGCTTCTTCCATGTGGGTTTTGTTGTCTCTCAGCTAGATGGTGCTTGTTTATCTTCAAGTCTTTAAGGCTTCAGGTGCTATATCTTTTGGTAGCTGAGCACCATCCGCTTTTCTCACTGGTGTACAGCATTATTGATGAATCTTTACAATGGACTTCTCATTCCTCCTCCCCTCATAACAGACATGATTGTGAAAGCAGTTTTTTTAAAAAGCATGTTACTAGAAAAAAAAACAACTGCCCTATCCTTGTCCAGTGACTATTTGTAATAAACTGGTGGGAACATACCTTTAACTAATCACATAGGTCCACTTTTGTGTTATCCACCCATCCTTGCAAAATCCCCACTTATACTTTGACTTTCCTGATTGCCTTTAGCCAATTGTGATTTTGTAATTTTTAGTTCCTGCTCTGTGAAACAATGTCTCATCATTGTTCTATTTTCACTGTGAATTTGAATGTCTTCCTGACCCTGTTTCTATCCCTCAGTAAACCTCGTTTACTTTTATTTTAAGTGGACTATGATGTTTTTACCACATATCCTATCACTCCCTAGACAGCTCAGTAAAGTCAAGTGTCTGCATACTGAAGGAAGATTTACAGGACAGATTTAATAAAAAAAACACTCAAACCGGTTGCCGCTGAGTTGATTCTGAGTCACGGTGCCCTCATGGACGCAAGAGTCAAAAACTGTAAACCAAATTGTCAGCCCTTTTGTCCAAGGCCTCTCTGGGTAGATTAAAACCGCCAACATTTTGATTAGCAGCCGGGTGTGTTAGCTGTATGAACCACTCCGGGACATGTACCTAACAGTAACAAAATCCCCATTGTCATTGAGTAGATTCCAACTCATAATCACCCTATAAGCCAGAATAGAACTGCCCACAGGGTTTCCAAGACTGCAACCTTTAACCAAACAATTACTATATCTTTTCCCTGTGGAGCAGCTGGTGGGTTCCAACCACAGACTTTTCAGTAAGCAGCAAGTGCTTAACCACTGTACAACTAGTGCTCTTTGGACTTAGATTTTTTTTTTTGGGGGGTGGTCTACAAACCATTCAGCAATGCCTTTGATGATGCATAGGCTTCCTTCCCCACCACCGGCCTCACTATTTCTTAATCTCTCCATACACAGGCAACTACAAGGGTACTGTTTAACAGTCCAATTTGATGACCCGATCATTGCCTGGAGAAGGGAAACCTATCCCTAAAGCATGCTTAACCAGGAGGCCAATTCATCTGCTGACCACTGAGAACATGCAGATGAATGTAATAGACAGAATGTCCCCGATCTGAACGCCATTCGCCACCATTTGAGAACCCTTGTTCAGGCTCAGACCAGCTTCACGGTTCCTGTTAACAATCATTAAATGACCAAGGAGGCTTTCATCAGAATTTTCTGCTACAGAAATCTGGGAAGTTTATTTCTTAGATAGCACCAGAAAACGTGTTGGTCCTTATGGGGAAACATCATGGAAAACCAGACACTGAATGTGCAATATGGGTCTCGGTCATTGCAGCCAGGCTCGCCGGGCCTGACTCTCGTGCTGAAGAGCTTCTGGAACAGTGGTGGAGCCATGCTGGCCACGGGCAAGCTGGGGTCGTTCCGCAGGACTCTGCTCCTAGGGGCTCCCCGCCACCTTCATGAGTGCCTCCATTATATCTGGACTCTGATTTGTTGTTGTTAGGTGCCGTTGACTCCATTCTAACTCATAGCCACCCTATGTGCAACAGAGTGAAACAATTCCTGGTCTTCACTGTCAAGCTTGAGCCCGTAGTTGCAGCCACTGCCAGTCCATCTCCTTGACAGTCTTCCTCTTTTTTCATGGACCTTCTACTAATCCGTTTCCAAGGACTAGTCCCTCCTGGTAACATCTCCAAAGGATGTGAGACCAAGTCTTGCTTCTTCGTTCTGTAGAGAATTCTGGTTGTACTTCACACAACTTTGTTCATTCCTCTG
>NW_022111324.1:88998177-88999407 GCF_000313985.2 Echinops telfairi
ACTAGGGGAAAGTTGTATGTTTCATTGGTGCTATACTGCACCCTGACTGGCTTGTTTGATTTCTTGACTGCTGCTTCCATGCACATTGATTGTGTTTCCAAGCAAGGTGAAATCCTTGACAGCTTCAATCTTTTCTCAGTTTCTTACTATGTTACCCAATACTCCTGTTGTGAAGATTTTGGTTTTCTTTACATTAAATTGTAGCCATTGGAAGCCGCAATCTAGATCTTCATCAACAAGTGCTTGCTTCAAGTCCTCCTAATTTTCAGCAAGCAAGGTTGTGTCATGTGTATATCAGTGGTTGTTAATAAGCCTTCCTTCAATCCTGGGGCTTCATTCTTCATATAGTCCAGCTTCTCAGATTATTTGCTCAGCATACAGATGTAATAATTACAGTGAAAGACTACAACCTTGATATACACCTTTCCTGACTTTAAACTCTGTATCATTTACTTGTTTGCATGATTGCCTCTGGATCCTTCTATGGCTTCTGCAGGAGCACAAGGAAGTATTCTGGAATGGCCATTCTTCTCTATTATCCATAGTTTTTATGATCTGGATAGTTGAATGCTTTTGCATTGTTCATAAAACTCAAGTAAACATCTTTCTGGTATTCTCTGCTTTCAGCCAATGTCCTGTTGCACCTCCTCTTCTGAACACAGCCTGCATTTTTGGCAGCTCCCAGCCCATGTACTGTTGCAACCATTGCTGTATGATCTTAGAACCTCCTAAAAGAAGAAAGACATTTAGTTGGTTATTTTTATTAATTTAAAGTACCCAAAGGACCAAAGAGGTCTCATTCTCTTCTGCTTGCTAAATCTGGCGCAGCCCTAAGGAAGGAAACATTAGTTTGCTTGAGCTTTGCAGTCTACTTGACCCCTTTGGAATTTTCTCTCTCAATGGCAGCAACAGGGCTTAAATGCTTGCCGGGTGAGCTGTGGGGAAGTTATTTTGTTAGTGTGACCACACACAGATTGGCATTCTAACTTTCTGAAAACGTACAGGACTTATTGATGTTGAGTGATTCATGTCTGTTCAAGTTGATTCCCTACTAGGGTAAACACAATTCAGTTTTTTAACTGATCATAGTTTAAAATTGTTATTTAAAATTTTGTTTTTTCCTTTTTAAAAAAAATTTTAGTTAATCATTTTATTGGGGCTCATACAATTCATCACAATACATAGATCAATTGTGTAAAGCACACCTATACATTTGTTGCCCTCATCATT
>NW_022111324.1:88999649-89005694 GCF_000313985.2 Echinops telfairi
TCACCCCTGGTCCTGAGGGGTTCTTCTGTTTTTTCGTTTTAAAAATTAGCAATCCAAATAAGTGGTTATTGCTGTTAGGTGCCTTTAAATCAGCTCTTATTCTTAGCAACCCTTCTTATAACACTGCCTGGTCCAGCAACATCCTCATGATGGTAGATGCTTTGAGCCCATTGCAATCACCATGTCAGTCCATCACGTTGAGGGTCTTCTACATTTTTACTACTTTAACAAGCATGATGTCTTTTCCCAGGGACGGTCTCTCCTGATAACATCACAGCCATAGACAAACCTCCACAGTATGACAAACTGACAGACAAGTGGGAATTCATATCACAAGCTCTAAGAGACTGCCCACCATATGAATGGTGGCTGGTATTTTAGAGCTTAAATTCTAAAGCATTTGGTTTATGGAAGTCTGTGGTTTATGGTGGGAGCTCTAATTCCATTTTGAGTCCTGACTCTAATTACTTCTCTTTGAGTTTTTTTTCTGACCATTAATTAGCAATGTGGCAGCTGCTTTGCTTACATGCACAGTGTGTTTGAAAGTTGTTTACAGTTTTACAGGCCAGGTCACAGCAGAAGCCTTGGTAGTGCAGTGGCTTAAACATTGGGCTTCTGACCGTAAATGCATCAGCTTCTCTGCAGGAGAACGATGAGACCTGTGTTCTTCCATAAGGATCGACAGCCTCAGAATCCCTAAGGAGCAGGTCTACACACTATACATTAGTGTTACTATGAGTTGGAATCAAGTCGATGGCAGTGGATTTTTTCTTGCGGGGAGGGGGAGTTAGGAGAAGGGGCAGTTTGCCGGAGTGGTGAGAGGGGACTTGTCTGGGTGTCCCTTTAGAGATTTCCAGGTGCGCCTCCCCTAGGAGTTGGGGTTTCAAGAGTACACGTGTGGGAGTCATATCTAGTCCCTCAAGTGCTCCTGTGGTCTAAGGGCGGGCCCAGGATACAACCTGTACTTTTTTCTCACCTACAGTTGTGTATGTAACCCAATAATAGTCCTTTCCCATCATTTTGTAGCCCTTTCTGGCTACAGAAATCTGAGAGAATGATGAATTGATCTGCTGTCAATTAATATTTTATCAGGCTTTTCTTTATTTTCTAAAGTTCATAATTAGCCATCTAACCGTGAATCCTTTGGGCATCATTATAGCCTCAGAGTGATGACCTCTCATCAGAATGCTATGTCTTTGTCCTGTTTAAGTCTTTCTAAAGGAATATCTGTAAAATATGTTTGAATTTGGAGTCTTTTTTCCCTTTCAAAGCCCAGATTTTGAGATGCTTACTGACGGATGGATAGATGCTTGCTGACAGCGGCTTCTATTGAATAAATCAAGGGACAGACGATTTTGAATGGATTAGGCATAACCATGGAAATGACAGTGCTTGTAAATTGTCAAACACTGGACGTTGTTAGCTGCTGTCACATCAGTTGTGACTTCCAGCCCTATGCACAGCAGAACCCGGCCTGTGTCGGCGTCACCGTTGCTGTGTTTGAGCCCATTGTTGCAGGCACCGTCTATCTCCTTGATGGGCACCCTGACCTACTTTACCAAGCGTGGTGTCCTTTCCCAGGGATGGTTCTCTCCTAATAATAATAAAGTACCAGGCTGGACTTCCTCCAAAACAGATTTGTTCGTTCTTCTGGTTGTTCATGGTACATTGGACAGATTTGAGATACTTTCATCATTTTTAAATAAGGTTTTTCCCATTGTTGTTGGCTTTACTTATTATCACATGCACCTGACTCATTAATTCTTATCACCCTTTCTGTGACAATGAAATTGAATGACTTTATAGGTTATTTAATAAGAATTTTCACCTTAGGCAGTCATTATAATACTGGCATGGGACGTTTCCCAGAAGTGGCACAAGGGACGATTAAAAAAAAAAAGGCTTGACAGAAAATATGAGGGCATATCAAAAAGTTCTTGGAAAATTCCATGATCTTTTAATTACATCTTTTCGTGGACTTTTTGATCCCCCTTTTACACTGACTCAAAAGTAGAAAATCCCTGCCAGGAGAAAGACTCCGTTTACTATTAGTGTGTGTTTAGTCTTATATAGCACTGAGCTTCCTTTTCAGCAAGGACAGAGCAGGTAAGGCTTCTGCCTCAAGGCTTTTGGCTTTGTTAAGAGATTATTGTATTTCTGGTAGCAATATTATAAAAAAATTTAAGAAATATATTTAGGCAAAAGGAACAAGTGAATTTAAACCAAAGTATAAAGACAATAATATTATAGGTGGTATTCATCTGCGGGAGTCCTGGGAGATTCTCCAGTTGTTAGGTCCATGTGCTCATCAACTGACAGAAAGGCGGGAGGTTTGTGTCTGCACAGAAGTAAGTGCCTTGGAGAAAGATCTGGCTATCCATGTCTGAAAGAACACAGGATTGAAAAATTCAGGAACACAGTTCTATCCTGACAGACATGAAGATATAATGAGTCAAAATGTATTTTTTTTTGGCAACGTGTATATATGGGCGTAAGTAAAAAAGTATTACTTCTAGAGCTTCAATTCATATATACACAGGCTGATTCCAAATAAAGAGGGTTTAAACGTGCCTCTATCATCAGTGGATGGCTGCAAACAAGGTATCACTTGTCTTAATCTCATTAGGATGCTTCAAAAAATGGAAATCTTCAAAACAATGGCTTTGGAGGGGATCTGGTGAGCCAGTTAAATTCAAGGTTGAGATGTCAACTTAGAACTTTATGGTGACTATTTTTTGAGATTTCAAAAGAAGTAATCTTGATACATTTTCTCAAAAGATACAGGGTGATCACATGGTTTATTATGAATTTTTTAAGAGAATTGCAAATCTCATTGGTGAGAAGAATTACACCAAGGAATTTTACCCCCACCATGACTGTACTTGCTCATTCTTCTAGGGGAGTCAGCCATGTCCCGTGAGACTCTATTGGGCAACTTGCCCCTTCGGGGTTCTTTTTGTCACTCAAACTCAAAGAACATTTAAAAGGAAATTGATTTGGGTCCTCCAAGGATACCTAGATTGCTGTTTTGACATGGTGTAAATCAAACAACATTCAAGTATTTGGGAAAGGATTAGAGAGATAAATACACTGCCTTCACAAATCTAAAGATCTAGCTGGAGGATATGTTGAGAAACAATAGATTCCCATTTTGATATACTCTTTTACTAAAGGTTTCTATGATTTTGTAGAAATACATTTTGACATGTCTTCATATGCATGTGTGTGGGTCTATCTATCTATCTATCTATCATCATCTATCTAGTATGTGTGTCAGTGTATACATTTTCTCTCTCAAAATTGCAATCTTCTTGCTCTACTTTTTTCCTTCAACTCAAACTCATGGCCATTGAATTGATTCCAGCATACACTAGAAATATAGTTAGAATGCACTCAAAAGTAATTATTAGCAATAACATGCATCTTACACACACACACACACACACACACACACACACACACACGTTGTTTTTAGGTGCCATTGAGTTGGTTCTGATTCGGAGCAACCCTATATACAACAGAACAAAATACTGCCTAGGCCTGCACCATCCTCACGAATGTTGTTTGAGTCCATTATTGGGCTGGGTCATGATGTAAAAACCAATTGTTCTTAAATTGGAGCTAAGATTTAGTGTGAGCTCAAAACCCATTCCTGGATGCATGTTGTTGTTGATATTTTTTAATCTGCCTTTGGCTCCCTTTCAAAACCTTCTTGTTAATTTATGGTAAAGAGTCCTATTGCTCATCCCCCTGAGGCATAATGATCTCCCATTAACATTGTCTTTGATTAGCCCCTGGTACTAATTTTTCAAAGCCCTTTGAAAGGGTCAATGTAGGCTAACTCCATAGCACAGTATCTGAATTATTCACTTGTACAGAATCAATCTTTTTATGACTGAATACTATTTACACAAACAATGGGGGTTAAATGTCAGGGAAAATTTATAATAATAATCACTGAGAACGTCAGGTACAGGCTTTACAGAGTAATACATATCTTAACACAGCATACAGGGCACTGATGTAGCAAGACCATATTTACCTGCCTACCACAGTTCAACAATCTTGGTACAGCTGTCTTTCTCTTCCTTCCTCAAGCATCATGTATTTTCCACCTTAAGTTCCCAGGTTGTAAGTGTGTCTTGGTGGAGCCCAGTGCATGTAGTGGATTCTCTACATCAGGTTTCACTGATGCAGCCCCTAGAGTATGCCTTTTGCCTTGAAGATACAGGATTCAATGCCCCAGCATTCCACAGCTCCTGACCTGGGTCCCCAGGATGCACCCAGAAGTCTGGGTCAATGTGGCCCATTCGGTGCATACTACCAGGGACACACCCCTGCTAGTGTCCCCCAAAGCAGGAAGAGGGGAGAGTTAGAATATTGAGGAGGGAGGGATAAAGGATAGTTGAGGGGGAAAGAGAACCACATATATGGAGGGTTTAACAGAATATCACTATTGCTTTATTTCTTGAGATGGGCTGTGGAAATGTATATAGTATGTTTCTTTAAAAAAAAATTCCTTAAAGATTCCCGCTCTCTGAAACCTAAAGAGTGGTCTCAGTGGCTAAAAAAGGGGAAGAAAAGTAAAACTGAAATAGACTTGGAGGCTCTAGTGGAAAACAAGCTCATCTCAAAACAAAAAACAAACAAGCCCTCAGTCACTAGAAGAAAAGACATAATAAAGTTTAGAGCAGAAATAAATTAATCAAAAATTTAAAAAAATCAACAAGGATTTGTGTCTTTCAAACGGTTAAAACAACTAATATACCACTGTCAAACCTAACAAAGAAAAAGGAGAGGAAACAAATGTTACAAATAAGAAATGAAATGGGTGGCATCACAACAGAAACCAATGAAATAAATAGATAATTACACAAAATTATGAAAACATAGAAGAAATGGACAATTAAAATATAATTTTATTGGGGGCTTGTACAACTCTTATCACAAACCATACATACATCCTGTCATACATCTATTGTTCATGAGGGAGGGAGGGTGGGGGAGGGGGAAATAAGTTGATACCAAGGGCTCAAGTAAAAAGGAAATGTTTTGAAAATGATGATGACAACAAATGTACAAATGTGGTTGACACATGGATGTATGTATGGATTGTGATAAGAACTGTATGATCCCCCAATAAAATGATAAAAAAGAAAATGTTTTGAAAATGTTGGCAATGAATGTACAAATGTGCTTGACACAATGGATGGATGTATGGATTGTTATAAAAGCTGCACGAGCCCCCCAGTAAAATGAACATTAATTCAGTTACTATTTCTATAAATTTACCTATCCTGAATTTCATATACAGAAAAGCATTAAAAGAAACCCAAAGGAGAAAAAACCCTAACAACAATAACAAAGTAAAACGGAGAAAAAACCTTAATGGAAAAGAAATCAGAGAATGTAGAACAATGTAGAATGTAGAAACTAGAACAAATTTAAAATGGGTCAAAACAGAGACAAATAAGGTGCCAAATTGTAACTTAACCGTATCTATAATAATCTGCTTTCCAATGCGTTCTGCATGATAGTAGCCTTTTCACATCCCTGGCTGTGGTCAGAGAGGGTTCATCCGAGGCTTAATCCACGTGTCTCCTCTGCAAGTGGGTTTTGGTCTCCTCTGTAGTCCATAGCCCTCTGAAAATGAGGTGTTCACAATTTAAGCTCTGATACCATTCCCTCCTTCAGATTTGGATTACTGTATATACTCATGTATAAGCCGAGTTTTCCAGCACATTTTAAATACAGTGTTTGTGGTAAAATTAGGTGCCTCGGCTGATATTTGGGCTGGCTTATACTCAAGTATATATGGTATATTATTTACAGCCCTTGGATCACACAGGTTGATTTGCTTTTCCTATGTGGACTTTCTTTATGCCTCCCTTAAGTGGCTACTTGTTTGAAGACAAGACTTTAAGACCCCAGAATCTGTTCTTTCTAGTAGCCAGGCACTATTTAGTTTCTTCCCCACACTTTGCTAGAGCACCCATTTTTCCAGTGGTGTCTTCATCAGGGTGATATCATACAAACTAATTGTTA
>NW_022111324.1:89005946-89006748 GCF_000313985.2 Echinops telfairi
TTCACATAGAGCAGAACCATGCCTACAGATTCGTACATGTCATCATAAATCAAGGAGGGCATTAAAATAGTAAGTCCTTAGCCACCATTGGTTGTTCACCCCCCAGGAAAGAATTCCAAACCATAGTCTAATGACCATTCTGTGCCGTTGGGATAGCAGTCTTCTGCTTCTTCTAATAATAGGAAGTTTCAGCCTTAAGTTTAAGGTCTACAGGTAAGTCTGAGGTAAAGCCAAGTTCATGTAGTGGAGTTTCCATAGAAAGTCCTTCTTGTGTGGCCTATTAAGGATGTTCTCAAAAGAACAGAGTCTAAAGTTCCAGTAATGTATAGCGCAGGGCCCGAGTCACAAAGGGCTGGGAAAAAAACTAGGTCACTAGTGTCCAATTCGGAGCACAGTACCAGGCACATTCTCCCCTTGGGTTCTCCATAGTGTAAGCATAAGCATGGACTCCTTCTGTGCTTCACAAACTGGGAAATCCAACAGAAACAATAAAAAACCAAAAAAACCAAAAATAAAATGGCAAGAAAAAATATAATGATAAAAATATAAATAAAGAGTAAGAAAGAAAAGATCACCATCAATATTTAGAAAGTCAGGGAACAAATTTTGTCCTGGAACAAGCAAGAAATAATTGAGCCTAGCACAAATTCAGGTTGGGTCCAGAGGGAGGTCAATGGATCAAGTATGAAATGGTACCATGCCTGATCCACCATAATTAAGTGTACAATAATCACAAGACCTCTTTAGAGTCTTCAAGAGCAAGGATGTACTTTGAGGACAAAGGTGCTCCTGACCCAAGCCA
>NW_022111324.1:89007216-89008316 GCF_000313985.2 Echinops telfairi
TGCCTTGATGACACCTAAAGACAGCCTCGCTGATGGTTAAGTACTCAGTTCCTAATTGAAAGGCTAGTGGTTTAAACTCATTCAGAGGCTTGAAAATTCTTCCATGCACAGTTCTAAGCTGCCTACATAGGGTTGCCTTGAGTTAAAATCAACCTGCCAGCCATTATTCTCCTGCCTCCCCTTTATGTAAAGACATCCAAAGAAACTTTCAAGAACTTTCAGAATACAGGCATGATTTCTGATGTCCAGAAGAATTTGAGGAAGAAACAAAAATTTACTGGATATGTATCAACATTTTCCACAAACTCTGCTATTTAAAAAAAATAATTCTATTATATACTGACAACAGCCCTCAAAGCTATGTATATTATAAGGTGACCAGATTTTACCATTGGTAAAGTGGGACACCATTGATAAAACTCATGTCCTGGTGAAATAGCCACATGGCAGCTGAAAACCATATACCCTAGCTTGTCGTGCATTCTTTAAAAAAAATCGGGACTTTTAAAAAATGCTGCGGGGCGTGGGAAAAATTGTTACAAATTGGGACTGTCCGCCAAAAGTGGGATGTCTGGTCACCTTACTATATTATCCCCATTTTGCTTGTGAGTAAACTGAAGCACAGTTAAATAATTTGCTCAGGGATACTCACACAGAAATTGTGAGTTGAAATACAAGCCCCCATTTTTCTACATAGAAAACTTCATAAATAATGGATAAAGTTAATCCTTTATGGAAGTAACTCTCAGGGCATGCTGTACACATCCTATACTGACTGTATTGGTCTTATCTGAAGTAAGACATGCTGGGAATCCAAGATCAAAGAGGAAAAATGTGTTAGTTTATGACCTCCTCTGTCCCCAAAGCATTGATGGCAGTAGGAACTCCCACAGCTGTTTGACAAGTATATATGCCTTTTGCACATGATTGCTTCAGGCTGTTGTGATGGATGCCAACCTGGAAACAGAAATAAGGCAGTAGTTACAGTGGTTGCAAGCACCTTGGTCTCTTGGGTAACATGAGTTCACAGTCTCTGCTCTTTACAACTACCTTGCAAGAGAAGATATTATAATTACTGTTTCCCAGAAGTGGGGGAAAAA
>NW_022111324.1:89009576-89011493 GCF_000313985.2 Echinops telfairi
TTTCAGACTGATTGGAGTACCTGTCTCCAATGCTGGTTCTGTATCTGGCGATGATAAATAAAGGTATGTTCAACTCCCATATTCGGAGCCCTAAGCCTGGGAAGGAGCCCTGGTGGCCGAGTGCTTATGGGATGGGCTGCCACCAGCCACTCTGCGGGAGAATGACAGGAATTTCTACTTCTGTAAAGAGTTACAGTCTTGAAAACTCACAGGGGCAGTTACACCTGCCCTGTGGGGCCACTATGAGTCGGCATCTACTCTATGGCACAGTTTAGATTTTTGGAACCCCAGGGGAAAGTCTCTGGGTTATAAAACTGGTTCATATGCTTGTCTGTTAACCAAAAATTTGGAGGTTCAAGTCCACCCAGAGATGCCTTAAATGAAAGGCCTAGAAGTCTATTTCTCAAAAATAAACCAGTGAAAACCATATAGAACAGAGTTCTCCTCTGATACAGAGAGTCACTGGGGCTTTGCCTCACTGGGCAAATGGCCCTAATTGTAGAGCATATGTGATATCTATCTGATAAAAGCACTTGGGTGAGATACTAGCATCCAATTTTAAATACTTAAAATCATGAATTGTGGGGGGAAAAAACCTTCAAAAGGAGTTTAGTTAGAATGTTTCGTTGCTCTCGACATGTGAAAATATTGGTTTAACCAAAGCATACTGCAGCTCTTTAGGTTTCAAAACATCCATGGGGACTTATTCTTAGCAATAGAATATATTGCTTTGTTTGAGAGGATTTTATAGTGAAGAGAACAATAAAGCCAAGAACAGATAAGAATGCCTTATAATTAATTAGTTTGCACAATTTGAATATAAATGGCACTTGAAAATCGTTTGCTCTCTAAATATCTTAAGCATTCCCTACTGTGAAGTTTAACTTCAATCCAGCACTGGCACAATTATTCCAGATCCATGTTAAAGGTATTTGAATTAATCAGAAAGAATTGGGCTTTCTGTATGTAGTTTTGAACTCTTAAAGCCTGGAAGCTATAATGTCTCAATATGGAGTGAAATTAGAAGGATTTTTGTTGTGAGATGCCATTGAGTGGATTCTGATGTGCAGTGACCCCAGGTGACAGACGAGACCTGCCTCCTTGGTTTTCTAGAAGGTCTTTAAGAGGACTCCGGTTGGTGCAATGGTTAAAGTGCTTGGCTGCTAATGGAAAGGCTGGTGGTTCAACCTCACCAGTCACTCCTAATGAGAAGAGGTGTGGCAGCTGACTTTTGTGTGAGGCAGTTCTACTTGAATTGGAATCAACTCCACGACAACAGGCTTGATTTTGGGCTTTTTAATCTTTATATAAACAGATTGCTGATCTTTCCCCCCCAGAGTGACTGAGTGGATTCCAACTACCAGCCTTTGGTTAGCAGCCAAGTGCTTAATCATTGGATCACAAGTACACCTGAGACGGATCATTAAATGCAAACAAAACACAATTTTATTGTAAAAAAACCCATTTACATAAAAAAATAACTACAGGCCAGTTAAATTGCAGGTCAGATTAAGGCCTCCGACCCCGGCTCCTTGCATCCAGCAGCATCGGAACCAGACCAAATCAAACTAAGCTCATGGCCACTGAGTCGATTCTGACTCATAGTGACCCTATAGGACAGGGGAGAACTGCCCCCGATGGTTTCTGAGACTGTACCTCTTTATGGGAGTTTCAAATCGCTGATGTTATTGTTATCAGCCCAACATGTAACTCATTTGGCCACCAAGCAGCAAATAGGACTGCATATGTCTTCCCTCCAGTGCACCAAACTTCCATAAGGAATGTGGGTAGAAGAACTGAATTTCGTGTATAAGCCGAGTTCTTATGCCTTTTTACCAACCACCTAAGACTGGTGAACTATTTTATCCTTAATGAAGGCACAAACATTTGCACACTTGTATGTCAACTAATCTCTTT
>NW_022111324.1:89019767-89020789 GCF_000313985.2 Echinops telfairi
CTTCCTTTTGGACCACCCCCCCAACCCCCAACAATGTACCCCACAGAGACCCTTATTCTACTTGCTGACTCTGTAGGTTCATTAATCCTGGGTTTCATAGACTGGAAATCAGAAACACAAATAAAAAAGTTTAAAAGGGTCACCCCAATACATCTGAGATAAACCCCAATATTATCAAACAAAAAACAAAAAATAAACAACCGACCCAGAAGAGGTTGCGAACGAGGTCAGGTTGAATGGGCATCAGAGCGGGGATCAGCTGACAAGGTCTTGACAGTTGAAGTCAGGTTTACCGTTTGCATCTTCTGTAGTCATCTTTATAAGGCACTCCATTTGGTAACCGGGTTCTCCCCGTCTCTCTATTAGGAATAGACTATAGAGGGAAGCCATCAGAGGCCTAGTTCCTAGGTAGATTTCACAAGTGTATCTTGGGCTATCACTGTCCTCCATCCCCATGAGGGTACGGGAAAGATGGGGGCCGCAGAGGGAGAAAGGGGGAACTGATCACAATGATCAACGTATAATTCTGCCCCCTACCCCTGAGGGGGATGAACAACAGAAATGTGGGTGAGGGGAGACAGCAGAAGGTATAAGATAGGAAAATAATAATAATTTATGATTTATCAAGGTGTCATAAGGGTAAGGGTGGAGGGGGAGAGAAAAAAGAGGAGCTGATACCAAGGACTCAAGTAGAAAGAAAATGTTTTAAAAATGATGGTGGCAACATATATACAAATAGGCATGATACAATTGATATGTGGATTGTTATAAGAGCTGTACGAGTCCCCAATAAAATGATTTATAATAAAACAAAGGTGTCCTTCTCAACTGGAGAGAGGGACCCACTTTGTTTCTTTTGAAGTGATTCTGTACTTTATTTATTTATTATTTTTTGTGTCATTGTTTTCTTTTTTCTTAATTGTTTTATTAGGGGCTCATACAACTCTATCACAATCCAAACATTCATCAATTGTGTAAAGCACATTTGTACATTCATTGCCCTCATCATTCTCAAAACATTT
>NW_022111324.1:89022553-89024036 GCF_000313985.2 Echinops telfairi
TTAAACTAAAGAGGACATGTATTAGGTCTTAACCAGGAAAAGGGGAAGACAATACAGAGACGTATCCAGGTCAGAGAGACCATTAGCAGTAGGTCATAATGACATCCAAGGTTGTGCAGTGATAAATAGCTTTACTAAAAGACACAGGAGGTCAGAGATTGTCACTTAAACATGGTTGGTGGCAGATCAATATAACATAGTTACCAGCAGGACTCCTGGAGTAGGATCAGGTACATGATCAGGACACATGCATTGTATTGGTTTAGGGGCTTCTCAGACACAGTCAGGGATTGGTTGATGGCCATGGGAGCTCCAGTAAAGTGATCTCATCAAGGACACACTCAGGTAAGCCTCTGAAGGAGATTGCCCCTTCCTAGCCTGGTCAGGGGAGTGAAAGTAATCCATTTTCCAGTGCACTCTATCTGAAGGCAAGATTGTTCACATCCCTGGTCTATGGTCAGAAGTAATTCAATGTAGGGACTCTGTAAATGGATTTTGGGCTTTCCCTGTCAACATAGCCTTTTGCAATCAGGGTGCTCTGAATTTAAGCTCTAATACAATCCTCTCATTTTACCATGGATTTTATTATTAGCAATCCCTGGATCACACAGGCTGATGTGCTCCTTCAGAGTGGATTTAGCTGATAGCTCACTTGGATGGCAGCTTGATTTAAAACAAGACTTTAAGACCCCAGATGTTATTCTCTGGGGTGATACTCAGGCACCACCTGATTTTTTCACTACACTTTGCAATGCCACTCATATCTTCAGAAACCACTTCTTTTGGGCAAGTATTTAGCAGAGTCACATTCTAAGAATGAATTATTTTTATATTAGGACTTACAGTTAAGTGTAAGCTAAAAATCCATTCATATATCTAAGGTTTATATATATCCCTGGTACACTTTAGAGGTAGCATTATCAGCTCCTTGAGTAATAATTTAAGTAACCTACAGGGAATATTTAGTAATTCTAATCTTAATAATATCTTTAATCTAGCCAATGACACAGAGTTTAAAATACTAACTAGAAAATGAAAGCATACATATACAGGAAAGCTTTTTAAACTAAAGTACATGGAACATTCAGATTAAAAACTTAAATGACTGACCACTGCTAAGAGACCAATGAGGGTTGCACACAGGCTAAGTTTTCATTAGTGCTCATTCCCTAAGGCAAAACTATGCCTGCAGAACTAAGACATGTTACAAAAAGCAAAGAAAATATGAAAATAACAAATAAATGCTGGTCTCAAGTCACCAATTATTAGACAACCTTGAAAGCAAGAGATATAAGCCAGAGACCAATGACGTCCAAGTCCATGGTGTTGGTAAAGCAGCAGTCTGCTTCTTCACACCCTAACGTGTCTCAGCTTTAAGACTAAAGGAGTATTTCAGTTCTTTTCATCTGTAACAGGTACGTTTAAAGTAAAGCCCAGTTCACTTAGTGGGGATCCATCTAGTGTGGTCTATAAAAAATGCTGT
>NW_022111324.1:89025246-89026843 GCF_000313985.2 Echinops telfairi
GTAGTCATACTACCGAATTTCAAGGAAAAGGAGAGAATTCTGAGAGCAGCTAGAGAGAAAGAATCAGTCACATATAAAGGCAAACAGAGAAGAATAAGCTCAGGCCTCTCCACAGAGACCACGCAGGAAAGAAGACACTGGAACGGCGTGCTCCAAAAGCCGAAGGACAGCAACCGCAACCCAACAACCCTTTATCCAGCGAAGTGCTCCATCAGTTTTGTTTTCTATTGAGTCCTCCAGCTGTGAAGCACAGGATGAGTGAAGGAATGATGATAATAACGGCTATACGGGGATATAGGGAATGCAGTGTTGGGTGGGGGAGATAGGAAGGGAAGGAGGATTTTTGGAGTAATTATGAAGATTGGAGAGGGGAGCACTAGAACGGATTGTGATTGTATGCATCAGCTTAAAGGAAGTTTGACCATGAATTGATGTGGGGGTGATTGTACAATTCTCTGTGGTATGATTGAACTACTGAATTATATGATATGTAAATTACTTGCAAATAAAACTGCTGGAAAAACAAAAAGAGTTCTAAAATCAGTACCAAAATATATTTTCTTCATAAGGGAGTGGTTTTTAAAGTGTACAAATAAGGGAGTCAATGTGGCTTGGGAGACCAGATTAAATGATTATGTGACCTGAGAAGAGACTTTGTCTGATTGTTTATTTTTTGTGATTGACTAACTTTGCTCTAGTTCTGAACTTCACACTGCCTTTCATACCTCCATTCCCGTGTGTTTGTAGTTCTCTTACCTACCAGTTTGTTCTTATCACTTCATCTTTTAGGGTCCCTTAAGATTTACCTATTCAACCAGGTCTTTCCAGAGGTAGAACCACTCATTCTCTGTGTTGCATCTGCTAATTCACATGTCCATCTTCGTCATTGGACTAAAAAGTTCAATGGGGACAGGGTCAACAAAATAAAAGATTTTTTACAGATAAAATCATCATAAAATATTTTATGATTACAAAAATTGTATTTATGTATATAATTATGTATTTACTATATAATTATACTTAAGTTTTACATGTATTCTTTGAAAATGATAATACAACAAGCACTTGTATAACCACCACACCATTTAAGAAATGGAACATTACCCTTGAATTACTATATAATTATGCTTATTTTTTACATGCATGGTTTGAGAATACAACAGTAAGCACCTGTGTAAACACCACCTGGCTTAAGAAACTGATCATTACCCTTGAGTCCCCACTCTGCTGTGTACATGTGTTACTTTTCTGTCCCCTGAGTTCTGAGTTGAACAATCTTGCCAGTGTTATTTTTTTGGCTGACATTGTAGCTAGTCAAATTGCAATCTCTTCCAACTTTGAGACTGTTATAGTGTCCCAGTGACTGTCCTGTGAGACTAAGATCTTGTATTTGTTCGAATTGTGAGGCTTAGGCAAAACAGAGACAGAGAGTAGTTTATTATCCATGGAAGTCCTGACAGCTTAAAGGATCTTCCTCCGTGGACCTGCCAGTCTCGGTTACTGCAGTGCACTCAATTCTGATGATCCCTGTGTTAGTCTGGGTATTTTAGAGAAAAAATCCACAGATACTCATGTATAAGAGAGAGTTTTATATAAA
>NW_022111324.1:89027862-89029619 GCF_000313985.2 Echinops telfairi
CATATGTACTTTTAATTGCATTTTTGTATGTACATACACAATTTGAGGCATGCACTTAGCTAATCTGTTTCTTAAAACTTATTTAAAAATAAAGTTTTCTATGATTTTATAGTAACCCTTTAAAAAGTCTTTTTGTGTATGAATTAAGTGGTTTACAGAAATCATCACTTTTCCATTCAACAATTTATAAACATTTCATTTGATCTCAGTCATTGAAATCCCTTCAATGTAAAATCATAATCTCACATTTCCCTTGCAATTCCTGTTTCCATTTTACCTTCTTCCCTAACCCTTTTAAACTTGGTCATTAGGTAAATGCCTTCATTAAAAAAATGTGCTTTTTTTGGTAGAGAGACTTTTATTGAAGAAACATTATTGACACAAGGATTAAAAGTTTGGCTGCGACACGAAAGGTCAGTGGTTTCAATTGACCACAGCTCTATGGGAGCAGAGATTTAGTGATCTGCCCCTGGGAGCCTTGCAGGCTAGGAAACACAAGGGGGCGGTTCTCGTCTGACCTCGCCTGTCAGCACGAGTCACAATCAACTTGATGGGGCACAGTACCAGCAGTAGTATTTTACTAACGTTCCTATATGTCTGATAGCTAAGCACTCGCTGCCCTTCTCCGGATCTTCCAAGTCTGTTTTCCCTTACAGTTTATTTGCATATAATTCACATATCATACAATTCAATAGTTCAATCACATCAAGAAGAATTGTACAACCATCACCACAATTTTACAACATTTTATTCATTCTTGTACTCATCGTTATTAGTCCCCCTTTTCCTCCCAACTTCTCCAAGGAGTCAGTTAATAATTAATGTAGTTACTGTCTCTATACATTTATCTGGATTTCATATGCAGAAAAACATTTTAAAAAACATTTAAAAAATCCAAACACAAAAAAGAATAATAAAGTAAAACTGATAAAACCTCAGTTGAAAAGAAAGCAGAAAATGTTAAAAACTGAAATAAATTTAAATGGATACTAAAGGAAATCAAATGATAGGGTACTAAATCTTAGCATAACTTCATTTGACAATGCATTCAACATGATACCAAGGCTATTCACATTCTTGGTCTAGGGTCAGAGGGGATTGACCAGGGGTTTAATTCATGAATATTTCTCCTTCACTTAAAAAGAAACCTGAAACAGCTTTAAAATGGATTAAAAAGGAGATCAAATGATAAGATATTACATTTTAATCTAACTATATCTGTCATAATCCACTTCACAATGTTCTCTGTTTGATTACAGAGCTATTCCCATCCCTCAAGTATGATCAGAAGGGATTCACCAAATGCCTCCCTTTTGATCTCAAATGGTTGAATATTCTAAGGTATGTGTACCTCGGTAGGGTTATTTTTCCTCTTGTAGATGTGTGTGTTGTTTGGTTGAAAATTGAGCCATGGAGGTGAGACTTAAGCATTCACCTAGTTTTTTAAAATAACTTTATTGAGGCTCTTACAGCGCTTACAACAATCCATCCATCCATTGTGTCAAGCACATTTCTACATACGTTGCCATCATCATTTTCTTTTTTTAAAAAATGTTTTTATTGGGACTCATACAGCTCTTACCACCATTCATTCATCCATCCATCCATTGTGCCAAGCACATTTGTACATATGCTTCCATCATCATTTTAAAAACATTTTCTTTCTACTTGAGCCTTGGTATCAGCTCATTTCCCTCCTACCCCTCCCTCCCTCCCTCCTTCCCTCCCTCATGAACCCTTGATAATTTATGTTAAAA
>NW_022111324.1:89030998-89033574 GCF_000313985.2 Echinops telfairi
ACAAATGTGCTTGACACAATGGATGTATGTATGGATTGTGATAAGAGTTGTATGAGCCCCCAATAAAATGATTTAAATTTAAAAATGAAAATAATAATAATTTATAATTTATCAAGGGTTCACGAGGGTGGGAGGGTAGGGGGAGGGAAGGAAAAAAGAGGAGCTGATACCAAGGACTTAAGTAGAAGGAAAATGTTTCGAAAAGGATAATGGCAACATATGTACAAATTTGCTTGATAAAATTCACGTATGGATTCTTATAAGAGCTGTAAGAGCCCCCAATAAAATGATTTATTAACCACCCCCAAAAAACCCCAACAAAACAGTATCAACAACAAAAAACAAAGGAAAAAAGCCTATAAATAGTTTATTTGTTGAACTTTAGGAGTGTTTTCTGGTTGAGTGTGATGGGGTGCCACTCCCTGGCCCCAAAGTCTATTTTTGGTTCCTCGGGGACTTCATTGCTTTGCTCCCCTTGCTGCTCTGATGCATGCCCTTAATGTTTCGCCCCAGTGTGCTGGGGTCAGATTGGGCGCAATTCCCGCACTGGGTCTCCGGTGTTGTCCCCTGTTGGCTGCTCTGAACAGGAATATCGTCCTCAGGGCTTGGTGGGCCAGGTTGTATTCCACTCTCTTCTTCCTTCTCCGTTTGCTCCTATGTGCTCTGATCAGACCTGCCCCTCTCCCTGAGCTGTAGCTTCAGTGCTGCCCTCTGAAGTATATACATCTGGCGGGGAGATGTCCAAGTACTTGGGGTTGAGGTCGGCCCCTTGGACCTCTCTATTGGTTCCCTGCTTCATGCTGGTATGTTGCATTCATGTTTTGGTGCACAGGGTTGAAGTTTGGCTCCTCTCTCTCTCTCTCTCTCTCTCTCTCTCTCTCGGAGATATAAACAATACCCCCCCCTTGGATGAATTAGTGCCCTATTCCCCTGCTGCCCATGTCTTTTTCTTTCTTTCTTTTCCCCTCCTGTTTAGTTGGTTGCCATATGTATCCCTGGATTGGGTCTGGCCCCTGCCATACTACCTGGACCTCACCCCAGGAATATATGTATATAGTGAATTTCCCCTATTCTCCTTTTGCAGTTTTAAGCTTACCTCAGCGGACTCATGTTGTGCTTGTCCTTTTGTGCTTGGCTCACCTCGCTTAGCATAATTTCCTCTAGTTCTTCCCATTCAGTGATGTGCTTCATGCGTTCATCACTACTCTTTATATGTATATACCACAGTTTTAAAATCCATTTGTTCATTGATGGAAACTTGGGTTGTTTCCAACTCCTTGCAATTGTGAACTGTGCCGTGGCCATCCACCCTTTCAAAATATTTCCTTTCTACTTAAGCCTTTGGTGTCAGCTCATTTTTTTCCTTCCTTGCCCCACTTCCCTCATGAACCCTTGATAATTTAAAAACTATTATTATTTTCATATCTTACGCCAACCGCTGTCTCCCTTTACTCATGTTTCTCTTCTTCATGCTCTTGGGGTGGGGGCAGTTCTATGTCGATCATAGCGATCAGTTTCTCCTTTCTCTGCCCCACCTTCCCTCTACCCTCCTGGTATCACGACTTCCATTGTTGTTCCTGAGGGTTTATCTGTCCTGGATTCCCTGTGTCGAGAGTTCTTACCTGTACCAGTGTACATTTGTAAGGTTGAATTGGAGTCATGATAGTGGGGTGGGCTTGTGGGGTGGAGGGAAGCATTAAAGAACTAGAGGAATGTTATATGTTTTGTCGGTGCTATCCGGTAAGTCTGGTCTCTTTTCTGATTTTGAATTTTGTTTCACAATTTTCTCCTACTCCATGAAGGACCTAATGTGACTCTTTTCAGAGCAGTTGGCAGTAGTCTCGGTCTGGCACCATCTGGTTCTTCTGGGCATAGGGCTGTGGAAACTAATATGTGCGAGGTCCATTAGTTCATTGTCTAAAAAAGTTCATGGGAAAATGGAATTAAAAGTTAATGCAATTTTCCATGAACCTTTGAAGTCCCTTTGTATTGGGCATGGTGTTATTTTATGTAAATGTGTGTGTAAAGAAATCCCTGGTGTTGCTTTGCTGCTAGCTAAAGGTTGGCAGTTCAGGGCCACAAGGTGCCTCAGAGGAAAGGCCAGGATCTTTACTGCTCAGTGGAAACTCAGTGGAACACAGTGTTTCTGTGACACACATGGGGTTACCATGAGTTGGAATGGACTCGACAGCACCTTTTTTTTTGAATGTGTAAAAGTGAGAAATTATGAATAAATAGACATTGCAAACTCAATTACATGCTTTAAAAATATAGGTGCATAGGTAACTAGTGAGGATGACTTAGGAAAAGGGTTCTTTGCAGAGAAAAGAGTTGAGAACTGTGTACACAGAAGGGCTTGCAGCAGACATGCAATATGCAGAGAGGGAAGCTATCTGTGGGACATTTACAGTCCTGTGGGACAAATGCATAGCATCATATGTTCACTCTTTTAGTATCGCAGAGAGCAGTTCCATCACCCTAAAAATACCCTCAGCCCCACCTCTTCATTCCCCTTACTTCCAGCCCTGGGAACCATTGGAATGATATAACATGTGCCTTCTGGGAATGTTTTTTTT
>NW_022111324.1:89034340-89043913 GCF_000313985.2 Echinops telfairi
GTGGGTTCAAAACGCTGACCTTTCAGATTGCAACCCAGCGTGTAACCCACTGCACCACCAGGGCTCTGATAGATAATAGGCAAATGTATTGTTAAGCGAAAAGACAATACAGCTATAACTGGACTCATTTTTCAAAATGTGCAATTGCTGAATTATTGTCCTTTATTAATTGAAGTCAGAATTTGGTGTTCTTTCTATTTTCTTTTTCATTCATGGTCCTCTAGAAAATGTTGTATCAGTTTTATAAGGCTTGTAAAGCGCTGGTCCTCTCATCAGCTCCCTTCCCTGACTTCTGAACTCCACAGTTCCTCTATTCCTGCGCCCAGCCCAACGGCTTTCCCTGTCGGCTGAGACCCAAGAGCTGCAGGGGATCATTTTGTCCTCAAATGGGGAGACGGTTCACAAGAACACAGGGGTTTCCTGCTGGTCAGAGTTTGGCCAACAATGATTCCTTGTGTGCATTTTCATCTCATGCCTTTTCATGGTATTTTTCATGAAGAAAGAGAAAACACATTTTCTTTCAGGCAAAAGGAAGAGAGGCACATGTGCGTTGGCCTCAGAAAAGCTGAGCATCTACTATCTGAGGGTTCTGGGTAACTGAAAGCCTCCTGAGTAAATTTTAATGGGAACCCTGGTGGCATCATGGTGATGTGTTGAGCTGCTGAGATCCTCAAGGTCCAAAGTTCAAAAAAACCAGCCACTCCTTGGGAGAAAGATGGAGATTTCTACTCCTGGAAACACTTACAGCCTTGGAAACTCACAGGGTCAATTATACCCTGCCCTAGAGGGTCAGTATGGGTTGATATCAACTTGATGGTGTGAGTTTAGTTGTGGAGTTTGTGTAAATTTTAGAGATTATAAAAGAGGAATGGATATTCCTTTCCTTGATGACTCCCCTGATTCTTTATTCTGACTCCCTCTCACCTATATGCACGACATTTGCCTTCTTTCCTCCCTCCATTTACTACAAGCTTTCAGGAAGCATGAATCCTTTTTTGCGTATCAGCCCTTAGCACACCTGGCTGGCAAACAGCAAGTCTCTGATGTCTGTCTTAGGCTACCTTGTCCTTACATGCTCCAAGTCAGGGAACAGGTGGTATGCGTTATACTGCTAGTTTCTCCAGGAAGTAACTCAAAAACCAAGCTCATTTAAGACTGTCTTGTTTTTCTCGTGTGGAGTGGCTAGTGGTTTCAAACTGTTGACCTTGTGGTTAGTAGCCCACGATGTAACCACTAGGTCACAAGGGCTCCTTCCAAAGTAAAGAACTGCATTATCAGTGGTGTACAACCTGGGGACTTGTGTGTGACACTTTAAAGATGCATTGTAATGTACAGTTTTCTATAGAAAGATGATGGTTTTCTATACAAGTATGACTGAGGTGCTCCAGATGAGGATGTTGTGTATGTGGTGGTGGGGGTAGAATGAGGGTACTTGGGGAGGGCAGGAGGCTTTTTCACACCTCTTGCCCAGGCTGTGGTATAGCCACAGCTGTGTTTAGAGCTTTCTGTCTTCAATCACACTTGATATACGATACAGCCGGATTCTATGGAGAACACTGTGAGAGGTATTCAAGCCAGGAGACTTTGGTGCTAGTCTTGCCTTGACTGATTTCAGGAGTTTCTGGAAAGCCAACCTTTTGAGTGTCAGTTGCCTTAACATAAAAGTAGTAACTCCTGATTCTGGTTGGTTTTTATGGTGATGTACAGCAAATTATTTAACATGGCTCTTCTACTCATTGTCTTTGGCTTTCCCTTCAAAGGCCCCTTTTCTTGATTTGTTGGTAAGAGACACTGCAGAGAAGATGCTGATGGATTATAATATTCAACAGTAAACTATTAGTAAGGGTCATTGTGATTGCCATCTTGCTGTGTATAAATGAGCCATTGCAAACAGGAGGTTGTCGGTGGTGGTGGAATCTCAACAATAAAAGAGAAGACCCAGGAGTAGAGTGTCTTTTGGAGTCAAGATCCCAGTGCATTTAGCCTCCATAGGAGGAATAGAGCAGAATTATGACATCAGAGGAACAATGGCTTTAATATAGGTGAATATGCTTTATCAAGAGTAAGACACTGCACCATTTTATAACACTAGATGCCAGTCTCTGTTCTATAAGATCTGCAGGTAGCAACTTATCTGTTTTAATTTTCACAATGTGTTAGTGTGGGTTGACTAGAGAAATAAATCCAGAGACACTCATATATCTGTAAGAAGGAACTTTATATCAAAGAGTAATTGTATATTAAGAAAACATCCCAGCCCAGTCCAAATCAAGCCCATAAGTCTGATATTAGCCCATATGTCCAGTACCAGTCTATAAATTCCTCTTCAGACTCACGCAATCCATGCAATGATGCTGAAAGCAGGAAGATCACAGGCCAGTGGGTGGAAAGTCTTATGGAATCCTGAGGTAGTTAGTTTATTGTGCCAACCTGGCCAATTAAACACATGCGGAGTTAATTGAAGGGCGGAGGGATAAATGGCTCAGTGAGCCTCGCCTTTCAAGTTCTTGGGTCTATTGCTTTGTGATGGTCGGACCAGGGTGCAGCTGCCTTAGCCAGTTCCCTGCTTTAGCTGACAAGGCTCACTTCCTGCAAGACATCCCAAGGAGAAGCCACATGGACCTACCCCAATGCAGCCCTGGGTGCTGGAGTACCCGTGTGGAGACCCCTGCCAGCACTGAGATGTTTACACGTTCACTGACTCAGCTTTCCTCCCGCAGTCGGCATCATTGCGTCTGTTTTGTGAGATGGAGGAGGACTCTGTGGATTGGTGTCAGACATATGGGTTAATAGGTTAATATTGGACTTGTGGGCTTGGGCAGCACTGGGTTGGAATGTTTTCTTGATATGCACTCAACCTTTATATAAAACTCTCTCTTATACATGAGTTTCTGTGGATTTATTTTTCTAAAGTACCCAGACTGACACAAACCACCTGGTGGTAGAAGCACCTCAGTGCTGGTGTGGGTCTCCATGGGGCTCCTACAGCTCCAAGGCTCTGGCTGCTATCAGCATAGCTCCATCTGGCTTGTCAACAGGAATATGAAGCAGGGAGAGTGTGTCTACCCCCTCCAGGGAGGAAGACAGGAGGTAGGTCCCAGAATCCTCAGAAGGCCATGCCTACACAGAGGCATGATTGTCTATGACCTGATTGACAGGCTAGACTCCACCCCTTCACTCAAGTTGACAGGAGATTATGGAGCTGCCACACACAGCAATCCTGTGAAAGAGGTAATGTCTGTCCACACTTCCATTTTACTGACAAGGAAACTGAGCCTTAGAGAGGTTAAGTCACTGTGTAAAGTGGCACAGCCAGGGTTCTACCAGGTGGTGTGATGCCAGGTCTGTTTTAAGCTGCACCTCATTTGTCATTGTTTGAAGAAAATGGGATTCCCTCTGGCTCCCAAGACTGACTGCCACAAGGCAGAGGTCCGACATACCCTACCCTCCAACCTTTCTATCAAGTCTGAGGGCAACTGCCCCTCACATACCTCTTTACTCTGTCTGCCATAGAATTCTCCACTTTTCACTGGGTTAAATAATCCATTACAATGTCCATTCAGAATTCACAGGCAATGCTCATGATGATGGGGCTTCTTAGGGAAGTTAACAAGTTACAACTCAGGTAAGAAATGCTCAGGCTTCAGTTGTGCAGTCCTGTTGGTTTCTTCTTTGCCATGTCCACGGGCAGGACTGTCTCTGGCCCGCAGCCTCTTGACTTGGCCTGTGAGCCCTGCTCAGAAAATGCTCTCCCTCTCTGCCATGGAGTCAATGCCGACTCATAGCAACCCCTTGTGGGTTTCCAAGACTACAGCTGTTTATGGGAGTAGAAACCCAGTCTTTCTCCTGCAGAGCTGCTAATGGTTTGGGACTGTGGACCTTTTGGATTGCAGCCCAAGGCGAACCACTATACAACCAGGGCTCCATCAGACAATGCTACAAGGCGTTTTTTTTTAAGACTGCTAATAAATATCCAAAGTGGCTACCACTCTGCCAAAAGCCTGTCTGAAAGGCCTCAACAGTGGGCTTTGTGGGTTAGCAAAACCCAACTTCCCCAATTAAGTGCCCAGACAGACCTCACGCCACAAGCCAGTCCAAGGCCCTCAGCTTTACTTGCTTTGTAGGCATTGAAGTTCACAGCTCTAGCTTATACTCTGGCACCTGATTCTGCTGCTATGGCCCTATTATTACTCCTATTTCATACCCAGGGTGCAAATCAACTGGTAATTTGGGGAACCTGTCAAGCAGAGGCCTCTTAATTAAATGTATGAGATGAATGAATGTGCGGAAACCACAGCTGTGATGGCCACCCCTGCCACTTCTCTGGGGTCCATACCTTGAATCAGAGTCTTAGGGACTGAGAAGCTCAGTTATTTAAACTTCCAGATTTTGAATTGGGTAGCTATGGTTGCGTCTCAGTTTGAGGATTGCCTTGACTTTCCAGTGTCAAGAAAAACGTGTTTTCTTGGGTCACTGTGAGACGAAAGGGCTGTTGAGTGGGACAAGGCTGAAGGACACGATGCTGAAGGGCTTGGAGGGGGCAGCTGAGAGTGTGTCTCCAAATTTCGTGAAGTGTCAGTGCACAACTCATTGTATGACCAGCTCCTTGGCTAAACAGAGGCTTCGGGATGCTGTATTTACTTCTACCGATTTCAGGCAAGAGCCAGGCTCATCAGAGCTGTCATGGGTGTCACACGATGGAAACAATGAGGCCCCTGACCTCTTGACAGAAATAACCTCTAAATGCAGTCTGACCAGCGCCAGTGAGGTGTGACTCTGCATGATGCCTTTCTCTGTTTCCCTAGGCAGCCAGGATTGCTTCCTTCCAGCGGCATCGTTTCTGAAGAAGAGGCTGGTGAGGAGGCCAGGCTACATGAGAGCTGCCACCGGACCGCAGACCGGGCTTTCCCCTCCTGTCGTGGGCACCCCGCTTCATGCTCCGGACACAGTCTGCAGCGAGGAGAACCACACTGAGTCCAGGGCCAGGCATTGCGGACTCTTCCTCGGCGGCCTGGCTGTGGCCTCTGGGGGCCAGCCAGGCCCAGCTCTGAGCTCTGCGAAGGGAGACTTCTACTTCAAGATTCAGTCCAGAACGGATCCCACACTGTCCGACAGGCTTCCCGGGCCCTGCAGGCCTGGGCATGTGGGGTGCCTTATGGACGGACCTGGAGTTCCTGGACCAGCCCATGAAGTGGCCTCTGATGAAGGAGCAAGGGACATCTGTGGACAGGAGGACAGCAACCGCAGCAGCCAGGGCAGTGGCCTCCAGGTCTCCTCAGCCTCTCCCTGCTCTCATGATGCCTTTACCTCAAGATTCAGCTTTATCCAACTCTCCCTGGGCTCTTGGGGGGGACATGGGAGAGGAGAAATCTGCCCACCATCTAGAGAGGCCGAACCTCTTGGCCAGAAGCCCACCGACATGAGACCCAAAGCTGCCAGCCTGCACAGGACCCAGGAGGACCCGGGGCTTCTCTCCAGGCCACTGTATCCCAAGGTGACGCAAGAGCTGGAGGACGGTGCCAGGGCCACAGGGAGCAACCCCAGCTCAGGAAGAGAGACTCTTCCATCACTTGATGGGGATTCTGCCCCATCTTGCTCCTTGGCATCTGGCCCCATTGGTTCGGAGGCCACCATTTTGGGGATTACTCCGAGCTGGGACCCGCTGCTCAAGAAGTATGAACCTGCCCTTCGTGACTGCCTGCTCAGCAACCAGAAACAATTAAAGGTTGGTGTCCTCTCAGTCTCTGGGGTCCAGGGACTGTCAAAAGCTCAAAATAGGGACTGGACAGTAGGCAGGAAATGACTGGGTGCTGTGGTTGTCTGACTCCCCCCGCCTCCCCAGAAGCTGAGCAGCAGCTTTTGTGACCAGCTATAGAAATGATGATCCTGCACTTTAGTTTCTTCTATTTTGGCTTGGACACAGATCTTGGATGCTCAGATGTATTCCCTCTTAGGTCTCAAGCCTTTCTATAGTCCCTGGCCTAGGTAGTACATGGTCAGCTCGTCCGTGTAGCTCTTTGCTTTGGCCTAGGGAACTGGAGGTAGATTTCAAGCGGTATTGGCTTTCTTAGAGCCTGTACCATTCCTTTGGCCAGAATCCCCTGGCCTCCTCATCACTGCCCTTTCTCTCCCTCTTCACATCTCATGAACATCACTGTTGCTGCTCTAGTTCAAGTCCTCCTTATTTTTAACCTGGATTTTGCAAGAGATTTCTCTCGTTTCTCACCTGTCCAGTTCACCCTTCTTGTGACCAATAGCATTGTATTCCTGCAACAGAGGTTGGATGATGTCATCCCTTGGTTTAAAAACTTTCGTAGTTTATTGCTGTCCCAGCATAACATCTGACAACCAGGACCTTTCCCAGCATGCTCCTGGCCTGCCTGAAACTCCTTACCTTTGGGTGCTCCAATCCTCTGGAGCTAAGTGTCAGTTTTGTAGAATCGAGGGGAAGAAAGGCCCAAACCTCAGTGCCTTTGGTCATGGTCTTTCCCTAGACTAGAATGACCTTCTCACCCGTTCTACCTGTGTAATTCTCCCTGCTTATCCCTTTGGATGTAACACCAGTGCTATTTACTCATGAGCTATTTTCTGCCTGCTCTCGACTTAATAAGGAACTTTGGTAAAATGGTAGGTAAGCACTTGGCTGCTAGCTGAAGGCTTGGTGATTCCAACCTATCAACTGCTTTGTGGCAGTAGGTGTGGCAGTCTGTTTCTGGAAAGGTTATGGGGTTGGTACTCTGTGGGGGAAGTTCTACTCTGGCCTATGAATCAGAATTGACCCAAAGACAATAGAGATTTTGGTTTCTAGGCCCAATGTTTTCCTTATTCCAGTTTGCTTCCACAGTCCTCCGGACATGTCCCTAGTATACAATCACATTTCATAAAAAGTTGTGGGGCCTAGTTCTCCATTTGACCACAATGGTAGAGAACCTCTTGATGCCTTTGGATGCCTGATGCCTAGTGTACTCATTGGGTCTTAGCAGGTGTTTGATTAATAATTCTTTTAGTAAAAAAAATGCTCTTATTAAGATGGGCCATGATTAATCCTTAGTTGGCACAGGTTTGGATTGAATGTGCAAAAAACAATCTCAGGGCCAGATTCACAAAGAACAAACAATAGTGGATATTTGCATGATTATGGTTTTCCACCTCTCACCGACCAGTTATTAACACTTTATTTCAGAGCCTTAAAAACTTCTAGCTATTATATATGTACATATTCCTCTATCTTAAAAAAATTGAGTTTTTGACTCAAATATGGAAAAAGTCTAGCAAAGTTTTGTTATAATTAGTACTTGTCTTTTTCCCAAATAACCTCATAAAATAGAAACTTGCTTTGGAAGTAATTCTGCTAATTGTGCCTCACTTTTCTCACTGCTCTCGACTCAATAAGAAACTTTGGTGATATGGTAGGTAAGCACTTATTTCCTCTTATCAAGGTAGGTCATGTCATTTCGGAGAACAAAGCCCGAGCAGACAGGTATCTTTGGTGCCAATTCCCTGAGTTATCAGATCATTTGAGGCCCCAGGAGTTAGAATTACCAGGGGCTGTAGTTATGGAAAGGAGCCTTGGTGGTAGTGTGGGCTAGGCAGCGAACCTCAAGGTCAACAGTTCAAACTTACAAGCTGCTCCCTGAGAGAAAGATGAGGCAGTCAGCTTCTGTAAAGATTTACAGGTTTGAAAATCCCATGGAGCTTGTCTATATTCTGTCCTGTAGGGTTACTGTGAGTCAGAATTAACTCAATGCCAATGGTGGTGGTGGTGGTTGTTGTTGCTGTGGAAGGAACTCTAGTGGTTCAGTGGTTAAATGTTCAGCTACTAACCCCAAAGTCAGCAGTTTGAAAACTCCATGCTCCATGGAGGAAAGGTGTGTCAATGTCTTGTTGTGAAGATTACAGGTTACGGAACTCTATGGAGCTATTCTATGCTATCTTTTAGGGTCATTATGAGTCAGAATCCACTTTACAGCAGCAGATTTGTTTTCTTCCCACAGTTCACATTAAATATATATCTTGTCATGAATGGCAGGATCTAGATACAGTTTATCTGGAGTTTAAGTATCTTTGTCTATGATAATTGAATTTCTGAATAAGAGAAAACGTGATCGCCTGCTTTAATCAGTTGAACATTTATCATGCGGGAGAGGAATGAACTTTTTTCAGTATCGTGCAGGTGACAGTGCATAGGAATTGTAGGAAGGCAGGTTTTATTTCAATACCAGAAGGAAGCTGCTGACAGAGGAGTTCTTGAGGTGTGGGCTGTGTGTGTTCACACAGAGGCCTCAGGTTGCTGCTTGTGGCTATAACTGAGATCTTTAGGGTTGAGATGATGTCATTCAAAAGGATCTTTTAAATGACTAAGATTTTAATGTTCTGTGGCCTTTAAATATTACATTCTAATTGTTTTGTTTTTACTTCCTTTACCTTCTGGCAATGTGGATTCAGCACTGGAATGCTAACTTAAAGTTGGTGGTTCAAGTCCACCAGTTGCTCCGTGGGAAAAAGATTAGATTTCTTGTGCTTTGGAAACTCAATGGAGCAGTTTGTTCTGTTCTGCTTTATAGGACCGCCACGAATCAGAATTTGCAATGGATTTTGTTTTGTTATTCTTCTTCTTAAATAGGAATGCAAAAATCAGAAATTTAATATTTCTCATTCACTGCCATTGAGTCAAGGCTGACTCACAGTGACCCCTGTGGGTTTCTGAGACTGTAACTGTTTACAGGAGTAGAAAGCCCAGTGTTTGAACTGCTGACCATGCCGATCGCTTTCCAACTCATAACCACTACACCATCCAACTTCCATTTAACATTTAACTCCCTTTAAAGTATGTGCATTTTATACTGTTTAGAAATAGCCACTTAGGAATATTACCAGGAATTGAATGGGTCCAGGCACTGGAGATCAAAGGAACTGCTGGCTGGGCATGTAGATGGGATAAGTGCGAAGGGCCCAGGAGGCAGACCCACCCCCGGCTGTCAAAGCTGGGGAAAAAGGAAAGACATTGCCTGTCACTAAATGCGCCTCGGAGGCTGTACTTCCAGCAAAGGTGGACATCAAACTGAACTCAGAGCCCTGTTACAGGGATGTTTTCCAGGAGAGGGTAGAGCGGATGAGCATTGGCTGGAAATGGATTTTTCTCTGACCTCTTCTAGGTTCCATTGCTTCAGCTCTATTAAGTGTTGGAGATCACTGTAGTTTGGATATAGTGATGTTAATGTAACAGCTTCGTATGCCAATTCAATTCTTTACATAGGCTTTTTCCGTCCCTGATACACAGGGCTAAGTTACTAGTAAAATTCACCCTTGCAATATTGAGTAATTTAAAGTCAATGTGGTTAATTGAATTTATTCTGAAGGAATTTACTATTAGTACTATGCTTTGAATAAGGAGCCCTAGTGATGTAGTGGTTATGTGTTGGGTTAGAATAGTACTTGAGGTTAGCAACCTCAAGGTTTGTAGTTTGAAACCACCAGCCACTCCAGGAGAAAAATGAAGCTTGTTTACCCCTGTAAAGATTGTCAGTCTCAATGGGTGCATAAGCAAATGTGGTGAAGAAAGCTGATGGTGCC
>NW_022111324.1:89045477-89052276 GCF_000313985.2 Echinops telfairi
ATGCACTTCAATATGTGCCAGCTTCATTTAAACATAATATTCTACAATTGAATATTAACAACATGCCTAACAATTTCATAATCTTATAATCCTATGAATATATTCCCCCACCTATGAAAGTTTGTAAGCCAGACACTTTATGCCTATATCCTTCCCATTTTGGGTATCCAGTTTCTATAATGCCCACTTACATCAACCCAGTGCTCTGAGGGGACAATCATATTCTTTGATATGAAAAATCTTCATTCGAGTTGGAACCTTATGAAGTTCTTATCCATAAGCAAAGTCACATCAGGACAGGCTATCCATAAAGTCAACAGCAACATACCCCAGTTCACAGGCTCAAAAATCTGTTCTTCATCTGGTCAGGTTCTAGTCAACTCAATGTATGCTGCTTCACTTAGCCTAACGAGGGTGCCCATTGGCTGCCGTGCCTTTAGCCTATGGGCTCCATCACAAATTCTTAATGACCCTAACCCCCTTGTGCTAGGTCATGAACTTCAGACCAGTCAACCTGGTCTCCTCTAGTCCCTTTGAACCAGGTCCACGGGTGCCAGTGGTCAGACTCAACCCATCTCTTTATTGCTGAGTTTCTCTCACTTCCACTCAACAAGTGGATCCAGGTGGTCACCAGCAAGCATTTCAGACTGGCCATAGGCCCCCTTTAACAGTCCTAGAGCGGAGAGTTCCTTTCATGGCTCCACATTTTTCCAGGGTCTGACACAAACCACCAATTCAAAATCCAAAGAGTTCTTTTTGCCCTTCACTCGCTCAACAGACCCCTAGGCAAGTCTCTTCACCTTCAAATGTCCTGAGCGCTCAAGACATTGGGTGGAACTTAGCTTTTCAGAGCTTTCTTTGCAGGCATTACCTAACCTATTTAAATATTCAAATTAATGGCAGAAGGCAAATGGGCTTCCAAGCTCTCTATTTTCATACTTCCCAATAATCATATCTATCAATCATTATATATTAACAATAGCCAGAAAAAAACAGTATAAACCTAGTACAGGCAGATCCTAAACTTAATTCTTCAAACAGTTAAGTTCAATCCTTATCTATCTTATCTTAATCCTTATCTAAATTATTCCTTTGATACAAAATATGGCCTTAGACCTCTGACTGAATGAAGCCAGGGCCAGGCTTTCTTCAGTCATTTTGATCTTCTGTCAGCCATTTTCAGTAAACAGCATGGTCTCTGAGAAATTCAAGGGTCGATTTTATCTCCTGATCTCAAAATATACATTAATCACCTTCATTTCTGCCATTTCAAAAAGGTATAGCCAAAGACAACAATCAAGCAAAATAATAAAAAACTTTAACTTCCCATATACTTTTCTAGAAAACTACCCAGTAAACTACCCATTTCTGACTTCTGACTAGCCAAAGAAGAAAAATTACCATGAGGCAGAGGTCAAACAAGCATCCACTCTCCAGCTTTATGATTTGTTTCTCTAGTACCTCACTCCTGTTACCCTAAGGGTTCCAGGAGTGGAGAACTAGGTGATTGGAGCATGCTGCTGCTTTAGCTAGTTCTCTGCCTTAACCTGTGAGCTACACTATCTGTGGGCCAGGCCAACCTGTGGATCGTGTCACTAGAGCTTGAAGCTCTTTCAAGACCTGCTTTGCCATGTTGCCGGCGTGTACATCGATTGAGCTGGAGGCTGGTGGATCCTGTTGCCTTGCATTGTATGCATTTGATAAGCCATCAGGGCCTGCTTTTCTAAGCTCTGGAACTACTAACAGTTGGGGACCTTCCCTGCTGCTTGCTGCCTGTGGGAAGACTCTACTTGCCTTGCCCAAGGGAGAATTCTGTTGTCTGCTTCCTTGACCTTGAACCCGGCAGCCCACATGAGTTGAAAAACTTCTAGTATATTAACTGTTCCAGAGAAGTGAGTTGAACTGAACCCTCTGTACTCCTGTGTGGCCTAATTAGCTGTTATATTTCTTCTCACTGTACAAACCTATCTCTCTATCTAAAATCATAAGCATCCTGGTTTCATTTCTCAAGAGAACCCTGCCTAACACAGGGAGTGAGTGACTGTGGTAGTTACACAATTTCATGTCAACTTAATAAAAGAATGAAGGTGTAGAGTGTAGCCTGTCTATCAGGTTACAGCCTGAAGATGTCTCCTTGTGGGCGTGGCCTAATTTTGAGGATTCTGGGAACTCTCTCTCTTCCTCTCTGGAGGCAAGACACAAGCTCTACCTTGGTCTTCTTGCTGAGAAGCCACATGGAACCATGCTGATGGCAGTCACAACCCTGGAGATGCTTCCACCTCCAGTGGATTCATAAGACTTTCTATCCACTGGCCGGTAATCTTCCTGCATTTTGCATCATTGCATATGCTACATGAATCTCGAGGAATTCATGGGCTAATATTGGACTTATGGGCTAACATTGAACTTATAGACATGATCTGGACTGGCCTGGGATGTTTTATTGATGCATAATTGCTTTTGATATAAAATTCCCTCTTACACATTTATGAGTGTTAATGAATTTGTTTCTCTAGGTAACCTGGTGGTATTGTGGGTTATGTGGCTGCCAACCACAAGGTCAGCAGATTGATTTCACCACTTCTAGGGAGAAAGAAGAGACTATTTACTTCCTCTGAAACTTCAGGGAGTTGTTCTAATCTGTCCTGTATTGTTGCTATGAGTCAGAATTGACAGGTTGGCCGTTGGGTTACTGTGCCTTTGACTTTAGAGATTGTACTAGTTGGGATAACCTAGTAATAAACAACAGCAAAATATCAAGTTGAGTTTCTTGTTTATGTTTCATGTCCCATAGATTGTTGGGGGCTCTACCCCACAGAGTCACTCAGGTTGCACCATCTGGACACACTGCCTTCTCAGTGATTGAGACAGGGCAAGAGAACACTGGAAGATCTTATAAGAACTTCAGCCCAGAGGTGGCCCAAATCACTTCTGCTCATATCCAGTTAACCCAAACAAGGGGAAGAAAGAAAAGTGGGTGAAGGGAGATGTCGGACAGGGCAAGATATGACAAAATAATAATTTATAAATTATCAAGGGCTTATGAGAGAGGGGGTAGCGAGGAGGGAGGGGAAAAGTGAGGAGCTGATGCCAGGGGCTTAAGTGGAGAGCAAATGTTTTGAGAATGATGAGGGCAATGAATATACAAATGGGCTTTACACAATTGATGTATGTATGGATTGTAATAAGAATTGTATGAGTCCCTAATAAAATGATTACAAAAAAAGATTACAGCAAATAATAATAAAAAAAAAGAAAGACATGTAATCCCTCCATGAGCTGAGAAAGAATAGAAGACAAAGATGAGTATTAGCATTTTCTACCACACAGGACAAAATAGTTTTGACTTCAATATGTTCAAGGGTGAATGTTTCAAATGGACAAAATCCAAAGAAAACACAAAGGTAGCCATAACATCCTGTGATTTAAGTTAATGTTCTTCTCTTGGTTCCTATTGCAATTTTGGGGTGTTTACTTTCATAATTTTAATGTGATTTTTAGAACAGAGACCATTTGTCAGGAAATTTTATTTGTTCTTATACATTTTTTTCATGCATACAGAGCACGGTGTGATACTTTTGTTTAAAATAACATTCTAGCTTTCTGTGGATTTTATGCTCAAATTATTTCTATCTCTCTATATATTTACATAACTTTAAAAAATAAACCTATTCATCTGGCACTGGAAAAAATGTATGTGTGTGTATTTTTCTTTTTATGAAGAATGAAGTTAGTTTTGAAATTGTTTCAAAATGTCCTTCCAAGAAAACCAAACCCAATGCTATCAAGTCATTACTGACTCATAGTGACTCCCTGTGGTTTCCAAAACTGAAACTTGTGGCAGTAGAAAGCCTAGTCTTACTCCAAGGAGTTCCTGGTGGTTTTGAACTGTCAACCATGTGGATTACAGCCCGGTGCATAACCACTACATCACCAGAACGCCTCCCAAAATGTCCTTAGCTTTAGCAAAATAAGTGTGCTTGAATGGTATTGTAACTCATTTTTCATTTTTTCTTCTCAAACCAACAGATAAAATCCTTAAGATTGAAGCTTCAGAAACTTCAAGACAAAGCAATTGAGGATGATGATTATGATAAAGGTGAGCTTAACTTTTATTTATTATTTCTTCTGTTTCCTACACTGACCCACTTTCTCTTTCTTACCTTGCTTATGAATTGTGAAACTTGGCCCGTTGATTGGCTTCACATAGTAACAACTATTTTACAACACTTTTATTTTATGGATTTCAAAGCCTTTTACATAATCCTTTGGGTTATAACTTTGATTATCAAGAGACACTTGGGATACTATATAATAAACTGACATTAATTTATCTGTCTGATTAATTTATCAAAATATTTGTTGAACATTTCTTAAATGTGACAAACAGTAGGAAAGTAATGGAGACTTGATATCCTTCGTATGATGCTTACAGATTGAATCCCTCATGGAACTTTCAGACTTCATATACTTCAGACCCAGAGTTAGGAAGTGTATGAATTCAAGAGATGCTAGGATATGCCAAAGGGGTCAGATGCATCAAATTCTGTGGGACCTGGCTAAGAATGTCTAAGATAGAAAGGAGAAGTTACAACATGAGGAGTGAAGTTAGAGGCATGAGAAAATGTTAAAAGAGGCACCATAACAAGAGTTGATGAGCCAAGAGAAGCAACCTTGTTACCCTCTATGGCTAAAGAAACTATTGCTGAAGTCCAGAAACTGGTGGGAGAAGTCTATAGATCTACCATTGATGTGATGGGTTCTGAGGCTGGGATCTCACGTAGTTTGATATTTTAAATTATAAGTGAACATCTTGACCTCAGTAACATGAACATCATGAACATCAGCTAAGAGCTGATCTAGCAATTTTTTTAAACTCGAAAAACTGTAATTATTGTTGTTTTTAATTCTGAATATTTTTTTATTTTTAACTTTTTATTGTGAGTTAAGTGAAGCTTTACATAGTGAGTCAGTTTTCCACTTAACATTTTGTACACATTTTGTTTCATGTCATTGATTGCAGTCCTCACAATGTAACATCACTTGTCCCACTTTCTCCCCAGGGTTTCATTCCTCTCTCCTTCCTAATGCTTCTTGTCTTCTGAAATTTGTCCTTGGATAAATTCTGCAATTTTGATCTCCAGTGGTTGAGGTTTGATTCTTTCATGATTCTAAGAAATGCCTACCTATAGATAAGTATATGTTTGGCTGAAAATTGAGCCATGGATATAGGGCAATGAGTTTAGTGCCAGAAGGGTGGTTAAGCATCATAGTCTGGAGTTCCACCAGTGTTTATTAGACCATGAAACACGGTCATTTTTATAATGTTGAATTTTGTTCCACAATATTCTCCCACTTTATCTAGGACCTTCTAATAGGATCCTTCTCAGAGGATTCAGTAGTAGTAGTAGTAGTAGTAGTAGTAGGAGGAGGAGGAGGAGGAGTTGGACACTATCTTGTTCTTCTGGTCTCCTGATCATGAATGCTGAGCTTAGGGTGGTATATTAACCTTCAATTTTCCTCATTTTCCCCCTTAACTACTAGTGAGACGAATGGTTGCACCTTAGGTGTCTGCTTACAAGCTCTTAGGACCTCAGGTCCTACTCACTAAAGTAGGATGTAGAACATGGTCTTTGTGGTCTATGTTATGCCAATTGACCTTGGTGTCTCCTGAGACTGTGATCCTGAGCTCCCAGACTCAGTGGCTTATTCCCTCAAGGTGCTTGGTTATAACTAGGAGTTTTCATAACTTTGCCCCCTGTGTTCTACTGTAGTCATGGATTCATTTGCATCAGAGGTAAACTCACATGCAAAAATAGCTGTCACACATATATGAGTATACTTCCACTCTTCCCACACCTGGTTCATTCTACATGTCTAGCTTGCATCCACTTGTAGATCACCATTGTTGCTGGTCTGTGTATATATTAGTATTTGTCCGTTATCTTTTTTTGTGTGTGTTCTTTCCAATGTCTTCTTTTTATGGAATCATTTTGTACTAACTTCCTCCTATTGCATGTCCTTCCACTTCATCCAAGTTAATTTCTCTCTACCCTTTAATCATGATTTACCCTTCCTTTCTGTCCCAGCCCTGTTACCCTATTTCTTTCTGGGATTAAAACTTTTCTTAACTTTTAATAATAGTGGCCTGAAACAATATTGTCCTTTGATTATTCACTAATTTCATTCAATCTCATGTCCTCCAGGCTCACCCTATTATAAGGTATGTCAGATTCATCATTATTATTTAAGGTTGCCTATTATTCTATTGTGTGTATCTACTATATTTTGTTAATCCATTTATTCATTTATGGGCAATTGCATTATTTCCAACTTTTTGCTATTGTAAATAGTGTTGTGATCAACATTGGTGTGCAGATATCTATTCACATCATGCCTCTTCTTTCTCCAGGATATATAGTAAGTAGTGAGATTGCTATAACAAATGGTATTTTTATTCCCAACATTCGAAAGAAGTGTCATTTCATTGACCACAGTGGTAAAGAAAAGTTTTAATCCCAGGGAGAACTATTCTAAATCCCACCAGTAATATATTAGCATTCCAATCTTTCCATGCCATCACAAGCATTTGCTGTTTTCTTTTCTTTAACTTTGATTATTGCTAGGGTGATGTGATATTTCTAATGGGTAATATGGAGTTGTGCTGTTGGCTAATTTAGTAGTTCCAATGACGTTTGCAATGGTCACTCTTGTGTCATTCTGTCCTCTTCATGCCTCAGGTCACTGTGGAAGACCTGATAGGATTCAGTCTCCCTTGCGTTTGCCCACGATATTATGT
>NW_022111324.1:89052376-89053991 GCF_000313985.2 Echinops telfairi
CATTCTGTCCTCTTCATGCCTCAGGTCACTGTGGAAGACCTGATAGGATTCAGTCTCCCTTGCGTTTGCCCACGATATTATGTAGTCCTGTTAAGTGTGCCCCACTTTCAGAGTGCACATGTAACTTTGAGGACTAAGGTGTGCCTGACCCAAACCATGGTATTTTGAGTTGCTTCATAGGCAGATGAAAGTTGGAAATTGATTAAAAAAGAGTGAAGAAGAATCAATGCATTCGAAGGGTAGTGCTGGAGAAGAATATTGAAAGTACCGTGGACTGCTCAAAGGACAAGCCAATCTGTCTTGGAACAATATGGGTAGAGTGTTCCTTAGAGAACACTATACATACTTTGGGCATGTTGTCAGGAGAGACCAGTCTCTGGAGAAGGGCATCATGTTTGGTAAAGTTGAGGGGCAGTGAAAACGAGGAAGACCCTCCAGGAGATGGATTGACACTGTGGCTGCATCAATGGGCTCCAGCATAAGAACAATTATGAGGATGGTACAGGGTCAGGCAGTGTTTAGTCTGTTGTGCATCAGGTCACTATGGGTGGGAACTGACTTGATGGCACCTGACAACCATAGCAATGCTATACTGGGAAGTGGAGGGAAGGTGCAGCAAAATCCTGGGCGTGCCTCCATCCCCCAGCGGGTTTGCTCGAGGAGGAGGAGGAGACTCACTCAGCTCTTTCAGGGTCAGCCACTCCAGGAACTGATCCTCTCTCTGGGAGTGGCCCCAGGGCTCATGATCGGCCCTCTGAGAATTCATTTCTCTGCTTGATCTCTTTGTGTGGGTTCCACCTTTACATTTTTCAGAAATTCAGGGCTTCAGATTTTCCCCCCATGCGATAATTATGCCAGTTGACGTGGTCACTGTCTTTCAAATGTCTTGGCGTAGACTAATGAGTACTTTCAGTGCTGCATGAGTTTCACGAGACTTTTCAGTTGTGTTCTCTCAATTCCTGGAGCCTTAGTTTTCATTGATACCTTCACTCTAACTCGGGCTTCTTTTAATAATATGACTTCTTGATCAACATTTTGTAATGGTTTAATGTTGACCCACTATTTTTGGTACAGTGACTCTGTATTCCTTCCATCTTCTCTTGATGTTTCTTGCATCTGTTACAATTTAATATAGAATTGCTCCAAATTGTCATTTGACTTGACATTTTCTTCAGTTGTTTCAATTTGGCATAGACTGTGTTTTTCCTTTCTGATTTTCTGCCTCCAACTCTTTGCACATTTCATTATAATTCTTTACTAAGTCTTTTTGAACTGCCCTTTGACATTTTCTGTTCAACTCTTTTACACTATCATTTCTTTCTTTTGCTTTAGCTACTCTATGGTCAAGAACACGTTTCACGCAGAGAATCTGTGACAGATAAACCCCTCAGGACTAATAATGAGAGTAGCGATACCAGGAGGGCAAGGGGAAGATAGGGGGAGAAAGGGGCCACCGATCACAATGATCTACATATAATCCCCTCCCAGGGGGATAGACAACAGAAAAGTGGATGAATGGAGACAGTGGTTTGTATAAGATATGAAAAAAAAGAGTAATTTATAAATTATCAAGGATTCATGAGGGAGGGAGTGTGGGTGAAGGGGGAAATGAGCT
>NW_022111324.1:89054091-89055709 GCF_000313985.2 Echinops telfairi
TTTGAAAATGATGATGGCAACATATGTACAAATGTGCTTGACACAATGGATGGATGGATGGATTGTGATAAGAGCTGTGAGAGCCCCCAACAGTGGAGCAGCTGTGGGTTTCAAACTGCTGACCTTGCAGTTAGCAGCTGAATGAATAACCACTATGCAGCATGGGATCCTTACATAAAGCAAAGGGAATCCTTAAAGGGGAGAAGTTATTTTGTTAGATGTTCAAGTGATAAGAGAATTAAATAATCATGTAAGAGGTGGTAGTTTAGAAGAAAGTTGCAAGATGAGTAATATTGTACTGGAAGCACATTTTATAATAAGGTGAGAAATGGGTATGCCACTGTTACTATAAATTATAATACAAATGTTTGGTTGTCTTGAAATTTGAAACGGGCTATTGCCTGGACTGTATGACTCAACTGTAAGGGCCAGTGCATAGAATAACACATAATAGTTGATCAATAAACTTGTAAATTTGATTGGAAAGTTATTAGGAGTTCAACCAAAGTTGAAGTGGAGAATTTATTATAACGACATGCTGAAATAGAATTTGAATAACATTTATTTTCCCATCTAGTTTGTGCTGGTTTACATTTAAAAAATTAAGAACTGTTGAGAATTTTCTTCTTCACACTCAGAGTTTAAATCCATGTGAACTTTTGTTTTCCACTGTTTGGAAAAGCTGGGTAACATACTCTGTCTCAGGGGCTTGTGCACGCAGGCATCTGTGAATGCAGCAGGAGAAGTAAGAAGACCGACCTTGTATCTCTTGATTTTATAGCTTTTCCCCTTTCTTTCTCTTTTCACTCATAAAAATTACTTTGTGTTCCAATGAAAGCAATTGGCATGGAATAGAAAGTTCATGTTTTATCTGATAAAAATGTTGGAATATTTACCTGCTAATGCCAAATAGAGAAACATTTTCAGGGCTCCAATTACATCTCTCTCACTCTCTAGGGAAGAAAAATGAACATTTTTTTATATTCTTGAATAAGGCTGGGAAAAGTTTGAGAGCAATAGACTAATATTTCTGATATTTGCTTTGGGTCTTTAAGAAGCTCAAACTGCTTAATTTGGGCCATCTTGTTAAAGCTTGTCTTGTGCCTGTGGTCAGCTGAGGTGCAAGGATGAAATTGCTGTGTCCCACACTTTTTCCTGGAGAAGAGAAATGGGACTGTCATGTGGCTGAGTCAATGAGCAATGGCGCATATGGGAGGGAGAAGAGAAGAGCGTGCGGGATAAATTTGGTAGGGTTACTGCTCTCGGGGTCTCTGCCTTGGGTTGTGGACTGTAGCCCTCCTAGCCCATGCTCAAGTGAACAAGTTGTGTTGTGAGGAGGAAGGAACTGAACTTTGGAAATTCAGAATTGATGGTGATAAGTAATTCCGGTGTTATCCTGAGTTTTAGAATTTCTTGGGTGGTCATGAGTGGAATAGTTTCTTTATCCATCATCCCAGCCAATATCTGTTATGAGAAATTCCAATACAATAAAAATCGACACATTGAGAGAAAGTAGTCACAGTGGAGGTCAAGCATAATTATACTGTATTGTGAGACCAGCTTTTGTTTAAATTACTACAATCTTCACTTTTATAAATTCTGTCTTTGGCATGATTTC
>NW_022111324.1:89056107-89057323 GCF_000313985.2 Echinops telfairi
GGGGTGTTGAGTCTGAGAATTCTTCTGGAGCCCAAAGATTAGGATTAGATGACTCCTCTGCACAGAAATAAAGATGAGATTGAGTATAGAAAAAGTTAGCAGTTTCTTTTTATAACTTTCCTGTCTAACACAGGAATAAGAAAACAAGATTTCACAGGGTTCCGTGGTGTTAAGACTACCAGAACAAGTGGGAGGTGAATGCCATTTTTTCATGGATGCCATGGGACAGAGATTCTACTCCTGGAAGTGACTTAAAAATTGCACCGGTATCTGTTTAGAGCTCATTTCCAACAAGCTATCACTTAGGAGCATTTACAGAGAAAAAGCAGTATTAAACAAGAATGTGAATATTTGTTATTTTGGTCTGTAGTCCCTCCGCACATGTACTTTCTTGCCTTCCTGCATGAGGATCTGCAACAAGGGTAATTCCTGCTTATTGTCTACAGAGCAAGCCTACCAGCCCATTTCTGTGCAGGGCTCTCATTGTCTGGGATGAGGTTGCTTCTTTTAAAATGAAACTAGCATCTACACATATTTCAGCACTCATGCTCCATGCTGGAGGAATTTCTACTATGCCAGTTTTGCCAATGAGAAAGCCTATCTTTTTAATTTCTTACTTGCAGAAATCTGGAATATTTTATAGAAATTTGGGGGATAAAATTTGGCTGGGATGTTTTTCCACCACTTGTCTGTCAGTTTATTATACTGTGGTAACTTGTGTGTTGCTCGAAGCTATGCCCTTGGTATTTGAAATACCAGCAAGGTGACCCAAAGTGAACAGGTTTCAGCACAGTTTCCAGACTAAGAACAGGCTATGAAGAAGGAATAGGCAGTCCACTTCAGATGAATTCGACAATGAAGACCTTACTGATAACGTCAAAATTTTATTGGATACTGAAAACCTTGTGAATAGAAGCAGAACATTGTCAGAAATTGTGCAAGAAGATGAATCCCTAAGGTCAGAAGGCACTCAAAATATGACCAAGGAAGAGTTACTTTCTTACAGTAGAGTCAGCCTTAAGGACTTGGATGTACTAAAGGCTGCAGAGAAAGGCATTCCAGGACCTTCATATACTGATGGGGCATGAATCAAAATGAGAAGGAACAGCTGGAAAGTATCAACTAACATTCAGAACTTGGAATGTATGAAATATGAATCTAGGAAAATTGGAAGCTGTTAAAAATGAAGTGGAATGCATAAATATCTATTATCTAG
>NW_022111324.1:89057724-89066979 GCF_000313985.2 Echinops telfairi
CCCTGAGGAGAAGCCACATGGACCTACCCCGATGCAGCCCTGGGTGCTGGAGCAGCCGTGTGGTGACCCCTGCCAGCACTGAGATATTTACACATTCACTGACTCGGCTTTCCTCCTGCAGTCAGTGTCATTGCATATGTTTTGTGAGATGGGAGGACTTTGTGGATTGGTGTTAGACATATGGGTAAATGGGTTACTGTTGGACTTGTGGGTTTGGGCAGCACTGGGTTGGGATGTTTTCTTGATGCGCACTTAACCTTTGTATAAAACTCTCTATTGTACATGAGTTTCTGTGGATTTGTGTCTCTACACAAATCCACAATCTGTGGATTGTGTCTCTGGGTACTCTAAAGTACCCAGCCTAACACAGTGGGAATGACAGATTCAAGAGGAATGGCATCACATTCATCACCAAAAAGGCTGTTTCAAGTTCTACCTTGAAGTACAAGGCTGTCTGTGGTAGGATATCTATCCACATACAAGGATATCCAGTCAATGCAATTATTATTCAAATTTATGCACAAACCAGCTTTAGCTAGTGATGCAGAAAGTTTATAATTTTATCAATGTCTTCAGTTGAAAATCGATCAAACATGCCATCAAGATGCATTGATAATTATTGCCAATTGGAATGTAAAAGCTGGAAACAAAGAGGAAGGACCAATAGTTGGAAAATATGGTCTTGGTGACAGAAATAAAGCTGGAGATCACACGATAGCATTTCTCAAGACCAACAACTTCAGGGCAAATACCTTTTGTCAACAACTCAAAAGGCTACTATGGACATGGACTTCTCGAGATGGAATACACAGAAAGCAAATTGACTACAACTCCGGGAAGAGACAATGAAGAAGTTCAAACTTAGCCATTAAAGTGAGACCAGGGTCTGACTGTGGAGCAGACCATCAATTGTTCATATGTAAGTTCTGATTGAAGTTGAAGAAAATAACAAGAACATTAGAGCTAAAATATGCCTTGAGGATATTTCACCTGAATTTCAAGAACACCTTAAAACCAGATTTGACACATTGAACATAATGGCAGAAGACCTGATCAGCTGTGGCTGTCATCAGAATATCCTACATGAAGACAGCAAAAGGTAGCTAAAAAGGATAGGCCAAAGTTGATGTCAGAAGAAACTGTGGACCTTGATCTTTATCATAGAGTAGCTAACTCAAAAGGAAGAAATGATGAAGCAAAATAACTGAATAGAAAAATTGAAAGAGTAGCTTGAGAAGATAAAATAAAGCATTATAATGATATATGCAAAGACCTGGAGTTAGAAAACTAAAAAGAAGAACATATACTGCATATTTTAAACTAAACGAACTAAAGAAAAAATTCAAGCCTCAAGTTGCAGTACTGAAAGTTTCTCTGGACAAGTTATTGAATAATGCAGGAAGCATCAGAAGAAGATGGAAGGAATACATGGAGTCATTGTACCAAAAAGGACTGTCAGCATTCACCCCTTTCAAGAGACAGCATATGCGCAAGAGCCAATGGTAATGAAGGAAGGTGCTCAAGCTACACTATAGGCATTAGCTAAAAACAAAGCTCTGGAGATCGATGGCTACTATTTGAAATGTTTCAACAAGCTGATCAATACTGGAAGCACTATTCTATGTCAGAAAATTTGGAAGATAGCTACTTGGTCAATTTACTGGAAGGGATCCATATTTGTACCCATTTCAAAGAAAAGTGACCCAACAAAGCATGCAAATTATAGAACAAGGTCATTAATATCACACACAAGTAAATTTTTGCTGAAGATCATCCAAAAAGGATTGCAGTAGTACATTGACAGGGAGCTACTAGAGATGCAGGTCAGATTCAGAAAAGGACGTGGAACAAGGGATATTACTGCTGATGTCAGATGGACCTTGTCTGATTCTAGATCACCAGGATAATAAATTTAGTCTCTCTTTGTTGAGAATAATGTTGGCTATTGGTTTTGTGTATGTCTCACTGCCATTGAGTTGATTCCAACCCATAAAGAACCTACAAGACAGGATAGAATAGCTCCTATGGGTTTCTGAGACTGTAGCTCTTTACAGGAGTAGAAAACCTTGTCATCTGGGGTTAGCAACCCAACACTTAAGCACTACACCACCAATGCTCCTCAGTTTTGTACATATACCCATAATTCTATTCAAGGACATTCAAGTAGGTATCTCCTTCATTCTTCCTAATCTATGAGTCATCTTCAAACCCCTCTGACACCTGTTCATTGTGGGTGACCCTGCTGATATTTGAAATACTGGTGGCATAGCTTCCAGCATCATGGCAACATGCAAGCCACCATCACAAAACAAACTGACAGCCACGTAGTGGTTTCATGAGGAATATTGGTCTCTAATTTTCTTTGTTGGTGATGTCATTTTTCTGGCTTTAGTACCAGGGTTTTGCTTGTTTCATAGAATGAGTTGGGGGTGGGGTTGGTAATCTGTTCTTTTCAATGTTCTTGAATAATTTGAGAAGAATTGCTTTGAACTCTTCTTTGAATTTTTGGTAGAATTCCTCAGTGAAACTAACTGGGGCATGAATTTGTTGTTGTTGGCTGTGTTTTAATGACCCACTCAGTTTCGTCTTTTGTTGTGGGCCTATTCAAAATTTCTACCTTAGATTGTGTTAGTTTAGCTAGGTAATATGCTTCTAGAACTTTAATTTCTCCTAGGTTTTCAAATTTATTGAAGTATAGTTTTCCATAGTATCCTGATGTTTTTACGTTCAACAGTTCTACTGTGGCATCACTCATTTAATTTCTTATTTGTATTTGTAAATTCTTGACCTTTTAAAACGTTTCCAGTGGTTTGTCAATTTTATTAGCTAATCTTTTCAAAAGCCCAACTTCTAGTCTTATTGATCCTTTCAATTGTTTTTCTTTTTTGGTTTAATTTCTTTCTGCTTATATCTTTATTATTTTCTTTTTCTGGTGACTGTAGGGTTTTTTCGTCCTGTTGCATTTCTAGTTGTTAATGTGATATTAAGGTGTTGGGTTTTCTTTTCTTTCTTTATTTTTACATGTTCATCTATTTCTTTAAATTGTCCTTTGAGTGGTGCTTTTTCTGTGTCCCCCAAATTTTGGTATGTATTTTTTCACTGGATTCAAGAAATTTTAATTTCTTCTGTTATCCAGTAGTTTTTGAGAAGGATGTTATTTTGTTTCCATTAATCTTGTATTGCCCCTTGATATCCCTGGTGTTGATTTCTAATTTCATAGCACTGTGATCTGAGAAGATGCTTTTAAGAATATCGATGTTTTAAAATTTGTTGAGGCTTGCTTTGTACCCCAACATATGGTCTGTTCTGTAGAATGTTCCATGTTTCCTGTAGCTGTATAATATTCTGCTGGGTGGAGTGGTCTGTATGTGTCTAAGAAACTGGTTGATTGTGTTGTTTAGATCCTCTGCTTCTTTCTTTCTTTCTTTCCAGTTATTGTATCCCTCATCAAAAGTGGTGTTTGAAATCTCCTACAATTATTGGAGAGTTGTCTATTTATCTTTTCAATTCTGTTAAAATTTGATTTATGCATTTTATTGGTAATATAGATATTTGTTATGTTATATCCTCATGTTGGAATGCCCTTTTGACCATTATATAATGTCTTTTCTTTTATTTTTAATGCTGCTTTTGCCTTATAGGTTTTTTTTTTAACTAGAAAGTTATATGGACACTGCTTCTTCTTTGTTTTGGGTTGCCATTTGTTTGATATGTTTTTACTGACTTCATTGTTAGTTTATTTTTATCTTTGTGTCCTAGATGTGTCTCTTTGCATCTTGTAGGCAACAGATATATTTCCTGATCTATTCTGCTACTCAAATTTTAAAGCCATCAGAGACACTTATGTCTTTCAGAATACTTTTATGTATTTTTTTCTACATACAACATATATTCATCATCTCCCAAGGACCCTCACAAGTCATTCATTATGGTATTTGCATCAGGTTTTATGTATAGGGCATCCTCAAGTATAGTTCCTCTGGATGATCTAGAGACTTGTGAACTAAAGACAAACTCTCCATCCCCACAAACCAGTGGTGGGACAACCATAGGATATCCATTGGTGGGACAAATGTAGGACAACCACTGTGGACACTCTGTTCAAAGAAGACAGGGGGGGAAATATGAGTTACACAGCAGCTGCTGGTTCATAGCAATTTTGAAATCCATGTAGCACATGCTATGAATTCCTTCATTAGGCTCAATCCTACTGCCCAGGAATGACTCTCCATGGTCCTTGGTTGGGCAAAAAATAGCTTATGGGAAGTTTGTAGCTGCGTAGTGTTATCAGCCTGCTTCCCACCCATGCAAATATGGGGGTCCAAGTGAAGGGCCTTTTTCATTTTATACTTTTTCTTTTCCTTATCAATTTAGTATAATTCTTTAAAAACATTTGGTTTTTTATAAATAAATATATAATTAACTCCACCAGATAAAAGTTATACTCACAAGTCCCTTCAAGATAGATAATTTCTCTATCTACCCTGTAAGAAAGTTGGGGGACAGTACTCCTAAGCTTCTCAAAGAGTTGTTTGACTACTTGGAAGAGATGGTGATGGACTATTTTCAGTATTTCTGAAATCTTAAAAAGCATTTACAGTTAACACCCTTGGTCTCATCTTGTGACCGTCTTGTTCCTAGCGGAATTCTGAGTTTGATTTTTTGACCAGAAACTGTTTCTTAGTCATAGCACCTGTTACATCTGGAGATAAGAAGTAGTCTTAATTTAAAACATAAAAAGCTACCATAATTACTAAGCCTGGCTATCTGTTTAACTCTGTGATGGAGGGGGTATATCTTTGTCTTGATGGGGAACTGCTGAGCAGATAAAAATAGAAACCTGTACACTTACTGCAGAGTCAAACATGTACACACAAAGCAACTAAAGAATGATTAAAAGCAACACACAAATAAGGAAACAATTTTAAAAGGAAGGATGTGAAAATGACCAAATGAGATTAAAATGAACATACTCTGTATAGAGTCCATGCATTAGTCAAGAAACATTTATTGAATGCTTCTAAAGAGTAGAGCTGGGCATTTTTGGTTCTTACCTCCCATGCAGGAGGCCTGGCACAATGCTCCTCACGTGTACCCACCACCTTTTGTCGTTGGAGGTTTCTGTGTTGCTACGAGATTCAACAGGTTTCACTGGAGCATCCAGACAAAGGCAGATTAGGAAGAAAGGCTTGTTGATCTATCTTTGAAAAGCCATCATTGAAAACCCACCAGATCACCATGGTCTGAATTGCTATTTAACACAAGTATGAACAAGGCAGCTTTCCCTTCCTCCGTGCATGGGGTTACCATGCATAGGGGCTAACTGCATGGCAGCTAACAACAACACTTTCCAAGCAGTTTGCTGGATGAGATGAGACACAGTGGCATATTAGATCCGAACCTTGCCTCTCCAAACCTGGGTCTCAGGTATGAGTAGGAAGTTACTTCTTGTAGAGACTTTTGCCTTCATCTTCTCAAGGAAGCAGGTAACTTTTGGCTTATCTCTGATTTTGGCAGGGTCTAGGAAGGATGTGTGGGCGCAGCTCCGTTCAGGAAATTCAAACCGTCAGCTGGTTATATATAATATGAGGCTGATTGGACCATATCTTGCCACTGAATTTGCTGATTGATGAATTCATTTGAGAGAATTAAGCCTTCTATTCCTATATGAAGTGATAGTTAGGAATAATTAAGCTTATTCAACCTGAGACAGTCAGCATTTGAAAAATATCTTTGAGAACCATAATAATTTTTCCTATTCTAAAAAGGTGTTTATTCATTTAAATATTTGTTTTAATTTTCTGCTTTTTTAAAAAGCTGAGGTGTAATTTACATACAATGAGCTATGAAATGTTTGATATCCAGGCCTGAACTGGTAGATCAGTGAAGAGAGCCCATTGCAGCTGAGTCCTGGGGCTGATGATGATGAGGTACACACCCGAGTATCAGTGTGGCTGGCATGTTTCATCCTTTTGTCCTACTGTCTGCCCTTGAGCATCCGTCTCCTCCAGGATAAGCTAGGACTAATAAAACCTGCTTGCTTTGTATTGAAATGCTAAATGTGATAAGATATGTGAAGTGTCTGATCAGTACCTGGTGCCCAGATATGAAATCATTGTCTGTTACCCTTCCTTTCATTGCATCCTGTCTTCAGCTTCTATATGTTAGAAAACACTGCAAAATGTGGATGCTTCTTGTTGATTTTCCTGCTAGCATTTACCACCAGTGGCTTGCAGAAAATAAGATGGAATGATTTGGCTTCTTATTTTCTATTTGGTAGTAAGACGCTCATTTTCCCAACAGCTTAATTTCTTTGTATCATTAAAAAAATTAGAAATGAAGCAAGGTGATGTATTCTAAGCCAGTGGTTCTCAATCTTCCTAATGCCACGAGCCTTTAATATAGTTACTCATGTTGTGGTGATGCCCCAGCTATAAAATTATTTTCACTGCTACTTCATAACTGTCATTTTGCTGCTGTGATGAATCGGGTGTCCCCTGTGAAAGGGTCGTTCGACCCCCAAAGGGTTGGTCCTCACAGGTTGAGAACAGCTGTTCTAAGCCCTCCAAATTCTAAAAATGCATTGAAAGTTTGACTGCTCCTCATACCTTCTTAAGGAAAACGACCTGTCTTCTCTGCAGTCCATAGTTTTAAATTTTAAGTCTCTCATTCTTTGCCTGATGCTTTGATGTATGACATTGGGTGACATTGAGCAAATGAAACTGAAACCCCACGTGGGCTTTGCGATAATTGGGTTATTCTGGTTCTGAATGTGAAGAAAAGAAAAATGAAGGAAGGAGGGGATAGGAAATATGTGGAATACTAAAGAGATGAATGAGGGAAACATTGTGTGTTCTGGTTAGTTTTTGGTGGGATTCTGATGTTGTGTGAGAGAGCGTTTAGAGGCAGTTCCCAGATAACCATTTAATCTCTCCATCTGAAACCTGATTTAAAAGCATGGGATCCCTTTCCCAGGCATAAAGGAATGCCAGACTCCTGCATGGGTTCTTTATATTGAGTGCTGCATCACAGGGTAGCTAATTTGTTTAGTTAATTCTCTAGTCACTTAATTAAACCTGCATCTGTCATATAAAAATGAAAACAAAACAACTAAGTGACAAATACATTTACCAAATACAGTCTGGGTGGTAGAGAGGTAAAGCAGTGAACCCTTGAGTGGCTAGCCCCTTACAGATTTCACAAACTCTGTCAGTCCTTTTCTGTGGGCTGTCCAGCTTAGAGCCATGAGTGGCTGGGTCGGTAGGTGCAGGTGGGTGCACGTTCTGCTAAGCACCTCCTACTCCCCTATTCCAAAATCAACAACTAGTTGCTATGAATCTGTTCTGATTTATGGGAACTGCGTGTGTGCCACAGTAGAACTGTTCCACCACCAGGCCTTTGTTCCGAAGTGCCTCAGGGTAGACTGGAACTGCCAACCTCTGGGCTTGCCGTGGAGCACTTAACTGTTTGCATCATCAATCACTGCACTTATGAACCAACGGGGGCTTAAAGCAAGATGTGAATAGGTAAGCTGTTCTAGAGGCCCCAGTGTTTAGTTGATAATCTATGACCCTAATTTTTGTGTTTTCAAGTTACTTAGGAAAGTTCGAACATATTTCTTGGTCATGGGAAACAAAACTCTTCAACGTATCTAAACTATTGAATGTTTTGCTAGAGTCTTCATTTGGGAGAAGGCGGACACTAAGCAAGGCCAAACAACATCTCATGGTTGAAAGTTACAGAAAGTATTGCTCCCTTCTGTCTTGGTGCTAGTGCTCGCAGCTGGAGAGCTCTAGGCTGACTGTCCAGGAACTTTTATACAACTCTGAACTAGCCATAGGGGTCAAGTCTGACCTCTCCAACTGGCTCCTTGTCTCACTGAGCCCACGGTGGGGGCCTTTGCATTGGCCATTTTTTTCCCATGACGGAAGAATGGACTGAGTGGGTAAATGTAAGAAGGCGTTTCTTAGGAGTAGGGACTGAGTGCAGTAGTGAAATAAGAAGCAGTGAACAATAGAAAGGACCTCATCAATCTGCTAGCTGTCGACACAGACATCATGCAATTCGGTGACCACTTTACGTCATTGTGTCTACTCATCTTAACCTTTAAGTTTGTCTTCCACGAGTTAAATCCCTTCATTAAAGAGAAAAAAAGACTCCTAGATATGTGGCATCCTAACATCTCCAACTATGATGCAGTGACTAACTTTATTTTTTTTTACCATCTCTTTGTAAATTTTTTATCTTTGCTGCATTGTGCTTAAGCTTCTTTTGCTATATTTGCTGTATTTCTGATTGCATAGATAGCACCTGCATTTACACAGACACTTAAGCAAGACAGTCTAGGAATCAAGCTGCACTGTCATCTCTCCCTAGATAACACAGCACCACTTTCAGTAGCGGTCATCTCCTGAATCACTCTCTTTACTGTCTTCGCTCTCCTGCTCTCGTCTTACCATTTGTGTTCAGGCTCTCATCAGCTTTGACCTGACCTGTGTTCATCTCTTAAGAGCTTCTTGATATCTGCTCAGTCTTCCTTCCCTCATACCCATCCATCTTTCCCATTGTAGTAACCAACCTTCTTTTTCTAAAATGTCTAAAGGGCTACTTTCCTACTTTAGCTTTACCTCTAGTTAGCATAGTTTTTGGAATAAATGTTAAACTTGCCTAGAGCCATTCCTTCTTTATCTGACCCTTACCTTTCCTAATCTACTCCAAGCATTTACTTTCTGGTCCTTCAGTAGTCCCTGAAGGCAATGTGCTTTTCCACGTGTGTTTTATACCTCTGCCTGGACTCAGTTACCCCCTCTACCTTAGATTCTACTAACCCATCAGAACTTGGTGACATTGTCACCTCTTTTGGGTAGTATGCATGTCTCCTTACTCTCTTAAGTATTACTTTCTAATATAGCTGCTGTCTGTCCCCTTGACCGAACTGTAAGTGGCTTGGGGGAGACGTAGAAGAGACCATGTCTAATTTTAACTTCTCTCCCAGACACCTAGCATAGTGCCTCACCAATGCAGATTCTCAAGAAATGCTTGTTGGACAAGGAAAGGAAGGTTCGAAATAGATCTTATTTTTAAATGACTATCACTTTAAAAGAAATCTTATTTTTAAATGATGACTATCACTTTTAATCATATTATTAAAACGTTATACTACCAGTAATGTAATCATAAAGAATGAATGTCTTTCAGATTAACAGAGTTAAAAACTGACACACCATTAGGTTTTATTAGTTGTGTGGATCTTTT
>NW_022111324.1:89067846-89070830 GCF_000313985.2 Echinops telfairi
TAGGCATTGAAGTAGCCCCGTTAGCTGTAGAATGTGATGACTTCCCTATTCTCAACAGTGGCAGAGAAATGACTACCATTTCAGTCATTGCCTCAGCACTAAATGTAATTAGTTCCTCTGAGAGTTTATTTCTAAATGAGATTTGCTCACAATGAATATTTAAGGCCATGGATGTGGTTCTCGGCATGCATCACATTTTATCCTTCTGGCATTAAAAAAAAAATTCGCTCTCTTTCCCTTTCATTTGCAATTCAGCACAAGATAGTTTCCCGCATCTTTTCTATTGCTTCATTTTAGCCTTCCTCTGAACTTTATTTGCTCCTTTTAGCTTTCTACCCATGAGTTATTTTTTTCCACCCAGCCTTTTCTACACGAAGGCTGAAATGCTAAATTGTCTTAGTTTACTCCTTTTTCCAGATAGTTATAGTTCTGGGAAACAGATAAACTGTGTGTGTTGAAAAACCACCCTTGCGATTCGGTTAGTTTATATTGGAGTCTTAATTGTGGTGTTAACTGCAGCGATGACATCATAGCGTTGCAAACTCAGTGGAAAGCTACATTTTTACTTGGGGGTAAATGGCAACTGTTGGTCCGAATCATGGAAATTAAGCATGGAAATGAGCATGCCATTCCGGAACTCTGTCCTGATTTTTCTGGAGGCATGAGTGCCCGGATGAATGAAATCACATTTTCACCTAAATAACGTCTGCTCTACCTACCTTGCTGGGCAGATGAGAGAAAAATGCAACAATAGATCTGGAAACACATGGACTGAAAGGAGCTATGCCTGAAAATAGAAGTATCTGTTGGAGAGTTATGGCTAATTTTTCCTGCTTTTTAATTTTTCACATGTGTATGCTTTACTTTTATAATCTTAAATGAACATTTTTTTTAATTAAGAGAAAAAACAGAAAAACAAGCTTTAGATCATTAGAAATCTAACTTCAGGATTTGGCCTCATTGTCCAACTAAGCAAATCTCATTGAAATTCACATTTTGTTCATATCTGTGGGATTTGGTACCCTGTTTCCCTGAAAGTAAGACATCCCGGAAAATAAGACCTACTTACAGTTTTGCCTCTCACTGAAATATAAGGCATCCCCTGAAAATAAGACCTCCCAGAAAATAAGTGTTTGGATTGTTATGATGATGTTCCAGAAGATGATGACATGACTGTCATTGAATAAATGAGTAAATGTACCATAGATTGTTGTACATGGAAATAATGGTAGTAACAAGAAATTCTCGATGCTGTTGGATTCACAGTTTGTCTGGTTTGTGATGACAACAACTACTGTACCGTATACAGGTAATACATTTCCTTTTTTTGTGTTCAACAATAAATGTGTACCGTATTCTTCTTCATGGAAAAATAAGACATCCCCTGAAAATAAGACCTACTGCATCTTTGGGAATGAAAATTAATATAAGACACTGTCTTATTTTTGGGGAAACATGGTATTTACAAACACTTGCAGATCATCCAAAATTCACTTGCACCTTTGAAATAGGACTTCTGTTTGTAGCAAAATAGTGGATGAATATGTAAATCTTGCATTTTTCTTAAAGATGTTATAAAGCAAAGTATTCACATCTATGAAATTGGGACAGAAACAAAAATCATGCAATTTGCGACTCACAATATTGGAGCATTCTATAGTTTTGAGACCAGGTATTTTCTTCAGAATGCTAAAATACTTGGTCTTCACATGGTATCTGGGAAGTTCCGGAGCTCTCTTAGGGAATGTCACCACCCAGAATGTTTGGTTTTTGTCTATGGGTTTCTATTTCTGTAAGATTTAATATCAAAAAGGGTTCTGTTGTCAAAACACAAAGCAAGAAACAAAAACCTCAAGAACAAAAGCACCTACCCATAACAAAGGAATAAACAAAGATACTTGAAAAAACAGCTATGAGCAATTAAAATGGTACCCCAGAAATTCTAAAGCCAGAGTGAGAGGAAAGAGGAGATTTCATCACAAACCCAGGCATTTCATTCACATTTCACGGACACCTGGCATTGTGGAATCCAGAATTAAAGAAGGGTAGAGATGCGCTGCCGAGAAGGATTGTGATATTTGATGCTAATTAAGTCTGAACAGGAGGACAGGTCTGCTCAACATGCTTTATTATGAAATGAATCTTTCTAGTTACCTACATGACACAATTGCTTTTTATTAGCTCCTGCAAGTATGGCTTTCCAGCATAAACAGCACTGCGCTTCAAATATTGTTAGTCCCAGTCAAGGATGTTACTCTGTGAACATTTCATTTAGAGATATTCATATGCTTCTTGGCAGCTGGAACCAATTGCTTTGGATCCACCATGCAAACTTCAACATCCGGAATCAAACTCCTATTAATGAAATCTGCCAAATCGAAATAAAACAAAATAGATGGAGATCTGGACAAAGTCAGCCATTACTCCTTCAGACACAGCGAAAAACAAACGAAGCTTCAGGTGGAAGAGCATAGCTCTTGTTCCTTTCCTTCACCTCCTTTTTTCTTTCTACGTAGCAGCTGTTTGGATGTTGGCTACAGAGCTCAGAAAAGTCAAATGGGCTTTTCTGCCCACCCTTCAGCATCCCCATTATTTTCCTAGACCTCTGTAATGGCATGGAAAGTCACTGTTGTTTAGCATCTATGTTTGAAAAATTGAATTTTCAGAGGGGAAAAAAATCCACCACAAAGTAAAGGGGGAAACATATTATGAATTGTTGGTTATGGGAAATGACATTTTGGGGACCTTTAGAAGCATTGCTTAGAAGAACATGGCCATCAAACCTTAGGAACTCTCAGTAAGATCGATGGACACAATAAGCTCCAACAGTGGGCTCAACCAGAGCAGTGATCGTGAAGATGGCGTAGAATCAGGCTACCATTCAGCCTAGTCTACTTTAGTTTTCCATGAGCTGGAACCAACGTGGCAGTAACTAGCCATAGGACCATGCTAAGAAATCTTCCTTTTCTTGTGGGCAAACCAAA
>NW_022111324.1:89071076-89097143 GCF_000313985.2 Echinops telfairi
TTTGCTTGGAGGCAGCATGTACTAATTGCAGGCAGAATATTCCCTACAAACTTAGTTCTGTATCATAATGTAGAAATGCCATTTTCCTCAGAAATGTTATTATGAGGTAATCTGCAATGGAAGTGGAGCTATTCTTTCTGTCGAACTCATTTTTTTAGTTCAGTATCAATAAAAGTCATTTGTTTTGCATAGTCTCATCTTTACATTAAAAGTGAAATTTCTTATTGAATGTTTTATTTTTAAAAATGCTTCTCTGATCGTCTGTCCAGAAGACTTTTTAAAAAAAAATTTATATCTCATTCTTGTGTATACCTTACTTTGAACTGATGACTTAAAAAACACATTTTATATTGTGAAGTAGGTGGGAGGGGGGTTATATTTTAGATCATCATTTTTTTATTCAACAATTTAACAAACCTCTCAATAGCTTGTCTTATCCTCTCACATTCCCACCTCTTCTTTGTCTTGCAGAATATTATTTTCCCCTTCACTTAAATGACCATATATACTCGAGTATAAGCTGACCTGAATATCAGCTGAGGCACTTAATTTGACACAAAAACTGCATAAAAAACGTGCTGAAAAACCCAGCTTATCCACGAGTATATACAGTAGCACACACACTCTGCCCTATTGCTTCCCTTTCCTTTCCTTTCCCTCCAACCTCTGTTAGTTCTGAAAGTGGTTTTTTTTTGTATGAAAACTTTTATTTTGATATCTCTTTCTTTTATAACCATGGTCTCATACTTGACCTTTATGATTGATTAACTTCACTCAGTGTATTGTCCTCCATTTCTACCCATGTAATTTAAACCAGGTGTTTTTGGTTTCCTTATTATTCCATAGCATTGTACAGTATTCTACTGTGTACATGTACCAAAGCTTACTGACTCAGATACTGATGGGTATTTGGGTCTCCATCTTCCATATTCACTATTGTGAACAGTGCTGAATGAATATGGGTGTGCATCTGTCTGTTATTTCTTTGAGTCAGAAGATATTTCTACTCCCAGTTCCTTGAGGAAGCACCATACAGCATTGTGTGAACGTTCCAGCCTTTCCTGTGTCTTTTCATTTTTTTAACTTCCCTATCCATGCTGATTTGAAGTGAGATCGCATCTTTGTAGAATTTGCATCTTTCAAATGGCTTCCATTGGTGACTTTTGTTCATCAATTAGCCCTTGGCCACTTGTCAGTTTTAATTTCAAAGTCTGGCGTTCCTTCGTCTCTCCTCCCTTGGCAGAAACTCCTATAGTGAGGAAGGGCCAGACCTGATGTTGCACTTCTCATTTCTTTCTTCCTCCTACTGTTTGGGAGTGGGTGTGGGAGAAGGCTATTCTGATACCTGAGCAACGTCAAGTGCTCAACTTGTAGTACTCAACTCTGATGCCTGGACATTAATTCTCTAGGATAGTATCATCACAGTTTTGGATTATAACCCACAGTCAGAAATCCACCATGACCCTATATAAAAGGATAAGTAAAAAAAGATTACTACTAGGGTCCTAGGTTAGACACACAAGGGTCTATTACAAACAAAACATGTTCAAACATGTCTTTGCACTTGGTGGATGACTGACGACCAGTTCACTCAGTAAGTACACTTGCTTATGTCTTGTTAGGGGGCCTGAGTCGAATCAAAGCAGGTGATTTCCAAGAGACTCTGCTCGGCCAGTTAATTCAAATCAGAGATGAGATCTTTTCAGAGGACTGTGTTTGGGGATGCCCCCAAAGTGATCTTGATAGTTTTAGTATAAGGACACAGGATAACTACAAAGGTGTAATTGAAGAAATTTGAAGACTCTCTTAGGGAGGGAAAAGTCCAGGAAAGCTGCCCTGAGGAATTTTTCCCCTTCCCAACAACACAACTGCTCATTCTTCAAGGGAAGCATGGGCTGGCCTGTGGAATTTAGATGGGAACCTTACCCATAAACCCTGTGTTGTTGTCAGGTGTGATCAAGTCAGTTGTGACTCAGAGAGACCTATATATAAAAGAACCAACAGTGCCCATATTTGAACCCATTGTGGCAGTCGCTGGCTCAGTCTATCTTGACCAGATATGCCTCCTTTTCACCGGCCCTCTGCTTTACCAAGCACGGTATCTCTTTCCAGGATAAAAATATCAACGGGATGAGCGATGAAGTCTCACCATCCTTTCCTCTAAAGAGCATTCTGTTCTACTTCCAAGACAAATTGGTTTGTTCTTTTGGTAGTTTATGGTACTTTTAATATCTTCACCTGTACCATAATTTAAGTGCATTGCTTTTTCTTCTGTTTTCCTTATCCGATGTCCAACTTTACATGCATATGAGGTGATTGAAAATGCCACGCCTCAGGTCCTCAAAGTATCATTATTGTTATTAAACACTTGAAAGGGGTGTATGGTGAAGCCAATTCACCCAAATGCAATGTGTTGCCTGATAACTTGACTCCTGCTTCTCGGAAAATTAATTATGGATCAAAGAATGACAAAATTCTTGAAAACTTCAACTTTTCCTCCATTTATCGTGACGGTACCTACTGGTCCAGTTGAGAGACTTCTTGCTTTCTTTACATTGGGTTGTAATCCGTACTGAAGGCTGCAATCCTCAATATTCATTGGCAAGTGTTTCAAGTCCTCCTCACATTCATCAAGCAAGGTTGTGTTAACTGCACATCACAGTTGTTAATAAGCTTTCCGACAATTCTGATGCCACGTTTTTCTACATATAGTCCAGTATGCTGAGAAAATACACCCGTGACACATACCTTTCCTGATGTTAAACCATTCTCTTGTTCTGTTTGCACAACTACCTCTTGATCCATGTATGGGCTCCACATGAGCACAATTAACTGTTCTGAAATTCCCATTTTTCTCAAGGCTGTTCATAGTCTTTTATGGTCCTGGGTTAGTTAGTTTATTGTGCCAACCTGGCCGATAAACACAGGTGGGATTAATGGAAGGGCCTCGCCTTTCTAGTTCTCAGATCTCTTGTTTTGTGATGGTCAGACCAGGGTGCAGCTGCCTTAGTAGTTTCCTGCTTCAGCTTAAAAGGCTCACTTCCTGCAAGACATCCTTGAGGAGAAGCCACAGGGACCTACCCCAATGCAGCCCTGGGTGCTGGAGCACCCGTGTGGAGACCCCTGCCAGCGCTGAGACGATTACACGTTCACTGACTTGGCTTTCCTCCTGCAGTCGGCATCATTGCGTCTATTTTGTGAGATGGAGGAGGACTCTGGATTGGTGTCAGACATATGGGTTAAGAGGTTAATGTTGGACTTGTGGGCTTGGACAGCACTGGGTTGGAGTATTTTCTTGATGTTTACTTAACCTTTATATAAAACTCTCTCTTATACACGAGTTTCTGTGGATTTCTTTCTCCAAAGTACCCAGACTAACATAGGCCCCCCTAGTCTAATGCAAGTAAAAATATTTCTGGTATTCTCTGCTTTAAGCTAAGATCCATCTGACATTAACAGTGCTATCTGTTGTTCTCTGTCCTCTTCTGAATCTGGCCTGACCCTCTGGCAGCTAGCTCCCTGTCACTGGACTGCTGCAACTTTTGTTGGAAGAGCTTCAGCAAATTTTTATTTGCACGTGATCTTAATGATATTCTGTAATTTGAGGTGTCGGGTCACCTTTCTTGGAATGGGTGCAAATATGGACCTCTTCCAGCCCGTTGGCCTTGTAGCTCTCTTCCAAGTTTTTGGCATGCGTGAGTGAGTGCGCCCACAGCTTCTTCAGCTGTTGAAACATTTAAGTCAGTGTTCCATCAGTCCCTGGAGCTTTGTTTTGGTTCATGCCTTTAGTGCAGACTGAACTTCTTCTTTTAGAGCCATTGGTTCTTCATCACATTCTACCTCTTGAAATGGTCGAATGTTAACTACTTCTGTTTTGGTACAGTGATCTTGTGTATTTTTTCCATTTGCTTATGATGCTGCCTGCACTGTTCGGTATTTACTCAATTGAATCTTTCAATATTGCAAACTCAAGGTTTGAGTTTTATGTTAGTTCTTTCAGCTTAAGATATGCCAAGCGGCTTACTCCTTTTTGGTTCTCTAATTCATTTCATTATCCAGCTGCATCCCTGATAGCTGTGCTTCAGAGTTCATTTTGTTTCCCAAGCTTAAATAACAGTAGAAAAGAACAAAATATAAGTCCCTTGAGAATGCTGAAACTATTAGCTTGATAATGGTATAAATTAAAAAGCATCAGATTCTCTAAGGAGGGATTAAAGAGATGGAAATGCTGCTTTTAGACCTGCATAGACTTAGATGAAGGCTATGTCAAGAAACAATAGCTTCATATTTTGATACTTTTGTTTAGTAAAGATATTTATGATTTTGTAGCGATTCTTTTTTCTGACTCATAGATTAAAAAAATTACTCTGATGTTGCATTTGTTCTTGCCTATTTTAAAAAAAGAAATGTTGAGCTCATGTTACCACTGAAGGCTACTCTGGTTCCTCAGATGGGGTTTAATGCTCAGCTCGGACACTTCTGTAGAGAAGGGTAGTTCTGTATCATGTGCCATTGCCCCAAATGCCTACAGGCTCTGCCTACCAGCCTGGGCCACTGGGAGACTAAAGACTCGCATTCACCAGGCAGACGCAGGGCTCCTGGAGCATCTTTTCCTCTTTCGTGACTCTTCTATTCTGCTTTCTTTCTGAAGAATTCTAATCATGTTAGAAGTTGATATTTAAGTGGCCCTGTGACCTGTAGAATTTTCCAAACGTTTAGTCTAAATGACACTGCAGTTTATACTTGTAGCAGACATCCTTCAATTTTAAGGCACTTTCCTGAAAATCCTTAAGCTAGGGGATAGCAGCAGTGTAAAATGACAGTATCAATGAAAGAAGAGTCCTTTGGTATCTTGATGTTTTTATTCTATTTCTTTTCCCTACAGCATGCCTATGGCAGGATGGATAGGATTGGTTATGTGTACAGAATCTGGCCCATGCTCATCCGTGGTCTTTGTTGCCCTCTTTATTAAAGGAAATATTTCCTCTTACTTAAGGGGCACGCACCACTTATTTCCATATGTAGTGACCAAAATCTTTAATGCCCTGCTTTGTCTTGAGGTCCTCTGCCCATGTTGCCACTGATCTTGCTGCATACCTGCAGAAAGTATTGCAATGGTGAAGAAATGGGCATGCGCCCCTCCTCCCCCAGACACAAGTTTTATACCAACCATGAATGAAGTACCCAGTGATCAGGCTTGGTGGACAGGCTATCGTCAATGAGAATCCAAGACTCTCTAATACTTCTCATATTGTTAGTCGACAGGCCAGATAATAGGATAAAGGTAGTATTTTCCTATTTGAGCAGTGATTCTCAACCTTTCTAATGCTGCAACCCTTTAATACAGTTCCTCATGTTGTGGTGACCCCAACCATAAAATTATCTTTGTTGCTACTTCATAGCTATAATTTTGCTACTGTTATGAATTGGGCAACCCCTGTGAAAGGGTTGTTCAACTCCCAAAGGGGTTGTGACCCACAGGTTGAGAATTGCTCAATTAGAGAAAAATGATGTTGACACTGTCCAAGCAATTCAAGGGACACTGTGGGGTTGGGGTCCATAATTGAGGGGAGGAGACAAGTTCTGTGATTGCTGGGAAAATGAAAAAATGGCATCCAGTTTTTGCACCTAGAATGAAATGCTATGGCCTACCTTTGTTAGGGAGTCGCTGAGAGGAATAGAAAGCTAAGGTCAAGAAACAGACAGGAAGGGATAGGGATCGACTTTCTCCTCCAGCTTTGCAGCCTCTGTAGTGGTGTCTATGGGCAGAGCCTAGCAAAAGTCGATTACAAAGTTAGAAATGTGTTTGCTTTGCAGAGGCCCAGCTTCAGCCCTCCAAAGCATAAGATAAAGCGACAGTTTTAGAGCAGAGAGACAATAGCTTAATAATTGGTTTAGTTGCAAAATAAAACTTTGCTTTCCCATGCCAATGTTATGAACAAACTGGAAGATACCATAATGGTGAAGCAGTTAGAGAAATATCAGTCACATTGCTGAGGAGGGCAGAATAGTAGAATGCGGCTTAGGTGCGCAGCAACAACAGGTCTGCTAATACCAAACTCCAGACTTAGAATGTGTGCTAGGCTGGGTTGACTAGAGAATTACATTCAGTGACACTCATATATGTATAAGAAAGAACATTGTATCAAGAAGTAATTATATATCAAAAAAGCATCCTAGCCCAGTTCAACTCAAGTCCAAAAGTCTGATACTAATCCATAAATCCCTCTCCAGACTCACGTAGCTACATACAACAATACAGAATACAGGAAGATCACCAGCCTTGTGGGTGCAGAGTCATGTGGATCCAAGGTCAGTGGTAATATGGTAGGACGCTGGCAGCTATCAAGGTCAGTAGCAGGAAGACAAAGGGGATAGAGGGTCCTCCCTTTGAGAAGGCCATGCCTTCAAGTGGACAGCATCAGGCTGTGACCTGATTGATAGATTTGATTCCACCCCTAGCCAGGAGTGTCTAGTTGATATAAAATCATCTGACTACCACAGAATGATCCACCCAGTCAAGTCAGTGCTAAGCAACTGCAAGATTCATTTAAAACTTTGTTTGTTTGAACCTCCCCTTAAAAAACTGAGGCCCTGGAGAAACCAGGCTGACTGAGTGCCAGACTTCCAACCAGAGAGGAGGAAGAAGCGGCTGAACTGCACATGCTCAGTCTCACTCTCAAACTCACGGTGTCTCTGCCCTTCCATCTCTGTTACATCACTTAGCCCATGGGGAAACTCATCTTCTTTGGTAGGTGTAAAATGTTTTCTTTTGGGTCCCTAATGAGTAGGCAAGAAGCCTCCTGTTCTTGCACAATATAGACAGTATCTTCAAAAAATTACAGCAGTAGACATAGCAGCTGCCAGTTCTTACAGCGTGGTCCTATCTACCAGAACATGTGTTCTACTTCCATAAATTCATGTCAACTTGAAGATCTATAGAAGTGTAGGGGTGGTATTCAAGCTGTCAATCAGGTCACAGTCTGATGGGGCCTCCTTGTGGGTGTGACCTTCTCCTAAGGTGGACCCTGGGAACCTCCCTCATTGTCTGCCTTCACCTGGCTGACCTTGGTTGCTGCCAGGGCCACACAATTCTCCACCTACCAACCTGTGATATTCGTGCATTTTGCATCATTGCTTATGACTGAGTGAGTCTGAAGAGGGACTGACGGACTAGTATCGGGGTTATGAACTTGAGTTAGACTGGGCTGGGATGTTTTCCTGATATATATATAAAGCTTCTTGATCTAAAGCTCTGTCTACACATACATGAGGGTCTCTAGATTTGTTTCTCTAGTCAACCCTGCCTAAGCCAACATGCTTCACCCATCCACTGTAATTAAGTTGATTCTGGCTCATCGTGATCCTGCGTTGTTGTGAGATGTCATAGAGTCTGTTCTGACCCATAGTGACCTTGTGTAGAGCAGAACAGAACACTGCCGGGTCCTGTGCCATCCTCACGTGTTTCTATGCTGGAGCCTGTTGTTGCAGCCATGTTGTCAGTGCATCTCCTTGAGGACCTCCCTCCTTTCTGAAGCTCCTCCACTTTACCAAACATGATATCTTTCTCCAGGGACTGGTCTCTCCTGACATGTCCCAAGTCTCACCATCCTTGCCTGTAAGGAGCACTCTGGCCATACTTGTTCCAAGAAAGACCAGTTTGCCCTTGTAGCAATCCATGGTACTTTTAAACTTCTTCTCCAGCACCACAATTCAGCTGCATTGATTCTTTGGTCTTACTTATTCAATGTCCAACTTTCACATGCATATGAGCAATGGGGAATACCATGGCTTGGGTTAGGCACACCTTAGCCCTCAAAGTAACATGCTTGCTTTTGAATACTCTAAATTAAAGAGGTCTTGGACAGCAGGTTTATCCAATGCAATTCATCTTTGATTTCTTGACTGCAGTGTCCATGAGCATTGTGGATCCAAGCAAGACAAAATCCTTAACAAGCCCAATCTTTTCTCCATTTATCATGATGTTATCTATTGGTCCAGTGTGAGGGTTTTGGTCTAATGATATTGAGTTGTGGTCCATATTGAAGGCTGCAGTCCTTGATCTTCATCCGCAAGTCATCCTCACTTTTAGCAAGCAAGGTTGAATCATCTGTATACTACAAGTTATTAATAAATCTCCCTCCGATCCTGATGCCACATTCTTTTTCAACAGTGACCTGATAGGACAGAGTCAAATGGCTTTCTATGAGTTCTGAGATGAATGTTTATAGGAGCATGCCGCATCATCTTTTTCCTGCAGGGAATTCAGTGAGTTTGACCTACCAATCTTGTGGTTAGCAGCCCAATGCTTAAGCCATTGTGCTCACATTTAGGCAACAATAATTCTGAGAGCAGCTGAACCATGATATGATCCCAAGTTTTTCCATGTCATGGCACTTTCCTAAGTTGGGAGCTTGTTTTAAAACACCAAGAACAGAGAAATGGGTTGAATGCATCATCTCTTTAGAAACATCACATGTACCTTTTGTCTTAGTCTATGAGACATAAGGACAAGCAGTGAGATTTTACCCTTGTCTAAGAGAATTTGGTATGCCCCTCTTGAGGGCTGCTAATTAAGCGAGGTCTTTCATGCTTAATAAACTACACCTAGAAGTAGCCAAACCTAATTCATTGCTCTTGAATCAATTTTACCTCTGGCTCAAAGGAGAGAACAGAGCTGCCCCACAGCTCCCAAGACTAAACTCGTTAAGGAAGCAGAGTGTCACGTTTGCTAACCTTCCAAGGGCTTAACCACTGCATTACCAGGCTCCCTAGGTAATAATGCAGGCAATACTTGGTAGTCAGTAGTATTACAATTTTTCCTTAGACACCACATTCTGGTGCAGCAGGTAGCATGATTGCTACCTTCTGATGAGGTAGACAGAAAATGAAAGAAAGCGCTGGTATTAAATGAATATTAGCAAAAATGCAGATACCCTTGATAATGTTTTATCGCTTGTTTTGTTTCTTTACACGGGCTCTGGTAATCTTCACTGAGATTTCATGTTGCATACAAATGACGGATTCCTATTTTAGGCTACTGATACTGGTGCTAATTTGCATGATACATTTTGATATTTCAACTTACCACGATAGATTTTAGTCAACTTTATGACTTCCAGGCGCTCTGCAACCTGAACATGGTGCAGAACCACTGATAGCCTGTGAAGCTAAAGGTTACCTGTGCAGCTCACATGTCTGTGTGCAGGAGCATGCGTGAGCCAGGAGCAAGCAGAGAAAGCTTGTGTCTATTTGACTTTACTACAGCCAAGCACTGAGTACAACTGGACTTGTTTGGCTTGGTTCTCAGAGACATGCTGAGCCCTTGGGGGTCTCCATGACTGCCCATTAGTGGGCCTCATGACAGTCTGGTCACATGTGACTGAAGTAATTGGTTCTAGAAAGGATCCAAGTTGTTGTACAGGCACTCAATTAACTATGACATTTCTAATCTGGGAAAACGTTCCTATCAACGGTTTTATTTCTAAAATTTGCATGCGTATCTGAATACTTTTGTAAAGTACTTCTAAAGATTGTCATGCAGAATCTTCTATACCCTTTCTCTTCTCCTTACTCTTTATAGAGACACTCCTTTAGGTCGTTTCTGTGCGGGTTCACAGCATGCCAACAGCTTGATTAGTCATTTCTATCACTGACTGCTGTTTTGTGTTTTGTTCTCCCCTATGAACACCCCTTGGAATGGAAGGTCGCTGCTTTATTTGTATTGTAATGCTTTAGCGGGAGGAAAACATCTTACGTCTGCTTTGTTCCAAGGAATGAATATTTTAGTATGTTTCATTCCTTTTGATTGGATTTCATCATAATTTGAATAACTCAGGGTAGTGGAACTAATTTGTTTAATCTCCTTAATTTGTTTGGATGATGCCATTGTATCTAGGTCCCTTTTATGCCATTCAGAGAATGTCAGCAGCTCATGTTGCCATGTTTTTGGCTGGAAACTAATTCAGGACAATCCTCTCAGCTCTAAGCATCATACCAGTGTCTGACGTTTCTTCATTCCAGAAAAGAATCTGGTTGATGTGATTTAAGTGTTTGTGAAAATAATGATAGTATTGGTTGCTCACTAGAGCAACTTTAGTATTCTGAATGTCATTAAAGATAGATATGTTACAAAATGTTCTACAAAATCAATTAAATCCCAAAAGATTGCAGGTTACAATACCATTAAAAGGGCAAAAGAGCATGTAGTTTCTGAGCACTGATAAGCAGACATGTCCAGGTATTTTTTGTAAAATACCAGCAAAGCATGAAAACTATATTCTATAGAAACTAAATTACTGCCATGTCTAATTAAATAGTAAAAACTGAGTATACCCCAAACCCAGTAGAGTGAAATAATCAATGCACAGTTGAATTCTTTCAATGTCAGGATTTCTAAGAATAACCTCAGGGTTAATCGTATGTTTCCACGCCTTAAATGTACATCCATCTATTAAATGATCCAAAACCTTTTAATGAATATGTAGAAAGATAAAGGGTTCAATGAACAAGAAAGTCCAAAAAGAATCACTTTAGTTCCAGTTTACAAAGTTATTGTAAATGTATAATTGTCTCAAGAATCATTAGCCAAGATTTTGAGATGTATTATTACATGCCTGAGATTTCACATGTCATTGTTGGGTATGGAGTATAATATCTGTTTTAAATAATTATTCTTTTAATTTCTCTGCTTGCTTGGTTTGCTTTCAAGTGGATCTGTTTTCCCTCAAGAGTGGTATGTTGAAATATCCGACTATTGTAGAATTTTCCATCTGTCTCTTTAAATCTATAAGAGTGCGATTGATGTATTCTGAGGGTCTCTCCTTGAGAGCAAAGTTCTTTATTATGTTTATGACATCTTGCTCAGTTGTCCTTTTCATGAATTTTGCCTTAAAATCTATTTTTTCCCAATATTTATATTTTTACTCTTGCTTTTTATATTGCCATTAGCTTGTTTGATTTCTTGACCTGCTCCAATAGGTATTGATTCTGGTTCCAAATAAAGTGCAATCTGTCATCTTTGACATTTTATCCATTTATCACGAGATTGCTTGCTATTCCCGCTATGAGGATTTCTGTTTTCTTTAAGTTGAGGTACAATCTGTACTGAACACTGTAGTCTTTGATCTTTATCAGTAAATGCTTCAAATCTTCTTCCTTTTCAGCATGGAAGGTTGTATCAAATGCATATCACAGGCTGTAAATGAATGTTTCTTCAATTCTGATGCTAAATTCCTTTTCATGTGGTGTAGTTGATCAGACTGTTCAGCACACAATAGAAAGCATGTGGCCCTGATGTAAGCCTTCCCTGCTTTTAAACCATTCAGTATCTTCTTGTTATGTTCAAATGATTGACTGTGTCAGTCTGCATAGGCAATTAAGTGTTCTATAATTTATATTCTTTGCAATGTTATCCATAATTTGTTATGATCAACAGGGTTGAATGTCAACACCTTTTAATCCAAAAGATCGGTAAATATTTTTCTGGCATTATCTGTTTTCAAACAATATTCAACTGGCATCAGCAATAATAACTCACATTCTAGATCCTTGTATGAATTTGCCTCAAGTTTCTCACCATTACCTGTTAATGCACTACTGTGACAATTTTTGAATAATGTTTAGTAAAACTTTACTTGTGTGTGATATTAATGATATTTTTCGATAATTTCTGCCTTCTATTGGATCATCTTTCTTTGGAAAGGGCACAAATATGGATATCTTCTAGTTAGTTGGCCTTATAACTCTCTTCTAAATTCTTTTCATAGATAAATGAATGTTTCCTATATTGTGTCATCTTTTGGATACATCTCAAATGGTGTTATATAATTTACCAGAGCTTTGTTTTTCACGGTGGTGCTTTGGCTCTTGATCGTCTGAAATAGTTGACCTCTTGAAATAGTTGGTCTCCTGATATGGATAAACAGTAATCAATTCTTTTTGTTATAAGGACTCTTCCATCTTCCCGTTATGTTTCTTGAATCAGTAGATATTGTCCCCATAGAATCTTTCGATATTAAAACTCAAGACTTGAATTTTCCTTTCATTTCTTTCAACATGAGAAATGCTGAGTGTTTTCTTCCATTTTTCTTTGCACATTTTAATAGTTTTATTGTCATATAATTCAAATATCATATAATTGTTCAATCATATTAGGAAGAGTTGTGCAATCAGCACCACAAAAAAATTCAGAACATTTTCTTCTTGTGCTCATTGCTGTTAGCTCCCCATTTTCCCCAACTCCCCTGCCATGCTCCCAGATGATTATTTAATTCAATTAATTTCTCTATATATTAACCTCTCCTGGATTTCATATACTGAAAATCATAAAAAACACAAACCAAAAATGAACAGAAACATCAACAATGGCTAGATATAATAAAAAAAATTTCAATTGAAAAGAAAGCAGAACATATTAAAAACTGCAACAATTTTAAAATGGGTCAAAGGGAGACCAGATTATAAGGTGTTACATTTTAAGTTAACTACATCATCAGTAGTGAACTTTACATTCTCTGTCTCATATAGCAAGGCTATTCACATGCCTGTATGATGACCAGAGTGCCTTCACTGGAGGCTCAATCTATTTGAGGTCTCTGCAAATAGGTTTTGGGCTTTGACTGTCATCCATAGCCTTCTGAAAACCAGGTGTTCAGAATTTAAACTCTGATATCATTCCCTATTATGGCTTTGGATTTTATTATCTATTATCCTTGGATCATACAGATTGGCATGCTTCCATGTGGACTTAGTTGACACCTAACTTAGCTGCTTGTTAGAAGACAAACCTTTAAGACTCTCAATACCATTCTTTCTAGCAGCTGGGCACCATCTGGTTTCTTCACCACACTTTACTATAGCACCCATCTCTTCAGTTCATGAGGGTGAGCATTACAAAAGTAGGGCCCTATCATAAGAAGTCAATGGTAGCTAGGGCTACCATTTTTTGTGATGGTTGCATCAGGTGCAGCTGCCTTAGCAGTTCCCTGCTTCAGCTTGCAAGATGGATTTCCTACAAGACATCCCCAAGGAGAAGCCACATGGATCTATCTCGATGCAGCCCTGGGTGCTGGAGCAGCCTTGTGGAGACCCCTGCTAGTGCTGAGATGCTTGTTCGTTCACTGACTCAGCTTTCCTCCTGCAGTCGGCATTATTGCCTCTGTTTTGTGAGGTGAAGGACTTGTGGACTGGTGTTGGGTATGAGTTAATGTTGGACTTGTGGGCTTGGGCAGCATTGGGTTGGGATGTTTTCATGATACACGTTTTCTTTGCATAAAACTCTCTCTTATACGTGAGTTGCTGTGGATTTGTTTCTCCAAAGTACCTAGACTAATACATTATACATATAATATGGACTTGCATTCAGTGCAAGTCCCAATCCATTCATATATCTATGGTTTATCTATGTTTCTGGTTCACTTTAAAGGCATCACTATCATTTTATAATAGGGAACATTATAAATCATCTCCATGGGGCATAAGGTACTTTTATTGATACTATTAGTAATTTTGCCAGTGGTATAGAGTTTAAAACATTATTGTGAGAAGGAAATTATACATGGACAGTGTGGTTTTTCAGTCTGCAGTACGTGAGTTGTTGACTTGTGTAGATTAAATTCTTAAGTGTCTGGACACTATTTGCATGAACAATGAGGGTTAGGCATAGATAAAAATTTTAATAACACTAGTACACAAAGGCAGAATGATACCTGCTAGGTTAACATATGTAATAAAAAAGCAAAGAGAGAATTAAAATAGTAAGTGTATGGTTTTCCCAGGCTACCATTCATTGGGCACCTTCAAAGTAAGAAATCCAAACCAAAGTTCAACGACCACCAATTCCATAACCTTGGAACATCTGTTGTCTATTTCTTCTCACACTAGAGTGTTTCAGCCTTAAATACAAGGGAGTATGTCAGTTACTTAATGTACTACAGTTGAATGTAAGGTAAACCCTAGTTCACTTGGTGAGGTTTATTTTTGGCCCTTTTGATGTAGCCTATGAAGGACATAGTGCAACGCAAAAGGACAGAGTCTAACGTCCCAGTGTCTATAACATTCGGCCCGGGTCACTGTTTGACAGGGTTCTGTAGAGAAACAAAACCAGGACACTTATGATTATATGTATATGTATATGTATATATGTACATATGTGTGTATATATATATGTATATATATATACATATACACAAGTAACAGCTAGCTAGTCCACACAGAAGTACAGAGGGCTCAGTTCAACCCACTTCTGTGGAACAGTTAATATATTGGAAATCCTTCAACTCATGAGGGTTGCTGGGTCCAAGGTCAAGAGAGCAGACAGTTGAGTCCGTAGAGCAATGCAGTCAATCCAGCCACAGGCAGAAAACAGCAGGGCAGGTCATTAACAGCCAGACAACAGGATCCGACAGTCTCAAGCTCAAGCAATGTATACATCAGCAGTGTGGCAATGCAGATCTCGAAGGAACCTTAAGCTCTAGTGACACAATCCACAGGTTAGGTGTCCCATGGGTAGTGTAGCTCACACGTTCCTATTGGCCAAGTTGGCACAATAAACCTACCTATCACAGTCACCAGGGACTGGATGGAAAGTAGGTGAAAAATGTTCAATTAGGAACATAATACCAGATGTATGAGGGGGTATGCACCCCAAACCAGAAAATAAAAAGCTTCACTGGGCAGAGCTTTCATAACAAGCTTTTTTTTTTTTTCACTAAGTGAGCATCGAGCAACTCGCTCTGAGTTAGCGCACCCAGTGGCATGACCTAGGAAGGTTCTCTCTGGTCACAGTGCATTTTTTCATAAAAGCAGTTTCACTCAAACCTCATTTTTTTGTGATGACTTATTTCAGAGAACAGTGGCTGTGAAATTTTGTTTCCTGCTTGGGGAAAAATACTGCAGAAACCTTTGTGATGTTGAACACAACTTATAAGGACAGCACTATGGGAAAATTCAAGCATATGAGTGATCTCATTTCAAAAAAGGTGAAATGTTGATTGATGACAAACCTTGTTCTGGATGGCTGTCAACTTCCTGAATGGTGAAAATGTTGACAAAATTTGTGCACTTGTGCTCGAACACTGATGATGGACCATTGAAGAGATGGGGGAAGTTGTCTGGACTATGTTGGAGCTCAATTTCTAAGGAAGATTTGGGAATGGGAAGGGTTCCTGTGAAATCTGTGCCTCAGGTTCCGTCTGCCCAGGAAAAAGAGCGTTGAGTGGAAGCATGCTGTGCTTTGAAGCGACCCAGGCTTTTTCCCCAGAGTCATTACTGGTGATGAGACACGGTGCTATTCTTACGACCCTGAAAGCAAACATCAATCAAGCCAGTGGAAGATGCCATCATCACCTTGTCCCCCAAAAGCTTGTCCAGTGAAATCAAAGAGCACAATGATGCTCATTTGGCTTTTTTTCTGATGTGTAGGTGATAGTGTATTTGGTGTTCTTTCCACCAGGTCAGACTGTTAATCAAGCTTTCTATTTAGAGGTTCTGAAAAGATTGCATACAGTGTGTGACAACAAAGGCCTGATATGTGGCAGACGGGGTACTGGTTTTGCCACCACAACAATGCACCTGCTCATGTAGCAATTTTTGTGTGCCCGTTTTTCGCAAAAAGCAGCATGCCTTTATTGCCGCACACTCTTTACTCATCTGACCTCGCTCTGTGTGACTTATTTTGTTTCCAAGAGTGAAGAAGGACATGAAAGGACAATGATTTGATGTTGTAGAAGAAGTGATGACAAAAAAATGAGGGAGGTGCTGTCAGCTATCTAAACAGATGAGTTTGAAAAATGTTTCCAAGAGTCAAATTGCAGATTTGACAAATGTATTAAGTGTAATGGAGAGTGCTTTGAAAGTGATAAGGTTATCTTGTAAAAAAATTTGAATAGTTAGCTATGAAAAAATTCTGGTTTTAGGGGCTTACCCCCTCATAGTCTCTCCTTGGGTTATATATAAATAGTGATAGGTATTTTTCCCATTGGCAGGTTGCCCAGTCCTGTTTATCCACCAACAGAAGTGTAATCTCCTCTGTAGTTCTGAAATATGATGGTTTTATGAATAGTAACCCAAAATTTCATTCTTCAGTTATTTGCCTGGATTATTTGGTAATTGACATTTGGTGAAAGAGTTGGGGCAGAGTATTTGTAGTGACCCCCAATCAGCCCATTCCCTTTGGAGTCCCATGATCCAGAGAAATTTTGTATGTTTGTGTATGTTTAATTACTTTAAATTTATAAAAATTATTTTGCTGGTGAACTGACAGTGAATGCCTACATGCATGTGTCTCCCATTCAAACACACATACACATGTGCATACACACATGTACATACACACATGTGCATACACACACGTGCATACATCTACAGAGCTTGCTGGTCATATGGCACACCAAAGAGTGAGTATGCCTGGCAGCTTCATGACTTTTGCTATTTAATTACTCACACTTTATTTTGTGCTTGAAAGAAAATATTCCACTGAAATATTTCAAAACAAATAACAACAGTCTAAGTGCCGAGTGGCAGGTATCACAGTCGAGTTATTGCTTACCTTCCCACGTTGTAAAATCTCTCCTTGTTTTTCTTTTTTGATCACAACTAAGATTAATTTTTCAGCCTTCTTTCCACACATAGCCAAGCTTAAAATATAGCAATCCTCTAAATCCTTTTTTGTGCTCACTGAAAAGATCTCTGACCCAGGAAAATGGAGCTTACCCGAAGCAGTTCAGCATTAAGAATTTGAGGAAACCAAATTTTCCTTTTTATACAGAAATAAAAGAGTAGCATAAGTAATCTGTAGGCTATTTAAAATAGATAATGTATTTCTCATTTTTTAGATGATTTAAAACAGTGCAGTAAACGACATACCAGTTCAGCCCTTCATATTTGCACAGATGTACACATGCACATTTCAGTTACATTGATTGCATTGTTCAAGTTGTGGAATCATTCTCACTGTCCTTTCCCAATTATCCCACCACCAGTTAGATACACGGATGGCCTCTAAACTAATCTAACCTTTCAGGTTGCTGTTGTCAATTTGATCCCATAAAGATAATTACTAAGAGATGCAATGTTCAAAGGCACACAGCCCATTTTTCTTAAGCTGTCTTGTTGTTTGACTTAGGGAGTCCTGGTGTTTTCACCATTAAGTACTTGCCTGCTAACCTACAGGTTGGCAGTTCAAACCACCCAGCAGCGCTGTAAGAGGAAGACCTGCTGATCTTCACCTAGGAATGTTACAGGCAAGAGAGCATGGGTCCACTCTGAATCAGCATAACCCTGGCAGCACCCTCCACCCAAACAACCACCACCACATTGATTTAAAGATGAGTTCAGAGAATCGTGTGGTTTAAAATGTAAAGAGTTCCTTGTCTGAGAATTTTGATTCTTTCATAGTTTCATCTTTCATATTTGGTTTGTTTCACATTTTCTCCTTTTGTTAAAAGCTCTTCTATAGAATCTTTTATCAAAACATTAAGTCATGATAACCAGGCACCAGCTAGCTCTTCTGGTTTTATGGCAAAGGAGGCAGATGTTAAAGGAGATCATTGGTTCCGCCTTTTAGTTAATCCTCTGGTTCCTGCCTCTCCTTTTCTTTTTTGTATCAGTCTGGGTACTTTAGAAAAACAAATCCACAGAAACTCATGTATAAGAGAGAGTTTTATGTAAAGGTCAAGTGCACATCAAGAGAACATCCCAATCCAGGGCTGCCCAAGCCCACAAGTTCAACATTAACCCATATGTCCAACACCAATCCACAAAGTCCTCCTCCCTCTCACAAAACACACGCGATGATTCCGACACTAAGAGGAAAGCTGAATCAGTGAATGTGTAAGCATCTCAGCGCTGGCAGGGGTCTCCACATGGCTGCTCCACCACCCAGGGCTGCATCAGGCTAGGTCCATGTGGCTTCTCCTCAGGGATGTCTTGCAGGAACTGAGCCTTGCAAGCTGAAGCAGGGAACTGGCTAAGGCAGCTGCACCCTGGTCCGACCATCACAAAACAAGAGACCCGAGAACTAGAAAGGCGAGGCTCACCGAGCCATTTATCTCTCTGCCCTTCAATTAACCCCACATGTGCTTATTGGCCAGATTGGCACAATAAACTAACTCATTTCTGCTGCGCCAGGTGATTAGAGAACAATTGTTTACCCTGATGGCCACTTGAAAGTTTTTAATTTTTTCCGAAATATTTATTGTATTAGAGTTTTATTTCAGATCATCAACATTGTAGCCAACATTAGCAGTTTAAAATGTTGACTACAGTGTTGATGATCTGAAATAAAACTCCAATTCGATAAATATTTGGCATGATCTTCCCCAGTTCTATGTCATGAGGTGGTTCATAGTTTCACTTTTCAGTTATGCGGAGTATTCCATAGTGTGTATGTGTCAGAGATTCTGTTTCCATTCTGCGAATGGACAGTTAGGTAATTTCTGTGTTTGTTCTTGCTGTTGTGAACACTGCTGCTCTGAACATAGATGTGTATGTGATTATTTGTGCGATGAGTCTTACTTCCGTCGGATATATGCTCAACAGAGAGATTGTTGGATTGCATGGACTTTCTATTCCCAGTTGCTAGAGGAAGTGCCCCACGAATCTGCACCCATTCATTGTGCATATTTACAGTCCCACCTGCAGTTCATGAAGGTTTTAATCCAGCTGCAGGTTCTCCACTATTTGTTATTTTCTGTTGTTTTTTTTCCCCCAACATGGCTGTAAGTATTTTTTGATTTGCAACTCTAGAATAGCTAGCAATAGTGAGGATTTCTTCTTATTTTTGGTCATTTGATATGATCCTTGATGAACCATGTGCTTCCCTTTGCCCACTTTTTAATTGGATTATTTGTATTTTTTTTTGCTTAATTTATTTGATTAAAAAAATTTATTGACATATAATTCACAAATCATGCAATTGATAGTTCAAGCATCTTAAGAGTTGTACAATCATCACTACAATCAATGTGCTAACATTTTCTTCCTTCTTGTGCTCATCTTAGCTGTTTGTCTGAAACTTCCCCTGCGGTACTCTCCAGGGACCATGACTCCAGACTTACCTATCCTGGATTTCATATAAAGAAAAGCATACATAACAAATCCAAAATGGTAACAAAATTAAACTGCGAAAAACCTCAATTGAAAAGAAAGCAGAACATAATAAAAACTAGACCAACTTTAAAATATACCTTCCTCCCCAAACAAACAACCCAATCACATACCCAAACAAAACCCATTCTAGTGAGTTTGTTCCTACTCTTGGTGACCCTATAGCATAGAATCGAATTGCCCATCAGGTTTCCAAAACTTTCATCTTTACAAAAAGCAGACTTAGATCTTTTCTCATGGAGTGGCTGTTGGGTTTGAACAGCAGATCTCCTAGTTAGCTGCCAACTACTTAACTGCAGCGCCATCAGGTCTTTGTGTGTGTGTATCTCATTTCATGTATGCACTTATCCATTGGTGAACATTGAGGTTGCTTCCACCTATTGGCTATTGTGAACAGTGCTGCAATGAATGTTGGTGACAGGTCTCTGGTTAAGTCTACTTTTAAGTCTTTTGAAGATATTCTTAGGAGTGGGATTGCTGGGCCAATTATCATTCTGGTTTTAGTTTTTTGATGAGTTACCATTCTGCTGTTCCACAACAGCTATACATTTTGCCTTACCAGCAATGGATAAGAATTCTGATCTCCACACATCCTGTGCCTCTATCATTCTTTTTAAAATGACAATTTTATCATATATATCTTGTGGGAGTGAAGTGATATCTCATTGTACTTCTGATTTGTAGCTCCCTGATGGTTAAAGGTGTTAATCATTTTTTTAAGTGTCTGTTGGCTGTTTGAATCTCCTCTTTGGTGAAATGTCTATTCCAGTTCTTTGCCCATTATTTGATTGGGTTATTTGTCCTTCTTTTTTGCAGTTGTTAAGTTGTGAAAATTTTATATTTGTTTTGGATATTAGACCCTTATCAGATATGTGGTATCTTACATATAAATTTGAAGTCAAGGAACAGAAAAACAACAACCCAGTCATAATCATACTCACTGATCAGTATTCTTAGCTCCTCTCAGTTTAAAAAATATACTTTTAATTATGTATGTGTATGATTTATAACCTACTTTTTTCTTGTACTATTTTCCTCATTGTTTTCATAATTGTCATTCGACTTGCTGCATATCATTCTATTAGTAGTTGTGCTATAATTTACCTTGCTGTCCCCCTAGAGTTGGATGTGAAGTGGTTTCCATTGTTAGAATTATCTTGTTTATTTGTTTGTCTTGGCTACCAAATACTTTGTTGCATGTGCCTTCTTTGAGAAGGAGGCAGGTAAAGTGGAAAATAAGTTGATAGGCTACCGTGCATTTACCTTCATCTTTTAGGCTATGACTGGCAGTACAGAATGCAGTTTTCCTCATAAAACATTGTGGCAAAGAATGCAGGTTCTTTTAAGGCAGTCAGACTTGATTTTCTTTCTGAGCTGACATACCTGTATGACTAACCTAGACAAATTTCTTAAATCTGCAAAACGTCAGTAATTTCATTTGTAAAGTAGAACTAATGATGTCTCCTTTGTCTGGTAGGGTCATTGTGAGGATTAATGGTTGAATGCTTTTATAAGAATGTGTTTGGTCAGCTCCAGCCTCAGAAGGTTCTGTGCACTGCCATCTGCTCAAGGCTAGTAGGTGCTTCATCTACCTGGAGCCCTGGCCCATGAAGAAGGAAGCTTCTGGAAACTTCCAGTTTCCACGGCCCCAGTCTTGAGATCAGAGGGGAGGAGGAGGAGTTCTTGGAGAAGAGAGGAAGGACAGCTACTTTTAACCAGAACCAACTCTTGGTTGATGTCCAGAAACACAGAAATGACTAGCATCTGTTTGTCTAAATAAAGCCTTTCTTTTCCCTAAAAAAAAAAAAAAAAAAAGAATGTGTTTGGTATATAACAAGAACCCATAAAATGTTGTTATGTTTCTATGTATGTAGTACTTATTCAAACAAAAACATTTACCTTTTTAAAAAAAATTAGCATTTGTTAATTTTCTGTTGTGCGCCTGACCCTGAGTTAGATATTGTCAAGACCAGTATGAATGGGGCTCATTTCCTGCCCTGTGAACGTCACAGTCTGCCAGGGAGGCCAAACAAATTAATAGACAGATATGTCCTCTGTAGGACGGGGGGCTGATTCTGGCTGTGGGGAGCCTCTTGGAAAAGATCATAGAAAAAGCCTTGATTTGGGCACCTGAAAAGATCAAAGTTCAAATTCTGACTTTGTTACTTTGAACAAACTCTTTGAATTCTTGAAATTTCTGCATGTACATTCCTACGCTGAAAGTTGTTTTGAAGATCAGCTATAATATATGTACAGTGCTGGGCATGGAGATGCTTAAAAATGATGATATACTCGAAGTCTTCAATGCTCAAAGAATGCTGATCTTTAGGATAATGAACCTAACAACGACAATATTGTGAAATGCCAAAGGCTGGCTCAGCTGTGTGCAGGTGCGTTTGAAATAGATTTTATTGCACTCTCCTCACTTGCAAACTGGCCATCTGTACATGACATACATGGTAATGTGAGTTGTTAGAATAGTCATCTTTCAATGAATTGCACTACTTGGCCATTATGTAGAAACTAAATAAAAATGACTCATGAAGACATTGATTGCTTCTTAACTTCAGAGACCCCTTTGCGCATTGTACAATGGCTGGTTTGCTCAGAATGAGGTTCTGCCAACCCATAGACAGAATGAGGCGGCAGGAATTGAATCTATTTATCACGATGTCTTTGTGTATGAAGAGTTTTACTGCTCTGTAAATGCTTATTTATTCATAGATATCGAAAATAGTTTTCTTTTATTCTGTTTCCCTGTTGTAGCAGGTAACAGGCACTTTTTTTTTACCAATGTGATAAAAAACAACAGTTGAGAACTCATCCTCAGTTAAACTTGAAGAAACATGCTTCAGTGGCATTAAAAATAACATTTACTGATTTACATAACATCAGTTCAAAATGGTATGACATGATGGCTAGCATTTCTGTTGCTTCAGGTCTTACACATAAAGCTTTGTGGAGCCATAAATTACGTATATACTATCAATTAGAACCTATTTTTAATGCAGCATTTGCTAAGTGCTTGGATTGATCAGTTTGCTTGTTTGTTTTTACTATTCAGAGCTAGTCAACCATATTTATTTAGAGTGTTTGCTGCTGCTTGTTGGGGGCATGGAGGGATTCTTAAGCCAGGAGCTAGGTTGCTGGCTTGATGTAGAAAGTGAACCCAAGTCTGGCCGGCAGTACTTGCTTGCTGGCAGGGTACAGAGAGTTCGTCGGGCTGGGGGCTGAGCTTGTTGCTGGCACGGTGCAGGAAAGAGCACCTAAACTGGGCCAGATCCTTGCTGGTGGGACGCTTAGGTGGCAGGACTGGGGCTGGGCTTGGTGACTGGTGTAGAGCAGGGAGAGCACTTAAGGCAATGGGACCCTGCTTGCTGGTGGGGCATGGAGAGATGGCTGGGCTGTGGCTGGGCCTTCTTGCTATCAGGGTGCAGAAAGAACACTTGCTTGGTCAGGCCCTGCTTCCTGGAGAGGTACAGAAAATATGGAACTCTTCATGAATTTCCATGTCAGTCTTATGCAGGGACCATGCTCGTCTTTTCTGTATCGTTCTGATTTAGTATATGTGCTGCTGAAGTGAGCACTAGCCCTTTTTTTTAACTGTGTGGCTTAATGACATTAATGACGTTCTCCAAAAGGAACCCATGATGGTGTAGTGGTTAGTAGTTGGGCTGCAATCCTAATGGTAAGCTGTTTGAAACCACCGGCATGTCTGAGGGAGAAAGGCTGGTTTTTTACTCCCTTAAACCAACTTGGAAACTGATTCGGGGTGGCTACGAGTCCACATTGACTTGATGGCAGCCAGGTTGGTTTGGGATTGCGTTGTCTATGTTGTGCAAACATCTCCACTGTTTCTCTCTAAAACTTATCACTCCACACAGAATCCCAATGCCCATTAAGCAACAACTCCCCTTTCTTTCCTCGAAATGACTAACTGCTTTGTTTTGTTTTGTTTTTCAATCCCCTTCCTCACACCTTTTGGATGTCCAGCCGAGAAGCTGAAGCAAAGTCTCCAGGAGCTGGCGAAGGAGAACGGCACCCTGCAGTTTCAGCTTCCCTCCAGGCATCCCGCCGTCAGCCAGGTTCTGGACCGAATGGGAGCACAGGTGCAGGCCGCCTTGTGCGGGGCAGCTCGGCAGTGAGTTCTCCTCTAGTCTCTCGCTCCTTCACTGGCCCCCCTTTCGTCAACGTGAGACGGGATTAGTTGAAGAGGTCCTAGCTGCTCTGTTCTTAGAAAGACCCCCCTTGTGGCATTTGCAGGAAGCCAGGGGTTCCTTCACGGTGAGGAAACCGGTGTGGACCAAGGGCCCTTAAGAGACCACGTTTGTTAATTCACACTTAGCCACTTCCAGGAGTGCACCTCCATAAGCTACAGCCACAACTTGAGGCTTTAGCTTCCTCAGGAGAGAAGGGGAGGCAGCTTCCTCTGGTTAAGGGCAGCCTGATCTCCTTTACTGTGTCTTCTGCCTGGAAGGTTAAGCCGCACATGATCTCTTTTTGACTAAGGGGTGAAAACATGTATATCTCAAAATCTGCCTTTTGTTCCTGAGCAATTTTTGCTGTATTTGTTTGTTTGTTTTTCCTTTTGCTTTCCAAGAGGACTCAGGGTCAGGTGTGGATCAGACCATCTATTTCCCATATGCCTGTTCAGGTTGAAGGCAAAGAAAATGTGAATAACGCCACAAGAATCGAAAGACAAGCGAGTGTACATCACCTGAATGTAGAGACCATCTGAAGAACAGATTCAACACACAGAACACTAATGACTGAAGACTAAAGGATTTGCTGGATGGCATCAAGCACATCACAGGTGAAGCAAGTAAAAGGCCATGGAAAACACAGGAAAGACAGAAAAGACAAACGTGGATGCCTGAAGAGACTCTGAAACTTGCTCTGAATTGTAGAGAACTAAGGCAAATGGAAGAAATGATAAAGTAAGACAGTTAAGCAGAAAATTTCAGCTCTCGAGAAGACAAAGTAATGCACTCTAATGAAATACACAAACCCTAGAATTCGACAACCCCAAGGAAAGAACATGCTCAGCATTTCTCAAGCTGAAAGAATTGAGTCTCAAGTTGCAGTGTTGATGAATTCTGTGGGAACAATATTGGAAGATGCAGAAAGTACCAAAAGAAGATTGAAGAAATACACAGTGACTGTATGAAAACAGTAAAAGACATTCAAGCAATTCAAGAAGTAGTGAATGATGAAGAATGTATGGTATTGAAGGAAAAAGCCCAAGCTACACTGCAGGCATGGGCAAAGACCAAGACTCCATGCAGAGTACACTGATGCCTATTCCAGAGTTGGGGACCCAACAGAAAGCACTAATTATTTAACAATATTATTAATAGCACATAAAAGTAAAATTGTGCGGAAGAGAATTTTAAAAAATGCATCAGTATATACATAAGGAGCTCCTAGAATTCTAAGCTGGAATCAGAAAAGGACACGGAATGAAGGAAATAATTTCTAAAGTCAGATGGAGCTTGGATGAAAGCAGAGTAAACCAGAACGATGCTTTCTTGTGCTTTATTGACTATCCAAAGTATATGACTATGGATCATAACAAACCATGAATAACATTGTGAAGAACAGAAACTCCAGCATGCTTGATTGTGCTCATGCACATGGACCAAGGGGCATTCATTCAGACAGAGCAGGGGATACAGAGTTGGTTTAAAATCAGGACACTATGCCTCCGTGTTGTATTGTTTCATCGTACTTACTCCATTTGTAGGTGAGTGAATAACCAAGAAGCTGGACTTTCTGAAGAATTTGGCACTACAATTGGAGGAAGACTCATTAACAACCTTGCCTGCTGAAATTGAAGAGGACTTGAAACATTTATGGGCGAAGATCAAAGATGCTAACTTTCAGTATGGATAACAATGAAAGAAAACAAAAATCCTTACAACCGAACAAATAGACATCATAATACATGGATAAAAGATTGAAGTTGTCAAAGACTTTATTTTACTTGGATCTGCAATCAATGCTTATGGGAACACCCCGTCAAGAAATCAAACATCAAGCAAACATGCAGTGAGAAACCTCTCTGAAGCGTTGTCGAGACCACCTTCCGCACTACGGTGTGCCTGACTCAACCAGGGGGTTTCCAGTGACCACGTGTGCAGGTGAAAGCAGGACAACGAGTAAGGCAGGATTCAGTAGAATTGGTCGTGTTGTAGAGGAACCCAGGTATATATCGGGGCTTTGTGCTGCACTGCTAACCAGTTTGAAATCACCAGCCATTCTGTGGGAGAAAGACCAGGCTTTCCACTTCTGTAATGAGTTACAGCGTTGGAAACTCACAGGGGCAGTTCTACTTATCTTATTCGGTCTCTGTGAGTCAGAATTGACTCGAAGGCAAAGATTTTTTTTTTTAAAAGAAGGTTGAAAGTACCACGGACTGCCCGAACAAACAGATGCTCCTTAGAAGTGAGGATGGTGAGACTTTGTCTCACATACTTTGAACATCCAGAAACACCAGTCCCTGGGAAGGGACCTCATGCTTGGTAAAGTGAAGCAACAACAAGAAAGAAGAAGACTCTCCATGAGATGAATTGATGCAGTGGCGGCAACTATGAGCCCAGACATAATAATAGTCTAGATGGCACAGGACCAACCAATGTGTTTTGTTCTATTTGACATAGCACCACCATACAGAGCACCACCATTTGATAGCAGGTTACAACAACCATATGAGTTGGCTTTAAAATTTATATTTGTACTGTTTTTAAATAAATTTCTATGCCTATCTATATAAGAAATGCAGGATAAACAATCCTGAGGAGAAAATAATGGGACCAATGATTCCAGGGGGACATGGGAGAAGAGGAGGTGGGGGATAGGGAGGGAAAGCCAATAAACTCAGGGACAAGGGAACAAGAGATCTAAAATCAATGTTGTAGAATGCCTGGTGGGATGTGATCCAATGCAGTGTAGCTGAGAGGG
>NW_022111324.1:89097844-89099895 GCF_000313985.2 Echinops telfairi
TTATCAAGGGTTTGTGAGGGAGGGTGGGTGGTGGAAGGAAGGGTGGGTGGGGTGGGAGGGGAAAGAAATGGGGAGCGGATATTAGGGGCTCAAGTGGGAAGAGAATGCTTTGAAAATGATGATGGCAGCATATGTGCAAATGTGCATGACACACTGGAGGAATGTATGGATTGAGATAAGAGATGCAGGAGCCCCCAATAAAAGTATTTTTAAAAAGAAAAGGAAATAGAGTTAAGAATTAGGAGGAAAAAGATATTTTACAGAGGTATAAACATAGGCTGCATATATGTGAACATATTAATATGTAAAAATAGGCTTATAGTTCTATGTACATATATTTATATGTTAAGTATTAAGGTAGCAGAGAGACATTGGGCCTCTACTCAAGCCCTCAATGTAAGAACACTTTGTTCTAATAACCTGGCATTCTGTGATGTACACATCCCCGACATAATCACTGAAGGCAAAATGGGTGTAAAAGCAAATGTGGTGAAGAAAGCTGATGGTGCCCAGATATTAGAAGATATAGTGTCTGGGGTCTTAAATGCTCGAAGTTAAACAAGCAGCTATCTAGCAGGGAAGCAACCAAGCCCACATGAAACAAGTACACCAGCCCGTGTGATCATGAGCTGTTGACAGGATCAGGTAACAGGCATCAGAAGATCCAAAACCAACAATCATATTGAAGCGAATGAGGGGGATCAGAGTGGAGACCCAAAACCTATCTGTAGACAATTAGACATCCCTCACAGAAGAGTCACAAGGAAGTGATGAGCCAGCCAGGATGCAGTAAACACTGACGAAACACACAACATTCTTCTAGTTCTTTAATGCTTCCTCCCTCCCACTATAAGGACCCCAGTTCTACCTTATAAATCCGGCTAGACCAGAGCATGTACACTGATACATAAGAGCTTTTGACACACAGAACACAGGACAGATAAACTTCTCAGGAACAGTAATGGGAGTAGTGCTACCATGTTGGTAGGCGGAAGGTGGGGGGAGAAGGAGAAAGGGGGAACTGATTGCAATGATCAACTTATAACACCCCACCCCTCCCGCCTTCTCAAGGGGGACAAGCAACAGAAACGTGGGTGAAGGGAGACAGCGGAGGGTGTAAGATATGAAAATAATAATAATTTATAATTTATCAAGGGGTCATGAAGGTAGGAGGGTGGGGCTGAAGGGAAAAAAGAGGAACTGATACTAAGAGCTTAAGTCAGTGGTTTTCAACCCTCCTAATGCCGTGACCCTTTCCCCCCCATTATTCTCTCTCTCTCTTTTCCATTGTATTGGAGGCTCTTACAACTCTTATTACAAACTACACATCAATTCGTACATATATTCCTTCGTTCTTTTCTAGACATTTACTTTCCATTGAACCCTTGGGATCAGCTCCTCTTCTTTTGCCTCCCCCCTTCCCTCCCCCACCCCTCCTGGCCTCCTGATAGATAGTAGATTGTTAATTATTTTCAAATCTCACTCCAACCGCTGTTTCCCTTCCCCCCTGGTTTCTGTTGTTCTTCCCCCTGGGTGTGTGTGTGTGGTTATGTGCCATTCATTGCGATCGGTGCCCCCCTCCCTCCCCACTTCTCTCACCCTTCCCCCTACCCTTTTTGGTATCTCTGTTCCCGTTCCTGTTCCTGGGCTCCATGTGGTGTGAGTTTTATCTCTTGCCTGTACCTATGTACATGATAGGCTTTGGGTCTCTGCTCCAAACCCTCCATTCTCAGCAATGCATTTTTTGTTTGTTTGTTTACTGTTTGTTGTGAATCTTCTGATGCCGTTGCCCAGTCTCGATGACACCTCAGGATTGCACCAGCTGGTGTGCTTCCTCTATGTGGGCTTGTTGCTTCACTGTTGGATGGCTGCTTGTTTAACTTCAACCCTTTAAGACCCCAGACACTGTATCTTTTAATAGCCGGGCACCATCCTCTGTCTTCACCACTTCTGCTTATGCACCCATTTTGTCTTCAGCGATCGATCCTGTAAGAGGGATGGGGTTGAGCATCACAGAATGCCAATTCGTTAGAACAAAGTGTCCTTGTATT
>NW_022111324.1:89100501-89112073 GCF_000313985.2 Echinops telfairi
GCTGCCCCTCCTCACCCGAGTCCATTCTTGGGCTTCCTCAGGGGCTCTGGGCTGAGCTTTACTCTGATTGCTCATCTGTGATGCTCCATTCTCACACTGTCTCCCCACTGTGTGTTCCCATTATTGTCCCGTCTCCATATGCTACAGTTAGGGGACAACATGGCTTGAGCTGTTGGTGTCCCACAGTCCTCTCTGTGCCCAGCAGCTCCATGCAGGGACCTCATCCTCCGGGCTTGGTGTGCCCGTATGGAGTCGAGGCCGACTGCCCCTTTCTCTTTGTCCTTCTTGGTTTGCTTCCCCCTGGGTGTGGTAGGTTGGTTCCTTTCCCCCACCAGAAGGTCCTGTCGTTAATGTAGTTCCTCATGTTGTGGTGACTCCCAGCCATAAAATTATTTTCATTGCTACTTCATAACTGTAATTTTGCTGCTGTTATGAATTGGGCAACCCCTGTGAAAGGGTCGTTCAACCCCAAAAGGGGTCATGAACCACAGGTTGAGAACCGCTGGCTTAAGTAGAAAGAAAATGCTTTGAAAATGAAAGCAACATATGTACAAATGTGCTTGATGCATGGATTTTTATAAGAGCTGTAAAATCCCTCAATAAATGATTTATTTTTAAAAAGTTAATGGGAAAATTATATTATCTTTCAGTTTAATTTTTTTCTACCCATGTTTTAAAGCTCCTGTATATTCATATTTATACCTATAACTAAGGCCCAGGAACATATAAAGTAACTTCCCCAAACTACACTAAATGTCTAATCCAGGACTTCAATTCCGGAAGTATGTGTCCTGAGTTTGAAGCACACTGTGAACTAGTATGTCCCCTGCCTCTCTAACATTCAATCTGCAATGGTTCTTCAATTATTGTTTGCTTATCCCTACATGTGATATGGATGGAGAATACTGCTTTTGTTAAGGATCTTATGAAACATGATTAGCTGAAACAAAGACATTCTCATTCAAACACGTTAAGTTAAGCCATGTGAGTTTAATTATATTGGACTGCTTATTACCTATAAAATAGAAATATAATTTTGCTCAGGTTAATATGCCCCCTATTGAGATATATATCTTTATTAAACACATATAAAGGCAGTATGAACTACTGGCTTTCCTTATTAGCTATTATTCTGTCTCCTTTCTCACAGGAGTTATCTGTACACCACATTTGTTTCCAATTCACTATGTATATATATAGATATATATTAAAATAAAATAAAACCCACCATCTATTATATATATAGTAGATGGTGGGTTTTATTTTATTTTAATATATATCTAGATATATATTAATATATAGCATATATATACATTAATATATAGTAGATGGTGGTTTTATTTTGTTGTGTCTTGATAGAGTTTGATTTGCTCTTCAGTGTTCTGGGATGGAGAGACACTAAGAGAGAGCACAGCATACAGAGGTCTCTTTGGTGTAAACTCCCCCCCTCATTTCATTTTTACTGTCAACTTTTCATTCACTTTCTGAGCCATTTTTATCTCTGCCATTTCCCCAGATCTCTGCCAAATCCAGCAATAGTTTTCCTCTTTGTTAATGTAAAAGTGTTTTTCAATTTTTATATATTCTGTTTCACTGCAGTGTCTAGAACTTCTGTTTCAATTGAGTAGCCACCACTTCCATGTAACCCAGCTCCTTTTAGTGGAGATTCCCTTATCCATTGCGTGCATTTATTAGTGGGATACCTGCAAGATGGGTCATACCCATGCGACCCATGGAAAACACACATACAAGGGCTTCAACAAAGTTAACGGAAAGTCTGTAGTGTCTTGTGATTCAAATTTCCATGAGCTTGTTGAAGCCCCCTGTGTACTTACCACACAAAAGGGTGAGTGTTCAGCCTCATTATGTACTTTTCTCTCCGACCAAAGGCACAATGGTTAAATGTTTGGCTGCTAGCTGAAAGGTTCCGGATTCAAAGGATGGGAGAGAGATGTGGCAATCTACTTAATACAGAGTACGGCCTTGGGAACACTATGAAGCAGTTCTACTCTGTTCTACATGGTCACTGTAAGTTGGGAACAAACTTAGTGGCAATGGAAAAACACTTTGACCAAGCGCCTGGTCTCTCCATTTCCTTTTCCCTTGCTCAACGGGTGCAGTCGTACATTGGAAAGTCAGTTGCTTAAACTGTTTAAGATAGAATTAGTATCATAATTCTGCATCTTCCCACCGATTTCAGTTACATCTGTGAGTCATTTTGCTTTGCTCAATTCATCCTCTATACTCTTTGAAATGCATGGTTCTTTATTTAATTGTCACGTAGGGAGCAATCACAGCACAGAATTAAATGACACTCTGCTCTGAATTCATAGATTGGAGGGAAGATAATGTATACAAGACGAGGAGATAATTTTTACAGACACATTTTATAAGAGCTAAAGCTAGCTGTCTATGGCATCACATGAAAGTTGCTAGTATTAATACACCAGGATATGATTCTGAACCTGGAATCCGAGGTGAGGAGCCCGTGGGGGAACTAGTTGAGTATGGATCTCTCCCTACTACCCCAAACCAGTCTTCCTTCGCATTGCTGAATCCAGAGAAGGGAAAAGGAGAAGGGAAGAAGGGAAAATGAACTTTAAATGAGTCACAGAGGACACTTCAACTTTTAAACAAATACGTGGATTATAAAGGAAAGGTTCCAGATGAAATTTTCCCATGTCGTCTTCTTTCAAATTCTGTTCTGAAGCCAAGTGGCATGGGGAATATTTATTATAAACAACTAAGTAGTCTTGTGTCTTTCTTGGAAGGTGACAAGAACTGTGTAAATAAAGCTGTTCTTTTCTTGAGGAATAGGACTTTTATGCAATTCTCTTTACTTTTCGACCCATATTATCTACATGAGGAAAAATGATAGAGATTTTACACAAACTTCACTGGTTAATGGACTCCTTCAAACTGCTTTTTGATCACTGTCTTCCCAGAGAGGGAAAGAGAGAAATATCAGTAGGAGAAACAATTATCAAAGCTATTCAGAAGCGTCCCTGTTCCAGATATAGCTATCTGAGTGGAGGTGGTTCCCTGGAAAGTAGGATTTTCTTGTGGTAATGAGAGCATCAGCTTCCATCATTTTGGGTCTTGTCCACAGTTAAAGCTCACTGACTGCAGCAGTGGCCCAGAAAATCGTATTATTCTTCTGTTTTTTCTGGCGCAGCACACTGACATTGCTGTCTGAGAAAGAGATTCCCTCGGCAACCCTTCTGGGGGTCCAACGACCCTTTCTCAGGGGTCGCCTAAGATCATTGGAAAACACAAATATTTCACAATATATAATTACATATTGTTTTGGGATTAATCACTATGCTTTCATTATGTTCAATTTGTAACAATGAAAATGCATCCTGCATATCAGATATTTACGTGACAATTCAGAACAGTAGCAAAATGACAGTTATGAAGTAACAACAAAAATAATTTTATGGTTGGGGGGCGGTCACGACAACCTGAGGAACTGTATTAAAGGGTCGCAGCATTAGGAAGGTTGAGAACCACTGGGCTAGCTGTGCATTTGTGTAAACCATACCGATGCCACCCATGGCTTAACTGAGTTGTTGTCTGATATTCTCTCTGGCCAGTGTTTCTGCACTCTCAGTAGGCAGATGAGGTGGCTCTCTGGGTTCAGAGAATAGCCATGTAGATTCATCTCAAGGCATACACTTGTTAAAATATTTGGCTCAGTCAGGGTGCAATCTAACGCCAAGGAAACACACAACATTCCTCCAGTTCTTGACTGCTTCCTCCTCCCTCCAACCCTCCCTACTACCATGACCTCAGTGTTACCTTACAAATCCTGCTAGACCGGGAATATGTACACTGGTACAGATAAGAGCTCACCACACATGGAATCCAGGACAGATAAACCCCTCAGGTACAGTAGTGGGAGTAGCACACCCTGAGGGAATTGGGAGGGTGGAGGGGAAGGGGGAGAAAGGGGAACTGATCACAATGATGGATATATATATATACACACACACACACACACACACACACACACACACACACACCCTTCCCTGAGGGTGATGGATAACAGAATGGGTGAAGGAAGACAGCAGATGGCGTAAGATACACAAATAACAATAATACAAAATTGATTAAGGATTCACAAGGGTGGAAGGGTGTGGGAGGAAGGGAGGAAAAGAGGACCTGATACCAAAGGCTCAAGTAGAAAGAAAATGTTTTGAGAATGATGATGGCAACATATGCACAAGTGTGCTTGATACAATTGATTTATGGATTGTCATAAGAGCTGTAAAAGATCCCAGTAAAATGCTTAAGACAAAAAATCTGGCACAGAAATCACCGACACATAGATAACTCTTTAATTCTTTTTTCAAAATACCCGAAATATTCACTTGCAATGGTCCCATTGTGAGCATGATCACTGGAGTGAGAATTTGCTTCCTGTGCAATTTGGGACCTGATAGTTGTTCAGTGGTATCAGATCTTATTTTATAAATGGATTATATATTTTCCAATTCTTATTATGGAAAAGAAGATATTGGAAAGGCCAGATGTTTTTCTGGTACTAGGTAGGCCCAATGGGTGTTTGTCTAGCCTGGGTTTGAGAATGTGGGATGTCAGACACAGGGAGTCCCTCTGTGCTCTGACTGCTGTAGTCACAGTCTAATTCTTCCTCCTGAGGGACTTGCTCATTTTACATACAAATTAGTTTATAGCAGCAATGCTAATTTGCATTGACACTAGGGATTACACATTGAGAATTATTAACTATAAGGGGAACAGGAGAAGGAGGGACTATGTCTTAGAGGACTAAGGCTTGAAAGAGGGAACTGGTCCCTTGCTTCATTACTGAGCTCCAGTGTGTCCTGAGGTGTCTGTCTCACCAATCGGTGGACCCTTTCTACACTTGGAGTGAGCTCATGAGAGGCTGAGTGCGGAGTTTTACTGAGCCACAGGGGATTTTTCTTGTGGATTAAGTAATGAATGTGATTAATGATCTTGTAGAGAATTCCCACTTATCTACCTGTAGCTCCTCTGCAGCTAATTTTCAATTCTGTGTTGATTTCCTTCAATAACTCCCATCCTAACCCCGATGGTATTTATTTGAAAAATTCAGGAAACTCTTAATGTTAGCATAAGCAGAACAAATTGGGAAATAAATTAATACAAAGAAATGAAGTAATGCAATAGGAAGGTGAATATCCTGTCTATACTTGTATATAAGCTGAGTTTTATAGCACATGTTTAACGCAGTTTTTGCGGTCAAATTAAGTGCCTCGGCTGATATTCGGGTCGGCTTATACTCGAGTATATATGGTAAGTGACTTCCAGATGCCCTGAACCATGGTCTCCTTGTATGATTCTGCAAGTATTTAGTGATTCCTTTCTTCTTGCTGGGCCCTCACATGAGATAGACTCAGCCTGTGTTTTTCAGAGACTCACAGTCCCTCAGCCCTGGGGGCATCTTGGGAGTAGTTTAGTTCCAGAGACTACAGATAAAATATGAAGGTCCTCAGAAGCACATCCTCTTTAATTTCCGTTCTCTGTATAGGACAACATGCCCACGAATCATAAGTACAGTGCTCACATTCCCAATACAAATGTGGAGGTGCATTGGGGGTACAACTGCCACCTCCCTAAGGCATGTGGGGTGTCCGGTCTCTTGCTCACTTGCTCCGCAGTAGTACACAGTGATCATATGTTGAGTGAATTTGATCTGCAGAATCAACTGTGTTTGTTGTTTTAATTTGCTGTTCGGTTGGCTCTGATCCATGAGGAACAAAAAGTTGCCCAGTCTGGCAGTACCTTTAAATGGTTGAACCCATTGTTTTAGCTGTTGTGTCACTCCATCTCTTCTGAGGACTTCTGTAGTTATCTTTTACCCTCCATTCTACCAAACATGATGTCCTTTTGTAGTGATTGGTCTTTCGTGATGGTATGTCTCAAGTGAATGAACCGGAGTCTCACCATCCTCACTCCTGAGGAGCAGTCTCAATGTAGTTCTTCAAACCCAGATATGTTCGTCCTTCTGACAGCCTGTAGTCTAATCAGTATTCTTCACTGACACCTCAATTAGAAGGTATCGATTATATTTTCCTCTTTCACTGTCTAGCTTTTACATGTGTAGGAAGTAATTAGTCAGCTTTCATAAGCACCATCATTATGTTTTAAAATGAAATTCAGAGAAATGAGATGACATGCAGAAAAAGGCAGAAACAAGATGATATCCACGGTCTTCCAACTCCATGCGTGTGATTCTTCCCCTCCTATGGCCTTCAGGGAAAATCAAGTGAGGTGGATTGAACAGCAGGAAACAGATGTTTACAATTCTGCCGAGAATCAAATGGCAGGATACTGTCTGGGACAGGATTTAAATGTGCAGTTCAGGTTATTTTGTCCACGAATCCCAAAGATTGCTTCTTATTGTCTGGGAGGCCATGGACCCGTCATGTAATTTCCCTGTAACTCTGCTTTTTCATCAGCAAAGCTGTCAGGATGTCTTTACCATAGGTCTCTAAGGAGAAGTGCTTATGATAAAAATGATGATGTCCAGTGTAGAGTAAATTCTCAATTTATAGTCTTTATTCTTGTTCGTTTAAAAACTTCCATTTTTGCTATTGCTATTATTTTCCTTTGAGCATACAAACCAGAAAGCTACATGTCTTTAAAAACATTCCGACGTGAGTGATAAGTTACAGTAAGTCAGTGGTTTCCGAAGTTATTCAGAGAAACTGAATCTGTGTCGGGCTGAGGAATAAAGACAAGATTATTTCTCTGTTAAGTGCGGCTTTCTAACTCAGAAAAATTGAGTTGGCATGTTTTCTAGTATTGTTTCTAAGAATACTAGGGTTCCTTCACTTCCATCTTTAGCCGGATCACTTATTTTGTCAGTGCCATGTTAAGATGTAGGAAGTAAAAGATTTGCTCCCTTCTCAATGATTTGTTTGAACCTTCAGTTGAGTGTTTATTTCCTGGCTTTGTCATTTTCCTGTTGCCCCACGTAGGAACCAGACCCGTTTACTGTTGTGCTCCCAGCACCAAGCCAGCCCAAGGGGCAATCCAGGGATGAGGGAGAGGGTTTAATAATGATGTAGTTATTTAGTTTTTTGAATGAATGAAATGGGGTAGGACTTAAAAGAGGTGAAAAATTACTCATAATTTTTATAACAAGTGTGGAGGTCGTGAGAGTCTGTGCTAAAATGTAAATATGAACATCTTGCTTCCAGTGATGAGCCCTGGTGTAAATGAATGTCGTTGCCAAGTCAGAGCTGTGTAGAGAGAGATTCTGGGGGAGGGGAAGGCATGCTTAATTTGGCATTTTTAGGACACTCAGTTTAGGCCTCATACTGTCAGAAGCAACAGACATCTGCTTCTCTTCAGGGAAAGATGTTGAATTTATCAGTGGGATTTATTTAAAACAAAAACATATCTCTTTTCTTCCAGGGTTACAAGACCAGATGACTACATTAAAACACCTAAATAAGTAGGATAGCTATGTATGGTACCTAGCATAAAACATTTATGTTCATAAGAATATTACATATATTATGGTCAGAGGAGCCATACTAAAATTTCACTCCACTGTCACAGGTATCAAAAACTATTTTGGACGATAAAGTATTTTTTAAAACTCTTTGTAATAGTTTCCTGGAATTCCTGATTGTGCTTCTGATTTTTTTCTTATTGATTTGATACAAATCTTTAAATGAACAATATGATGAGGTCTTTAAAAGTTCATCAGAAAATTTCATTATCTCCTAAATCCATTTTCCCACAACCTTGTTGAAATCCCCTTGTAATATTCAATTGGCTGACACATGTGCTGTAATATTTCCCCAACTTGTTATTCACCTTTCAGTTGTGTTGGCATTTTCTTAGATATAGTTCATTGAATTCTTGACATAGTTTTACTTAGGTTTTTCTGTCATGAATTGCATTAGATATCAAATACTATAAGGATGAATTGATCACCCTTTGATGAATATCTGTAAGACAAATCTATAAGGCAAATCACAGATAAGCCACTTATATCTGCATTTCCATGGAGTATCATTGTAATCATATAGGTCAACTCCTGTAAGAATAAGAGAGGCAGTCAAATGGATTTAAGTAGTTTTCTAGCAATTCTTTTTTGAGAAGCTCTGACCTAAGGCCCTACAAATTAGGCATACCACTCTTTTTAATCCCTACATCCAAGATTAATTTTGGAATTTAACTCTGTGGATGGTCTCAGGCAGTTTGGACAATGGAATATAATGCGAACCACATATATCATTTCAAATTATCTAGTATTTTTGAAATCGTTGGCTGCTTTCAAAAGAGCCCCTGACTCATGGGGACACAATACACAATGGAGCATTGAACCTCATAGGCTTTCCATTGACTAACTTTTTTGGTGTAGATTATTAAGCCTTTCTTCCAAGTTCATCTTTGTCTGGAGGAGGTTCCCCTGAAACCAGTCAGCATCTTAACAACACACAAGCCCCCATTGATAGACACATGGTGACTACGCATCAGGTTCATCGACTGGGACCTAAACTTGGGTCTTGCTGTGAAGTGAAATTATGTGGTGTGGCTTTTCCATCCATCGTCTTTGTAACTTCTACCAAAGGACTGGGTGAGAGCATGCAAATGGGGTATAGAAGACTAAAGGAGATTGGTCAGCTTTGCTTTTGTGCTGGGTATAAAGTGTGCCATCCCAGAAGTAGGAACAGAGAATCCCATGGCCAGCAGAAGAAGGAGCCACACTCATCTGGGATGCTGTGTGGAGACGTGGCAACAAGAGAAACCATAAAGAGGGAGCAGTGGTGACAGCAGAGACCATGAGAGGGAGCAGTAGGCTTCCTGGCCCACAGAACGAGTAAAGCTGAGTGCCTTTGGGCAAGAGTCTGGCTTGTAGGTGGGGATGTGTGTGCCCTTTAGGCATTTATTTGCACTTAAAGGGGCTTTGTAACATTTATTCAATTGCAAATATATTTATATGACGATGGGGAAATAGATCTATGTGCCTATATTTATAGGTCTAGTATTAAGGTAGCAGAAAGACATTGGGCCTCCACTCAAGTACTCCCTCAATGCAAGAATACTTTCTTCTATTCAATTGGCATTCTATGATGCTCACCTTCCCGACACAACAGCTGAAGACAAAGCGGGTGAATAACCAAATGTGGTGAAGAAAGCTGATGGTGCCCAGCTATCGAAAGATATAGTGTCTGGGGTCTTAACAGCTTGAAGGTAAACAAATGGCCATCTAGTTCACAAGCAACAAAGCCCACATGGAAGAACACACCAGCCTGTATGATTATGAGGTGCCGAAAGGATCAGTTATCAGGCATCAAAGAACAAAAAATCATATCATTGTGTGCTCACCTCCATGATACAATCACTGAAGACAAATGGGTGCATAAGCAAATGTGGCGAAGAAATGGTGCCTGGCTATCAAAAGATATAGCACTTCGGGTCTTAAAGGCTTGAAGGTAAATAAGCGGCCATCTAGCTCAGAAGCACCAAAGCCCACATGGAAGAAGCACACCAGCCTATGCAATCACGAGGTGTCGAAGGGATCAGGTATAAGGCATCATCAGAACAAAAAAATCTTACCATAGTGAATGATGGGGGGAGTGCGGAGTGGAGACCCAAAGCCCATGAGTAGGTCACTGGAGATCCCCTTGCAGAAGGGTCTTGGGGAGGAGATGAGCCAGTCAGGGTGCGATGTAGCAACGATGAAAAATACAACTTTCCTCTAGTTCCTAAATGTTTCCTCCCCGTTCCCACTATCATGACACGAATTCTACCTTGCAAATCTGGCTAGACCAGAGGATGTGCACTGGTACAGATAGGAACTGGAAATACAGGGAATCCAGGGCGGATGATCCCTTCAGGATCAGTGGTGTGAGTGGCGATACTGGGAGGGTAGATGGAGAGTGGGTAGGAAAGAGGGAACCGATTACAAGGAACTATATGTGACCTCCTCCCTGGGGGGTGGACAACTGAAAAGTGGGTGAAGGGAGACGTCAGACAGGGCAAGATATGACAAAATAACAATTTATAAATTATCAAGGGCTCATGAGGGAGAGGGGAGCGGGGAGGGAGGGGGAAAATGAGGACCTAATGCCAGGGGCTTAAGTGGAGAGGAAATGTTTCGAGAATGATGAGGGCAATGAATGTACAAATGTGCTTTACACAATTGATGTATGTATGGATTGTGATAAGAGTTGTATGAGCCCCTAATAAAATGATTAAAAACAAACAAACAAACAAACAAAAAACATTTATTCAATTGAACAGAGGCGAAGGGGCCATGTGACTGAGATACTGATTGCATCTTTAATGTTTTCTGATTTTGACTTACGGTGACCTGGTCACTTTCCTAATAAATCCCCATAATAGTGGGTATTGATTGTGAGTTCTGTGCGACCGTTTTGATGAGTTACCAAACCCAACAGGGAAGTAGTGTGCCTGGATTGGGGTCAGAATAAGGTAAAAGAAGTTGGAGGGTGGAGGCAGGCCTAACTTCTACCTTGTGGGAATTGAGCTGGTGTGGAATTGGAGTCTCCTCCTCCCTTGTAAGTCAGAGGGGGTCCGATGTGGCCTCCATGCCATTTCTTCCGGTCCCCTGAATGGACAGTGAGGGTTCTACTTCTGAACTGTCACTGCTCCCCAATAGGAGCCACATTAAAGAGCAAGAAGAAGCAGGTGAAATTAATTGTAAGAATATATATATTTAATCATTTTATTGGGGGCTCATACAACTCTTATCATAATCCATCCATCCATCCATTGTGTCAAGCACATTTGTACATTTGTTACCATCATCAGTCTCAAAACATTTGCTTTCTACTTGAGCCCTTGGTCTCAGCTCCTCATTTTTTCCCTTCCCTCCCCACTCCCCCTCTCTCATGAACCCTTGATAATTTATAAATTGTTCTTGTTTTGTTTTTAAGGAAAAGCAGCTCTCCTTTTGTTCATTATTTTCTTCTAATGGCTTTAAAGACCCCAAACCTGATTCTTTCCGCACTGGATCATGGGTAGGATACAAGCCCCTGAGGTCGATGACATGGCTCTGTTGCGAGCTCTTGGGCTGTGTCCAGTGGTGGCAGGGGCTGCAGAACTTGAGCTGTTCCCACTGCGTAGGAGGGTGGAGGAATGGCGGGGGTGGGTGTGCTTTGCTTCTTCTCTGTTCATTTCCTCTTGCTCCAATTCTGCCACTGCCCTTTTAGCATAAGGTCACCAGACATCCTGCTTTTGGCAGGACAGTCCTGATTTTTGGCGTTTTAAAAAAGTCCCCATTTTTGGCAACAAGGAGGATGACCAGAAGTTGGCTGCCATAGGTTTTAATATGTTCACACAAGATTCACAAATCACATAATGTGTTATTTCCTACAGTACTGTGACTGTTAACCAATGCTTACCAAAATGAATCCAAAATGCTCATTCAATGTGTAATCTGAACAAAATCTTAGATATTTAATACTGTTTTATACTCAAACCAAAACTCACTGCCATGGCGTTGATGCCGACTCATAGCTGCCCTGGAGGACTGGGTGGAATTGTCTCTGGGTTTCTGAGACTGTCACTTTTTTTTGTTTTT
>NW_022111324.1:89113192-89120896 GCF_000313985.2 Echinops telfairi
TTTAAGACTAGTGTGTCATCCTGGGTTGACTAGAGAAACAAATTCATAGATACTTATATGTGTATAAGAAAGAGCTTTATATGCAAGAGCAGTTGAACATTGAGAAAACATCCCAGCCCAGCCCAGATCAAGTCTGTAAGTCTGATATTAGCCCATTTATTTGATAGCAATCTATAAAGTCCTCTTCAGACTCATGAAACACATGCAATGACACTGAATGCAGGAAGATCACAGGCCAGTGGGTGGGAAGTCTCATGGATCCAGTGGTGGTGTAAGCATCTCAGGGCTGGCAGGGGTCTCCACGTGGCTCCTTCAGCTCAGGACACTAGCGTACCTCCATGTGTATTGTCAGTTGCAATGTCTCCCAGTGAATGAGAAAGTTTTTCGCCTCCAGCAAGCTATTTAACTCAGAGGCACCTCCAAATGAGGTCATCAAGATGGGACCCAATTGACAGGCTAAACTCCACCCCTTCACTCTTGAACCTTTTAAAACTGACAAGCTTTTATGTGACTACCACAACTAGAAACACATTTTAATTTGGATTAACCACATTTCAAGTAGTCAATAGCACATGTGGGTAGTGACTACCATTTGGTTGTGTAAGTTCCAGGCATAATCAAAAGTAGCCTAGGAGAAAAAGAATACATTTCAATTAAACATAAACTTGCATTACATAGGCAATTCATTCTCTGACCCTCCTGAGAATGGCCAGGGACCATTTTGTGAAGTTTCTTAAACTTTTGGTAGACCTGAGTATTTCAGTTCTGTGGTGTTTTATTTTAGAGCCAGCAGTGAAAACACTCAACCCATCTTCATAACAGAGCCGAAACTACTGGAACCTGTTGCTCAGGACAGACTGCGTGTGTCTATCACTAGGCGAGACCGGCTTCTTCAGGAAAAGCAGCAGCTTCAGGTAAATGGGTAAAGATTCTTGAAGAACCAGGGCAGTAGTTTTCTTTCCCGACGAAGCCAAGTATAACAAAGTGGAGCTTTGTTTTCTTGAGCATAGCAATTAGAGCTTTAGCTGTCAACCTGTAACGGAGAAAAAGGAGAGAGATTGGTGAGAATTAGAGGGTCATATGAATCTCATTACAGATGAGAAATTGAAAGCTCAGCAGGTTGTATGCCTGTTTTTGATAGTCCTTATTACCTCCTGAATATTCTTCTCTTGTCTGCCGGATCAAGTTGTCACTTCCTATCAGTTTGACCTTTAGAAGAGTGTCTTAGAAAGCAGGAAGGAATCTGTACCATGAAAATTCTTTTAAGGCAATTTCATGCATAACCGTGAGCTGTGGAATGTGAGGTTACGAAGTGGCAATGCAAGCAAGCCTGAGAATGTCTTATCACAATACGAGGAGGCGAAATGTTGGCCCAAGGCAGTAGATGAAAGCTGGCCAAGTCACCCAGGGGCTAAAAGTCAAGGCCCAACATTGTATTAAAGCCAGGAAGCAGCATGAGCTCTGGAAGCTCGCTGGACACCCCAGAGACGGGGAGGCTGGAGACTGGGTCCCAGCCAACTGAAGCCTGGCCACCTTGTGGAAGCAATGGCAACCAAAGAGAAAGCACTGATTAGAGGCAGCATGACACTGGAGAGAACACGGATCTTCAATGCTTGAATTCAAATGGAGCTGCGGGTTCTCAATAGCTGTGTTACCTTAGATAAGTTGTTGGTCTATGAGAGCTTGGACAGATCACTGGAGCACCTACTCCCACGTGTGCCAGTGAAGAGTATTCCTGTTAGTTGAGCTTACCCTGAAATAGCCAAAGGGAAGCAAAAGCCATCATCATTTGAAAATATTCTCCAATACATTGGGCACTTAGATATTCAGTGAGTATTATTTTTTTAAGTTTGGGGAGCTGAAAGTGTGAAATTTGGTGCTTGATTTTTCAGAATACCTAGCTATTTAAAGATCTGCAAAATTCCAAATAATTTCAGATTGTTCAGAAAATAACATTAGCCTAGGATACTTAGTATTTAAAGGGAGAATTCATGGTAGTATGGGTGGGGGCACAGAGGAGGTAGAGTGTCATTTATTCATGACTTTGAAACTTTTTTTCACACGCAGACATTTCAAATCAGTTTTGGATACAGACTCACAAAGATTGTTCACCTGTCTCCTTTGGTTTGTGGTTAGTGTTACCTACTTCTCTAATATCTTAAAGTGCCTTATGATATATAGCTCTTCTACCTAGAGTGAAATACATTACCTATGTTTGCTGGACTTTCTAAGGCACAGTCTTGGCTCCCCCCATAGTTATTTAATACTGGGGAGGGATTATTTTTCCTTATGCTAACTAATGAGAAACATAAAGCTCGTCTGATTTTTCCCGTTCTGCAAACCTCCCCAAATTTGCCTGCCTCAGTAGTCACACACCCGGTGCTTGTGGAAGACTCAGATTTAAATGCATCATTATCTGTTGAGCAGCATGCTGCAAACAGGTTAATTTATAAAATAGGACCATCTCACTCTCTGCAGAAAGAAATCAAAGCTCTGCAAGCAAGAATGTCTATGCTGGAAGCAAAAGATGAGCAACTGAAGAGGGAGCTAGATGCACAGGAGCAGCTGCTGAGCTGGCCAGGTTGTGAATTGGCTGCACTCGCCAGTACACTGTCCCTGGATGAGCTACAGAAAATGGGGCGAGCTCTGGATGACACCCTGGCATCGGCCAATCAGCTTCTGTGCCTTGTGGAGACACCAGAATCCATAAGAAGGTATTTTTGACTTTCAAACTGTGTTTTTAAAGGTTTACCTCTCTCTTGAAGCCCTGGTGGTACTACTCGGTACGCATTTGACTGCTCATTGCAAGGTGCCAGTTCAAGCCCACGAGCCTCCCCGTGAGGAAAAGATGAGGCTATTTGCGTCTCTAAAGATTTACAGCCTCAGAAACCCTGGATCAGGTTACAATGAGTTGAAATACACTTCATGGTAATTAGTTTTGAGTTTTCTTCTTTTACAAGTTTATTGGACTGATTTTGGTTTTTGACCCTCATGCACTTATTTCCCAAGCAGCACTGTGTCTTTCAGTGGATAACCTACTGGCCTTTGGGGTAAGAAAACTTCATCATGTGAGTCAGTCTTGAGCATTGCAAGAGATCTCACTGTGGCAAGTGTCAGTACCTCTCCCTCTTCAAACATACACCTTTTCCTGTTTCCAAATACCCCTGGGGAATTTCTTTTGAGAACGTTTGGAGTTCAGTGGGCTAGAGAACCTAATTCTAACCTTCACTGAGAAGAGTCAGCCATTAAGGGTGACCAAATTGATGACAATGTCTCCATCGAAGTAAAAATAAATGTTAATAATAGCTAATATTAATCATATGCCAGGCATTGTGCCACACTTTACTCTCTCACCTGCCTCTATTGTTTATCTTTAGCTCATTTAATTTATTATTCATATCGAGCCACGGTGACACAGTTGTTAAGTTCTCAGCTGGTAATTGGAAGGTCAGTGATTCGAGTCTACCAGCCACTCCATGGTAGAAAGATGTGCCAGTCTGCTTCTGAAAAGCTATATATAGCCTCGGAAAACCCATGGGACAGTTCTGCTGTGTCCTAGATGGTCTCTATACATTGAAATAGACTTGAAGGTAGGATTTTGGTTTTAGGTATTGTTAGTATGTCCATTTCACAGAGGAGAAAAAAATCCTCGGCATTCACAATCTACTCAAAGCTGTATTTGTTCAGAGGCAAAACTGATGCTTCCCCATGTTGGTTCATTTTGAAGCCTGGTTTCTTATCCATGCTGCTTTGGAGCAGGGATATTCCCTATATTCTCTACTGTGTATTATTCAAAAGACATACTTTTAACTCTTGAACTTGTTGGTTGGTGCCGTTGAGTCGGCTCCAAATCACAGTTATTTTATATCCCTTTGCACAAGAGAACGAAACATTGCCTGATCCTGCCTCATTTTTACAATCTTTCCTAAGTTTGAGCCCATTATTGCAGCCACTGTATCAACTGTTTGACGCTCTTCCTTTTTGACACCCACCCTCTACCTTTTCCAGGGGCTGTCCCTCTGATAACGTGTCCAAAATAGGAGAAAGAAAGTCTCATCACCCTCACTTGTAAGGAGCCTTCCGGCTGTCATTTTTCCAAGACAGATTTAATTGTTCTTTTGGGAATGCATGGCATTTTGCATAGTCTCTCCAACACCATGACTTACAGGCTTGACTTCTTCTGCAGTCTTCATTGCGCCTACGATCCTCATCATCTCATATGGGGGACAGACAGAGCACGTATTTCCATGTGTTGTACAAAAAACGAGTAGTGCATGACATGATATACGGCGGGGGTTGGAAGGACTGCATGAAACTGGGTTGCATGTTGATCACTGTGAATCAGAACTGATTCGATGGCAACGTGTACAAAACTAACAACAGCTGAGAACACGCACGCCAGCTTTTGTGTGGAATTAAGCTCTAATGCTTCCACTTATTAGCTGATTTAAGTGAAGGGATGCTGATACTAATAACTACCCTGTAGAGCTTTTATGGAGATTAACTGAGTATATACATACTAAATTCTTGGATCAGAACCAGGACTGTAGTAAACACTATATAACTGCTGTTTTTGTTGTGGGACTTCAATCTCCTGAAGGACTTCTAAGATAAGCCTTCAAACTGCCTGTTTCGGTGGATCTTTATTTATTTTGTTAGTGACTGCCCTTTTTTACACCTACCTCATAGGCTAGCCAGGCTATAAGAGAAAGCCACTAAAGTTCTTCTAGGGAGCTAATTAGGATCTCCTCCCGTGTCCCTTCTAACTCTCAGATTACAGAAATCTAACCCCATGATTTAGTCTTATGGAGAAGGCATAGGTTTGGATAGTTGCCAAATATCCAGGCAAATGGAATTGTTCACACTGGTCCTAGACTATGCCTACTGCCCTCCTCATCTATCTCTATACCTGACCTGCGGCCCGTTAGCTTGTCCTGTGTGATCTTTCTTGTTCTAGTTTCCCTTGCTCTTCTGTGGAAATCATTCTTTCAACCTTAGTGTGTGTATGCATATATATATAATGTACACATATGCTCATCTGAATATTTATAAATACAGCTATTTAGATATGAAATGTAAAATGTGCCTCTTTTGGTGCAACCAAGTAACACCACCATTTGTAGTAGTGGGTTCTCAAATTGCCTTTGACGGCAGGGAGGTTTGTTACCCTCCCTCATCTTTCCCACATGCTGAGGGCCGTTTGCGGGGAAACGTTCAGGCATACCCCACTGAGAAGCCACTGCTATACTAAAAAATGTGCCATACATTTGAATTGAACTGGAAAATATTCATGCTGGGTTCTTATTTGTATGGCGAGGTATAAATTATAGAGCATTTTCTTACACATAAACTCATATCATTCATATAAAACTATGCTGTAGGGAAGAATGCTCTTATTATTTTCACTTTATAGCTGAGGAAACAAAAACTCAGGAAGTTTCCTGGTGATGTAGTTAATAATAACCCATCTGAAGTACATTTTGGGGTCCATGAAAGAGTGCTTCTGTTCCTGAGAACCAAAGGTATGATGGGCTTAGAGAGACAGTCTTAGAACTCAGACCTTGTTATTTTCCCCACACACCTTTCTTGAATTTTAATCTAGATGAGGACTCAGGTGAACACGTATGTATGTGATGCTTACTTTAACCAGTTGGATGGGCTCTTGAAAGACTTAAAATATGAGGAGATCCAATTTTGTGGTGCTGTTAGGGAGGCTAGATGTAAGGATATAGCTCTTGAGTTGGGTGCTATGATAGCTGGGACTCATCCAGGGAGCCCTGGTTATGCTCAACTGCACATGTTCCCCCTGAGATTCCTGAGAAGCCTTTCATTGTGTGTGTGTGTGTGTGTGTGTGTGTGTGTGTGCTGACGTACTCATAGGGAAATCTGGATATATTAACTTTTAGAAACCACACATGCTTTGTGTAGGAGGAAATCAGAGGCACACCAGGACTAAGGTACACAGGAGGACAAGAGGGAAAATACAGGGCCTTTAAAGGTAAAAGACAAGTGGACAACCAACGACTGCTTAGTAAATGCCCTTTCTTGCTGTGGTGAGGGCTCTGGTGGTGTGTGCACTTGGGATGCCCATTAGCAGCAGAGCTGGTGCTGCTAGGATAGACCTGCAGAGGGAACCACCCTGAGGTATTGGGCTGCTCTCTACTCTGCATACCTGCTGGGACAGCTCATCATCATGGAGTGGGCTTTCTATCCGAGGAGGAAAAGCACCTCTCCCAGCTCGTGGTCTGTAGCATAGAACCGGTTTTGGAAAGATGCCCAGTGAAGCCGGAGCTCTATGGCTCAACGGATTTGAGAGACTGTTTGGGCTGATATTTGTAACAAATTTTGGTTGGCCTCATCCATTTAATTTTTGCTGTGATGTTTTGGCGGTGTTTAAGAAAACGCTGTCTTGGAGGGCAGCGCATATTCAGGAGATAAAGGGCCCACCTTAAAAACCTCAGTAACTGCCTTTGTCTCTTCTTAGACCAGACAGACACTTAGATAACTTGTAAAACAGAAAGATCATGGAGACTTATGAGGAGACATGGCAGAGGCATGAACTGTTACAAAAACCTAGAGAAACAGCTGCCTCGGCATCATGACAATCCATGAAGGTCCTCATAGGAGCAACCTATAATGCAGGCTGTCTAGGAGAAGCTGATTAGGTGGACTTAGCTCATGAATGGGCAAGTTCAAAGGGAAGGAAATGCTTCTTTCCCTGGGTAAACCACGCACTGAACTTGTGCCTGATAGGTGTTTGCTTCCGACCGTAGCTTGTTGAGAATCCTCTGGCTGAGGATCAGAGCTGGATAGAAGTAGAAGGGAGGGTGCTGGGCCGAGGAGACCAGGTGATTTTTATTTGGGTATTGAGAAAATCACTTGGCAGGGCTCCCTGAAGAGCCTTCTCAGAGACAGCATTGCTGCCTGTGATTAGAGCCAGTATGCCTAGTTCTTCTTCCAGCCTCCCCCTCGCCCCAAGTGGGCAGCCACAAAAGTCCTATGTAACAATTCTACTCTGCAATATGAGGCTGCCATGAATCTCCATTATGGCCACAGATTTGGGTTTCTTTGGGGGTGGCAGAGGGGGATCAGACACTCTATATAGTAAGGTGGCCAGAAGACCAGCAGTGTGAGAAAGGACAGGAAAACAAAAACTAACTCTCTGCCATTGAGTCGATGCAGACACATAGTGACCCTGCAGGACAGGTAGAACCACCGCTGTGGGTTTCTGAGACGGCAACTCTTTACAGGAGTAGAAAGCCTCTCATTTCTCCTCCAGAGCAGTAGGTAGTTTTGAACCACTGACCATGTGGTTTGTAGTCTAACCCAGTAACCACTATACTGCCAGGGGTCTTATCACACATTCGTTTGAATTTCCTTCCCCTTAGGAATTCCAGCTCCTTCTTATTAGAGCAAACCCTCTGTTCAGTCCTACAAGTTCTCCCTTTGATGGAGGGGCCTAGAAGGGACTGTTCTCTTTAGATTTAGTCCTCTTCTGCTGGATTCACTTCCACATGAAAGCCAGTCTTTCACATGTCCATTACGCTCCCTTCTCTCAATGAAATTGGGATTTTGGCATTGAGAGGGAGAGGAAGGGAGGGGGAAAGACAGAGAGAGAGAGAGAGAGAGAGAGAGAGAGAGAGAGAAGTGCTTAGTCCTGAGGGTAGTTGTGGGCTGTATCTCTGCCTGTGGGACTTGAGTTTG
>NW_022111324.1:89121012-89131832 GCF_000313985.2 Echinops telfairi
GGAAGAGCTGTGCTTTGCACCTGCTGCCTCCATCACTATTTCGAGATGCCTGGCTTGCTTGCTGTTGGTGCGTGCTTGAGTTCTTCATTCCTTAGCTCCTGGGATTCCTCATGCACCGTATGAAACACGCTCCGGCAGCACATAGATGAGTTGTCTCTGGTTGTGCCCGTGGAAGACACATGTCACATCTCTTTACAAACCATTGGCACAAGCTGTGAAACAAACCCAGTCCCTGGATGCAGCAAGCTGGCTGCTCACTCTAAGCACCATCCCTGCCTCCATGTTGGGTGGCGGGGAGGGGGCTGCAGTGGGTCAGGCTGCTGTCCTCCCTGTGGCCTGATTGCCCAGCTCACCGAGGGGCCTGCCTTCTCTTCTGGCATCCAGTCACAGTTTCCCAGGAATGGTCCAGACTGTCAGGGTTTCAAGAGAGATTTAAAATAATGAAATCAAGCAGCTTACCATCAACTGGAAAAAAGCCCAAACTGATAGTTTCACATTTTCCCAAGAGACCTATTTTATTAAAAAGAGGAGGCTGTGAAGGAGCTGGACATGAATTGGAAAGCAGGCAAGGGGCAATGCTTACTGTGGCGATGGCTCAGAAGTCACTGTGGGTGAGACCTCTTTCTGCTCCAGTGACTGGGTGAGCTGAGAGACTCAGGCACCACAGTAGGATGGCACAAGCCTTCCGCAGAAGCATTCTGCGTCATTTCCATGCGGTCTCTCCATTTCTTTGGTTATTTCTGTGCTTAACCTCCATGACTGGTTTCTCGCTCTTTTTTCTTTCTTTCTTTCTTTCTTTCTTTCTTTCTTTCTTTCTTTCTTTCTTTCTTTCTTTCTTTCTTTCATCATTTTATTAGGGGCTCATACAACTCTTATCACAATCCATACATACATCAGTTGTGTAAAGCACATTTGTACATTCATTGCCCTCGTCATTCTCGAAACATTTGCTCTCCACCTAAGCCCCTGGCATCAGTTCCTCATTTTCCCCCTCCCTCCCTGCTTCCCCCCTCCCTCATAAGCCCTTGATAATTTATAAATTATTATTTTGTCATGTCTTGCCCTGTCCATGTCTCCCTTCACCCACATTTTTGTTGTTCGTCCCCCGGGGAGGAGGATATATGCAGATCATTGTAATCGGTTCTTCAATGTCTTTGCCTTTCACTGGAATGGTTTTTCAAACACAAGGGCTCTATGGGACTGAGAACACTAGCCATCATCTGCAGGAAGAAGAAAACTGTGTTACAAAGACTGCTACTCCCTGAGCTGGCTATCCTTTTTCTTCTTACGGTAGACATGCATGTCATTTTCGCAAAGAGCTTATGAGGCTGTGAGGGTTGCATGTGTCTGTGTGGAGGTAGGCGTGGAGTCCATCCTTTCAACCAGCTTGTGGATTGGTGATGCTGCCTTGGAGATGTGAGCTTTTTATAAGAGAGACATTGAGGGAGAACTCTCTCGCCCTTTGGCTTCCTGCCTGCCTGTCTTGCTCATCTGGCTCCGTGGTTGGTGGCTGATGCGGCCTGACAACCCTGAGAGCTGGGGTACCTGTCATATTCTTGCTAACGGTGGATCCACCCAAGTCACCCACCTGTCTGGGATTTCCTAGCATCCTACTTTCCCTTCCTACTGCATCCACTGGCAGCCGAGTGAGTCAGAGGCGCTCCAGCTACTATCTGACCCAAGGACTTGAGCTGTACTGGGCTGGGATGCTTCTTTGATGTAAAATTATTTTATGATAAAAAGTTCTTTCTTCTACATATATTAATATCACTTGTTTTGTTCATTGGGGAAACTTAGCCTCACCCAGAGGCAGAGAAATATTTCCCTAGAAAGTTAATGCCGTGAGATAGTATTGATAAACATGACACCAATAGGTCCTTGGAGTGGGATTATACTGGATAGCCCTCTGAGTTGTACCTTCTCAACTCTCATATTAGATTTGTAATAATAATAACAATAACAATAATATACTGTAGTAATTTAAATTCCACTATTGTTTACAACCACCAGCCATCTGTTAGTTTGCCTTGTGGTGGCTTGTGCATTGTACTATGCCAACTTGGGTATTGCTGTGGTGCTGGAAGATATGCTACTGGTATTTTAAATACTGGTAGGATCACCCATGGTGGATAGGTTTCAGTGGGGCTTCTGGACTAAGACAGACTAGAAAGAAAGGCCTGGTGATCTTCTGAAAATTGTTGTTGCTGTTAGATTTGTCAAGATGGTTCTAACTCACAGCACCTCGGTGTACAAAAGAACAGAACACTGCCCGAATTGTGCTGCCCTCGCAATGTTTAAGCCTGTGATTGTGGTCATGATGTCAGTCTGTCTTGTGAAAGGCCTTCCTCTTGTTCACTGACCTTCTGTTTTATCGAGCATGATATCCGTTCCCAGGAGCTAGTCCCTTCAGATATGTGCCCAAAGTGTGTGTGGTGGAGTCTTGCCATCCTACCTTTTAAGGAACAATTTGGCTGTCCTTCTTCCAAGTTGGATTTGTTCGTTCTTTTGGCAGTCTGTGATATATACTGTGTTACCAATATCAGAATCTTTACCAACATCATAATTTGAATGCATCAATTCTTCAGCATTCTTTATCCATTGTCCAGCTTTCAGATGGATAAGAGGTGACTGGAAATACGGTAGCTTGGCTCTGGTTCTCCTGAGTCTTCAAGGTGACATCGTTGTCCCTCAACATGTCAAAGAGGTCTTTTGCAGTAGATTTGCTCAATGCAGTATGTTGTTTGATTTATTGACTGCTACTTCCAAGTAAAATGAACTCGTTGATAACTTCAGTCTTTTCTCCATTTATCATGATATTGCCTATTGGTTGAGTTGTGACGGTCTTTGCTTTCTTCATGTTCAGGTGTAACCCATCTTGAATGCTCTCGTCTTTGATCAGCATCAATAAGTGCTTCAAGTCCTCTTCACCTTCAGTGAGGAAGGTTGTGCTGCATTACAGGTAGCTAGTGAGCCTCCCTCCAATCCTGATACCATATTCTTCTCTATATAGCCCATCTTATTTGATTAGCATACAGATTGGATAAATTTGGCAAAAGAATATAATCCTTACATACATTCTTTCTGATTTTAAATCTTTCAGTATTCATTTGTTCTATTCGAATGACCAACTCTTGTTTCCTGTGAGCACAAATAAGTGTTCTAGAATCCCTGTTGTTTGTAATTTGGTATGGTCCACACACTTGAATGCCTTTGCATAGTCTATAAAACATCTTTCTGGTATTTTCTGCTTTCAGCCAAGATCCATCTGACTTAACAATATCTCTCATGCCACGTCCTCTTCTCAATGCAGCTTGAATTTCTGGGAGTTACCTAGTGATATACCGCTACAACTGTTTTTTAATTATCTTCAGCAAAATCTTGCTTACATATTAATGATAGTGCTCAATAATTTCTGTATTTCATTGAGTTATCTTTCTTTTGAAGGGGCACAAATATGAATCTCTTCCAGTTGGTTGGCCAGGAACTGCCTTTCAAATTTCTTGTCATAGATGAATGAGCGTTTTTAGCATCACATCCTTTTGTTGTTTTTCCACAATGTCTTCAGAGCAGTTGGGACTTTTTCTGTTAGTACCTTTGGCTCTTGGTCATATGCTACCTCCTGGACTGGCTGAATGCTGACCAATTCTTTTTGGTAGACTCTGTGTATTCCTTCTATTTTCTCTTGGTGCTTCCCACCTCATTTAATATTTTACCAAAACAAAACAAAAAAACACTTTAATATTACAACGTGTGGCTTGAAATTTTTTATTTAGTTCTTTTCCCCTAAAAAATTTCAAACATCTTCCCTTTTGATTTCTAATTCCAGGTATTTTCATGTTTCGTCTTAATACTTTATCTTCTCTGAAATATTTTGCTCAGTTCTTTTGCTTCCTCATTTCCCCATTTTTTTAGTCCTTATTCATTCATATAAACAAAATATCTGTAAGTCAGAATGTTTTTTAAATAATTTAAAATATGTGAAGTAATTGGGGTTCACACTTCATATCATCAATTTTGTATTCAACATTTAAAATCGCTTTTTGCAAGCTCCCCACCTATAGCTTACCTTACGTTCCCTATGTTGATTTCTCTTTTATTTCTTGTGAATTACAATCTGCCCCTTCACCTAAGTTAATAACCCGTCAACCCTATCACCTGTTGCTTTTTCTTCTCTCCTTTGCCTTACTCACCCTGGTAATCTCCAAATTCTGTTCCATTTGGTATGAAAATCTTTGCTCCCCACCCCCTTTAAAACAGTGGTCTCAAATAACATTTGCCCTTTTTTGAATGACTCACTTCACTCAGGCTCTTAGCCACATGGTCCCTTGGCCTTTGCCTTCATGGGCTAGGAAGGTAGCCTGCCCATCACTCTGTCCCAAGGCTCCATAGTTTGGAGTCAGTTGAAGAGAAGGTACCCCATAGTCTCAGTGCTGCCCCACTTAGTCTCCGGGTCAAAGGCTCTGTTGTGTCTGGTCTTCATGGCTGCTGCCACTTCAGACAGCGATCTTGAATGTGCTCTTACAATGTCCTTAGGGGGTTTTCTCTTCTCTTTAAAGATGGCTCATTCTTACAGCCAGGGCCTTCCTAATAAAAACTGACTTCTCTTCTAGTGTTACACATGCCCCGTTCGCATAGTCCCATCCAATCACTTGGTAGGTGATACAGAGACTGGGGTAGAAGAGCCTTATAAAGAAATTTCTCTCCTCTGGATTGTTCATGCCACCTATCTTGTCGAGATAGACATGTGTAGACAATAATGCATACAAAAACCAAGGAAAGCAAGACATAACAACAACAACAAAAAAAGAAGACAAAAAATAAATCAACAATAGCTAATACAACAAACCAAAAAATAGATAAAAATATTAAAAACCAGCAGAAAAAAACAGAAAAGCCCTCAAATAGTTGGAATTAAAAGATAATAAAATATTTCCATTACTTTTTTGAAGTCCCTTTTCCTGACCTCTCATTCTTGGTTTGCTGAGCTAGTTGAAGTAACTGAACTTTACCTAAAAGACATAAGAATAACAGATTGTAGTTACATTTAGATACATGATCCCTGGAATTTAAGGAAATATTCAAGTAAGCCTGTAAGTCAGGAATGTGATTCACAGTCAGAGAAATAATCAAAGGCTGAAACTTTAAACATTTCCCTGACGTGGTGTGCTTGCTTCTTTCATTTAATCTTTTTGCCTGGCTGAAGAGGAAATATCTCAAAATTTACTTCACCTGGGTTAATAATTAGTGTGCTTGATTTATGTCTGATATACTAAAATGTTTTCCTACTGCAATTCAGGTATGATGTTAGTATGAATAATTTTTCATATATATATATATACTTTTAAAGTTACTGATAACCTCAAGGTCAGTAGTTTGAAACTATCAGCTGCTCTGAGGGAAAAAGACGAGGCTTCTTCCTCCCAGAAAGAGTTACAATTGGAGACCCAGAGGGTCACTATGAGTCAACTGGGTGGTAGTGAGTCCTTTTCTCTCTTAAACTTTTTTTGTCTTCCATGATCTCCCAACGATCCATTATTTAGGGAGTAGTATCACCCCATAGGTGACCAGAAGATATGGAGTGATCTCCCAGAGGTGGCAAGGATGGTTTCAGAAGTGATGAGCCCCATCTCTTGGTACAAGGCTCTTTTTACTATATAATACTGCCTTTTCCAAGGTGTATTAGTCTGGGTGCTTTAGAGAAACAAATCCACAGAAACTCATGTATAAGAGAGAGTTTTATATATAGGTTGTGTGCATCAAGAAAACATCCCAACGCAGTGCTGCCCAAACCCACAAGTCCAACATTAGACCATTAACCCATCTGTCTAACACCAGTCCACAAAGTCCTCCTCCATCTCACAAAGCAGACATAACGATGCCGACTGCAGGAGGAAAGCCGAGTCAGTGAACAGATGTGTAAGCATCTCAGTGCTGGCAGGGGTCTCCACCAGGCTGCTCCAGCACCCAGGGCGGCATCAGGGTAGGTCCATGTGGCTTCTCCTTGGGGATGTCTTGGAGGAAGTGAGCTTTTCCAGCCAAAGCAGGGAACTGGCTAAGGCAGCTGCACCCTGGTCCGACCATCACAAAGCAAGAGACCTGAGAACTAGAAAGGCGAGGCTCACAGAACCATTTATCCCTCCACCCTTCAATTAAACCCACACATGTTTATCGGCCAGGTTGGCACAATAAACTAACTCACAAGGGTAGCTATTGTATATAACCAGCTTGAGCAGTTTTTGCAGTTACGAAGGATGGCTTGCTTCTAATGACTTTTTTGTGTTCTATTCTGCCTTTATCACATTGTCTAAAGTCAAAAGGAACTCTTGGCATTTTTATTACCCACTGCTTAACTCATAATCTGTTCCTTTGGTGATTTGTGACATTATCAGCTGAGGAGAGAGAGGTCCACGGAAAGAAAAAGGTCACGTTGATGAGATCCTCCATCTCCTTTCACTGTCACTTTCCTGTCCCCCAACAGAGGGGAGAGCAGTGAGCAGTAATTGGCAAGATGGCTAATGTCTGAGATGGTTTTCTTTCTTTCTTTCTTGGGTTCAAGAGCTGAGCAATGCCTATTCTAGGATAACTGACTTTGGGCCCTTTCTGTCAGTTTTCATTTGCTTCAATAATAATCACTCATTGTTGAACTTACTTATTATGAAACAAAAGATTGGGGGATGAAACTGGGAGTGGGAGAAGGAAAGAACAAGAAAGAGATTGTGAAATTATTCTTCTCTTCCAATGGGTTGATGCTAAAAATGGGACTTCAACATATAGCTACGCACCTATATGGAAAAAGATGGATGGGTAGCTGTCAGCAGACAGCTGATCTGCAAAATTCAATTTTGAGGGCCGAAATGCGAGTTTGCTTAGTAAAAGTGACAGGGATCTAGCCTATTTTCTGCCTCTATCAATAATGTTATCTGGCAGCTTCCATAGCCTATGTGTTTTTAGATTCTCTAAATCTTTACAAATAAAATAATGCCAGTAAGAGGATCTTGAGTGGTAGAACTTAGAAATATTCTAGTCCAACTTCAACTTGAAGATGAGAAAATGGTGTCCCAGAAGAGATTGACTTGTTTAAAATTTTGTAGAAAGTTAATGGGGGTATTGATGATGTTTCAATTATGTCACTAATATTCCTTTGGAAGCAAGATTTAGATAAAAGTAGAAACAGATTTTGTTTGAGGCTTGCCTCACAGTGCCTGGTGTTAAGGCAGTTGTGACTGCATAGCAGTGGCACAGAGGTGGAAAAGTGGCGACTAATAAGCTAGAGCAGAGCACACAGGACAAATAATAGATGCTTTAGGATGTAAACATAAATGAGTTCTTTCAGGCCTGATTGACACCATGGGGCAAGAGGACATGTGGAGACTCCTAGTAGTCTTCTTACCTTGGACTTGTCTTTTGTGAGTTTTACATGCACACATGTGACCATAGCTTGCATGTCTGACCTCCACACCCCCTTACAAGGAACTATTTCCGTGGGGCCCTCTGTGGGAAGATGTCCCCAATAAAGAGGCACAGGCAGACTTCCTGAAAGTTACTTCTGGTTTTGGCTCCCTAGACCAAGACTGGGTGAGCATGCACTTTGACCCTGTGGACTCTTTACTCCATAGAGATAGACTTGATGTTGAAGGCCTCTCTTACTTGCATCTTAGAGTAATATTGAAGACAGGGTACAGATTCAAGTTTATGATATCAAGACTTGAAAAGATAGTTTTATTGGCATAGAATTCACATCTCATGCAATAGTTCAATCATAGTAAGAAAAGTTGTGCAATCATTAACACAGTAAACTTTAGAACTTTTTTTTCCTGGAAGCAACGGTTTCAAGTTCCCCTTTCTGCCCAATCTCCCCTGTCAAGCGCCTAGGTAATTATTCATTCAGATACTGTCTCTATAAGTTTACCTGTCATGAATTTCGTATACAGGAAAACATGCGAAACCAAAACAAGAAACAACAATAACAACAAACCTGACAACAATGACAAAATTAAACAGAAAGAAACCTCAATAGAAAAGAAAATAGAGAATACGAAAAACTGGAACAAATTTAAAAGGGGTCCAAAGAGAGATCAAATGATAGGTGCCACATTTTAACAATTACATCTGCCATAATCGACTTTATAATGGTCGTTGTCTGATAGAAAGTTATTAGGATCCCTGTACTATGGTCAGAGGTTATTCACTGGAGGCTTACATCATGTGAAGACTCTGTAAATGGGTTCTGGGTTTCAAATGCCCTCCATACCCAACAGAGTGTTCAGAATTTAATCTTTCATAGCATTCCCTCCTCTGGATTTGGATTTTATTATTTATAATCCTTGGATCACACAGGTGGGTGTGCTTCCCCTATGTCGACTTGATTAACACCTCATTTAGATGGCTGTTAGTTTTAAAACAAGCCTTTTAGACCCCAGATGCTATTCTTTCTGAGCACCAGACACCATTTGATTTCCTCATCACACTTTGCTATAGCACCAGAATCCTCAGTGATCTCTTTATGAGACTGAGTATCAAGCCATTTGCCATGACATAAGAACGAATTGTTTTGGATTAGGGCTAGGATTAAGTGTGAGCCCCAAATCCTTTCACATCTCTATGGTTTACATATGTCCCTGGTCGATTCAAATTTTTATTTTCTTTATTTCCTCCTTCCTAGGTGTCCTTCCCTCATGTAATGGTGAAAAGCATTGCTTGGGTAGTGAGGATGTGTGCAGCAGGCTGCCCTTATGGTCTGCTGTTCACACAGGGTTCTCAGAGTCCAGCCAGCTGAGGGGTTTGTCCTACTGAATTGAAATGGGGGCTGGGATGATCAGTTTGTGCAGGAGAGAGGACTCCTCTGAAGTGACTGGAGCCATTGATCAATGGTGAAGAGGAGTGAGAAACAGCAACAATTGGCTGTCATTTCTGATTTGGGGCTTGTAAAAAAGTTTGGTGTACTTAGCTTTTATGTTCTTTCTCTGGCTTTCAGGAAACTCAGGATTCCCTCCTGTTGTGCCCTCTCTGGGATTTGCTGATGAGTTCCTCCATACTTCTTATCTGGTGGCCATGTTCCCTTGTTCTATAACAGGACTCTTGAGTTTCACTTCTCTAAGTCACATAATTCAAGGAAACAGGAAGTAAAATTGTGATTATTCCTCCCCCCCTCCACCAAGCATGGGGCTCTTTAACAGTGATGTATATCTAATGTAATGATAAACCAAACCCAAACTCACTTCATTCGAGTCAAATCAGATTCATGGTGACCCTGTAGAACAGAGTAGAACTGCCCCAGTGGGTTTCCAAGGCAATAAATATTCATGGGAGTAGCAAGCCTCATCTTTACACTGAGGAATGACTGGTGGTTTTGAACTGTTGAGCTTGTGTTTAGCAGCCCAAGGTGTAGTCGACTTTAATTTCCATGTATCTTCCTATCCTCATAATTTCATATAAATGAGGCTATGTGATATTTGTTTTTTTGTGACTGACTTATTTTATGCAGTATAGTATTTTCTAGGTTCATCCCCATGTTGTAGCATGTATTAGGACATCGTATATCCTTACGGATGAGTAGTATTCCATTGTGTGTATATATCATATTTTATTCATTTAACTGTTGATGGACATTGAAGTTGTGTACACTTTTTGGCTATTGGGAATAGTATGGAATGATAGGCTTTTGAAGAAGCAAAGTAAGGTTTTATAATGTGATCCTTTGGTGTGGTGGCACATAAGCACTGAGGATGAATTTCTCATTAGTTGGAGGCAGGGTCAAGGTCTAGCTTTCCTGGGTGCCCTTTACTTAAATCTTTATTGAATTTCCAGCCTTTTATCTCTTACCATTTCAAAGAACAGGAATTAGCTGTCCTTTATAGTCAGCCTTCCTACACCAGTACATGAAAATAAACCATCGAAGAGATAAATATACCATCTAAGAGGAAAAGATTTCTAAGAATATAAAAAGACAAGAGATCTTATAAGTGAATGATAAGTTTTAACCTCTTTCCTCACTCACCAAAACTCACCCTAGGACTATGGTTAATAGCAGTCACTGCCTTTAATCCCTAACCATCCTGGGGCTGTGTGGGAATTGGGGATAGAAAAATGAGCCTTTTAACATTTTTATGAGTTGCGTGCACTTCAATTAGAAGTGAGGATACCCGCGTGAAGGAAAACAAACAGATCTTGAACTATTCATACGGTTAAATATGTATGTATGTGTATGTTATAGTTGTAGCCATTGTTTTACTTTCTGTTGTCACTTCATTGCATTCAGTCTGGTGATGGTACATAGCATGTCTACCTGGAAGGGATAGGTGGAATAAACAAGCCAGAAGAGAGAACAACGGGGTGACAGATCCAGGGGGTAGGGGAGGTGGGGGAAAGGAAGAGGGCGTTAACAAGTACAGGGACAAGGGAACAACAAGTGATCCATAATCAATGTCAATGAGGGTGCAGGAGGCCTTGCAGAGCTGGATCAAGGGCAATGTAACTGAGAGGAATGCCTAAAACCCAAATGAAGGCAGAACATGATAGTGGGACAAGAGGAAAGTACAAAGAAATAGAGGAAAGAACTAGGAGGCAAAGGGTAGGCATAGAGATGTTAATACACGCATATAAAGATGTAAATATATTTATATATGACAAGGGGGAAATAGATCTATGTACATATATTTATAGGTTGAGAATTAAGAAATCAGATGGACAGTGGGCCCCTGCACAAGTACTCCCCCAACATAAGAACACTTTGTTCTAACAATTCAGCAGTCTGAGATGCTCACCTGCCTGGCATGATCGCTGAAGACAATGGGTGCACAAGAAAATGTGGTGAAGAAAGC
>NW_022111324.1:89133048-89134193 GCF_000313985.2 Echinops telfairi
TTGTCATGAGTTGTATGAGCCCCTAATAAAATGATTATTAAAAAAAAAAAAGAAGTGAGGATACTTTCTCAACATGTTGCTTTTTTCTTGAAAAGAAAACACGACTTTGGGCATTATTCATTAAACACTTTAGAATTACCAGGACCCACTATGTGTTAAAAGGAGTCCTGGTGGTATGTAATGGTTATACATTGGGCTGCTAACTACAAAACCATCAGTTTAAAATCAATGACCCCTCCACAAAAGAAAGATAAGACTTTTTATAAATCTTTTACTAATATTTATAGTTTGGGAAATCCACAGGGGCAGTGCTATTCTTTTTAATAGGGCCACTGTGAGTTAGAATCGACTCAATATCAATGAGCTTGGATTTTGGTTTGGACAATGTAGTAGGCCCAGCACTTGTCTGTCAGTTTGTCAGCACCATGTGCTGTGGTGACTAGGGTGTTGCTGTGATGCTGGAAGCTATGTCACAGGTATGTCAAACGCCAGCAGGGTCACTCAAAGTGAACGGTTTCAGTGATGCTTCCAGACTAAGAACAGACAATGAAGAAGGACTCACCTACCCACTTCAGAGACTACCTGCTTTAGAGAAAGTAGCTGCTGAAAACCGTATGCATGGCGTTAAAACCTTGTCAGTTACTGAAGGCCTACTCAATGGATTTATTTCTTGTGTAACTGCAGTGGAAGCGGAACATAGGGATGGTGTCAGCGGATGGGCCCCCCAGGCTCGAGGGCAGTAGAAATGTGATTGAGGAGAAAATGCTTTCTCAGAGTGGAGTTGACCCTGGTCACATGAGGAGAAGAGTAAAGCGTGTGGGAGTGGAGCCTTCCGGATCTTCATCTGCTGATGGGCATGACTGAAGATAAAGAGAAACAGCTGCAAAAATCTACTAATCATCTGAACTTGGAATATGCCAAGTATGAACCTTGGAAAATTGGAAGTTGTCAAAAATGAAATGGCATGCATAAAGATTGATAACCTGGGTTTTAGTGAGTTGAAATGGACTAACATTGGTCCATCCAATTTTACAGGGCTATTTAAAGAGACCCTTTTCATTTTCAAACTGAAGCGAAGGTAGTTGTGACTGCCTCTATTAGCCCAAGGACTCAGTACTCTTTAGAAAAAAAAAATTATCAAAGAT
>NW_022111324.1:89134866-89147996 GCF_000313985.2 Echinops telfairi
CCCCGCTCCCGCCTTTGGTGCTTGAAACCTGGTCCCTTCAGCCCTTCATGATCACACATGTTGGTGGGCTGCTTCCATTTGGCTTTGTTGCTTCTGGGCTAGATGGCCGCTTGTTTACTTTAAAGCCTTTAAGTCCCCAGGCGCTATAGGTCTCGATAGCCGGGCATCACCAGCCTTCTTCACCACACTTACTTAATGCACACCATTTACCATGCTACTGACAAAACTTTAATGTAGCTTTCAATCTCCTAGATGGGCGGGTTGAAAAACATGAAAGTGTTAGTTTTAAAAGAAAAAAATTAAAGCACATCTTATATTCTGTTGACTAGCTGCTACCATTCAGGAACCTGAGCCCCAGTATGCAGGATCTTAATAGCACATATGATTAATTGTACTATTAAAAATCTATGATGAGTTTATATTCTTTGTTCACTTTGAGGGTAGAATAATATTTCTCCTCAGTACCATGATGCCATTTTGAGAAAAGAATGGTTTGATCTGCTTTGGAAATCTGCTCTTTAGTGGCTGTCACGCGCAAGATACTCCCAACCATGGCAGAGTTCTAACCTACTGATTTAGGAATTATAATTTATTGACACGGTAAGAAGTTTATTGCCAATTGCAAATCAGAGAAGGAAGGATTAGAGAAAATATTTTAGCCCGTAAGTAATGCAAATCCCTCTCCCACTTTGCACAAGAACACCAACATAGGTGATTTGCTAACAGGTTCTTTCAACTTAGACCTGGATGAAATAAAAGGAGAATGAGTTTCTGGAGAAGTCCAAATGAATTCCACTTTGGGGCTACTTAGATTCTTTCTGTTTCTTTCACTAGTATTCTAAAGATTAATTTTATTATTGAGATAGGCGTGTTAAAGAATTGTCAAATTACTTCAGAGCTTCAGTGTTATATTATACACTTCTATTTTCATCAAATATTTAATCCCCAAAGGAGGGTGGGTTTTGAAATAATGAGAAAAAAAGTCTTTATGAAACTCTTGTATATCATAAGGCTCTCTTTAATTTGTAACTCTCACCTTATTAAGGGAATTCTTATTAGCTATTAACCCTTTGAAAATATGTGTTTTTCCCCATAATAAATGGTATAATGTTTAAAAAAGAAAAGAGCGTCCTTTGGTAGCACAAATGGTTAAGTACTAGGAACTAACCCTATTTTATAGTTCACAGCATTGCGAGTATGAGAAGGGTGGTGATATAGTTAAAGTTTATTGTTCCAACCTAGCCAATAAACACATGTGGTGTTAATTGAAGGGCGGAGGGGTAAATAGCTCAGTGAGCCTTGCCTTCCTAATTATCGGGTCTCTTGCTTTCTGATGGTTGGACCAGGGTGCAGCTGCCTTAGCTAGTTCCCTGCTTCAGCTGGCAAGGCTCACTTCCTGTAAGACATCCCCGAGGAGAAGCCACATGGACCTACCCTGATGCAGCCCTGGGGGCTTCCTGTGTGGAGACCCCGGCCAGTGCTGAGATGTTTACACATTCACTGACTCAACTTTCCTCCTGCAGTTGGCATCATTGCGTGTGTTTTGTGGGATGGTGAAGGCCTTTGTGGATTGGTGTTGGACATATGAGCTAATGTTGGACTTGTGGACTTGGGCAGCACTGTTTGGGATGTTTTCTTGATGGGCACTTAATTTTTATATAAAACTCTCTCTTATACATATGAGTTTCTGTGGAATTGTTTCTCTAATCCAGACTAACACAGGTGCAAAGTGCAGAGTACATTGGGTGACAGTTGTGGGGAGAGGGAGGTTGATGCCAAATGACTAACATTTTTGTGTATTGTTTCATCAAAATTTATTCTTTTTAATAAAAACATACATTCAGGTGATTATAAAAATATTTTTATAAGCCCCATTTACATGTATCAATATAACTACAAAGCTAAAACTCTGCCAATTTGGTCTTTGAAACTTCATACACTCCTGTGGAGCCATGATAGTGCAGTGGGCTGCTAATGCAAAAGTTTGTAGTTCAAACCCACAGGTGCTCTGCATGTGAAAACTGTGGTCTCCTATAAAGAGTTATGGTCTTAGAAACTATACTGCTGTTTAATTGCTAAGGAGCAGTTCTAATCTGTCCTACAAACCCAAATCAAACTCGCTACCATTGAGTCAATGCTGACTCATAACCCCTGTGGGTTTTCCGAGACGCTAACTATTTATGGGAGTAGAAAGCCCAGTCTTTTTCTTGAGGAGCTGCTGGTGGTTTGGAACTGCCAACCATATGAATCACAACCCAACATATACCCACTACATTACCAGGTCTCCTATATATGGCTGCTCTAAGTCAGAATTGATCTGATGGAAGTGGATTAATGCATTCCTACCAGTGATATCATTACTACAGTAATTATATTGTTACAATTACAATGATGCTTTGAAACCACCTGGTTTCATCTACATATACTACTGTTTAAATTGCTATCAGTGTTTTTATTGTCAACAATTTTGTCAATTTTTTGGTGTTTTAGTTACAGTATTCTGGTAACTAATATTTGTGGATTCATGTTTCCTTTTTGAGAATGAAGTATGTCTATTCCTCAGGTGTTAGCATGGCTAGCGCTCAAAGACCAGGTTGTTATGCAAAATTGGTGGATGACCATATCAGAGCACAAAATGGAGGTGACCATATCATTACATAACTACCAAATCTCATCATCAGAATGCTGCCAAATAGTATATTACATAACTGCCAAGATTATTGAATCCTTGGGCTAATACAGGCAGTCCAACTACCTTAGCTTCAGTTGGCAAAGGAAAAGAGTCTCTTTAAATAGCCCTCTCACTGCATAGTGACAAAACACTAAGGATCATGGCCCAGCCAAGTTGAGCCATAACTTTAATCATGACAGCCATCATTACTCTTGTGCTGGACCTTGACATTAATTACTTCCAGATTTATATTGCAAATATGCAAACTAATTGGAATATATTTTTTAATGTCAAGTATCAGTATATATGAAATGTCAGATAGCAAGATAAGTGAGGAATAGATACAGAGATTAAGGGGAAATAATAGTAAATAAATGTTATTATATAAGAAGAATGATTATAATTATTCAATGATATATTTATTAATTAAAATAATTTATATTTAATGATATTAAGTATATAATTATAAGAAGGCTATATAAGAATAATAAATAATGTATTCTGCTTAGTTACTAATTACACTGTAACTAATATTGTAACTCAATGAATAAAATGTTTAAAAAGCAAAATTTTTAATATTCAGATTATCTGAGAAATAATATATTTAGGCAAATTATAACTACCACATGTTAATATGTGGCTCTACTAATATGTGATAAATCTAGTTCTAAATTATCATATGACTCCCCTCTCATCTATCAGTAGGTAGTAATGTGGGAGCTAGGAATTGCTGTGCTGATGCTGGAAGCCATGTTACTGGTTTATCAAATCTCATCAGTATCACCATGGTGACCATTTTCAGCAGAGCTTCCAGACTAGGAGTAGGAAGATGAAAGAGGCAGTCCAGATCTAAAAATGAGCCACCGATAAGCTTATGAATAACCTGATATAGAAGATGAGCCCCAAACAATGGAAGACGCTCAAGACTGGGTGAGCTCCAGCTCCTCAAAGTAGCACTAATCTTAATAATGCAGATGATGTAGATGGAGCAAGGCTTTTGAAACTGTCCATTGCTGTTGGGGCGTGACTCAAAATGAGAAGAAACAACTGTAAACACTTTGGAAAGTGAATGTATAAAGTCTGAATCTAGGAAAATGAGAAGTGGTCAAAAATGAAAAGAAATGTGCAAACATTGATATCCCAGATATCAATGAACTGAGATAGACAGGTATTGGCCATTTTAATCAGACAATCATATGGTTCACTAATCTGGGAATGACAAATTCAAAAGGCGTGGTATCCCATTTATTATAAAAAGGACATTTTAAGATAGCCTCAATGAAATGGATTGATACGGTTGGGGTAACAGAGCTCAAATAGAACAATTGTGAGGATGGTACGGGACCGGGGCGGAGTTTCATACTGCTGCACATAGGTTCCCTATGACTCTGATGAACGGGATGGCGCCTAACAACATTACATGACTCAATTAACAACAAGCATTCCTAATGATTCTGTATGGTCTTGGCTGGGAGTAGGTCTATGGGTGTGTGAGTTACCACACACCAAGCCCGAAGATGCTACTGATGGGTCAGCATTGATTGGAATACACTCAAGAGCATGTGGTTATGTTTTGCTTTATTTGTTTGTTTACTAGGGCATTATTTACACATATTGAAAGTCGCTAAATTTGGTGAACCTTGGTAATTACATACAATCACCTAACCACTATCTTGATGAACATCTCTAATAGTTGTCTCATCCCATGTAGTTTCCTTGGGCCCCTATTCTTTCTATCTTTTCCCATCACTGCTAGACCAGGCCCATTATCTGCTTTTTCTGTAGCCTATTGATATAAGTAGCCTTAAATTTTCTAGGGCTTCATTTGTTGAGGACGGATTTTGAAAATATGATTTGAGTACCAGTTCTAACAAATAATGTGTGTTTACAAAGGAATTACATCGACTGCATTATAGTTTAATACAATTCTAAGATATTAGCTCCATAAAGCAGTCTGCAAAACGATAGCGTCACTGAAATAAGCACTCAGCCTTCCAGAAGAGCTTTTGTAGTTTAGTGGTTAGCAGAGAAGTTGGTTTGACTGTCTACGTTACTTTGCAACTTCCCTTAATTCTGTTAGTTACTCAGATCTCTCTTTGAGTGTTTTAATCTTGAAAATCTGGATAATTCTCTATTTGCTTCCTAGAACTACAATGAGACTTTAGGAATCTCATATATGTAAAAAGCACTAGGAAGCATGGTCAGCACACTCAAACACAATGCCATCCGTTCATTCTGACTCATAGTAACCCGATAGGATAGAGTAGAATTGATCTTTAGGGTTCCCAAGACTATCAATCTTTAGAGAAGCCAACAGCCTCATCTTTTTCCCTTGCTACAGACTAAGAGCTTGATAAATGTTTAACTTTGTTTTTCCTAGGGTAACTACTTTGAAAGAAGACACTCATCGACTACAGTAGGTGTGATATGTTTGCTAAAATGTGTCTGCTAGTTTGTGAAGAAAACCTAAATATTTTCAGGGTACAGCTTACTTTGACCTGAGAACACAGTCATGAACAGTATGGTATCCCAGCTTAAAATACCTTTGAGGATTAGCTTTTAATCACCGAAGTATACATGACTCTTATTATCAACATATAAATCATTCTCTTTGATGGTTTGCAATTCCTGTTAATAGGCTTATGGTTTACAGACCACAGTGGGTTAGCAGTAGCAATGCAAATAGAAGAAATCAATGTGGCATCTTCTGTACCCTACATCCTCTACCTACTTTAATCAGGACAAAACAACCATGACCTATTCTATAAATTACAGTCTTGTGTACATTTTTGTTTGAAAGTTTTCTATTACTAAAAATACTGTAAAAACCAGTAGTACAGCATATATTGCACTTATTTTACTTAATGTAGTTAGCTTAACTTACTTAATTCAGTTTCAAGGGAATTTTTATAACTTGCTGCATTGCTGAGAGGCAAACAGGTTGCATGCTGATGTCACCTGGCAGGGCCAAATGACTGAGAATAGTTCCTTATTTGCCTATTAGTGATCAAAAGGCTAGGTGTCCTGATATCTAATTAGTAAGCAAAGGCATCCTGAGATTGGTTTAAGACTTAAACTTATTGCTCTGTTTGCTTGCAGTGTACATGTCAACAATTGTTTCCTGTGGTTATCCTGAAACTTGAGTTAATATGAAGGAAGCATCTATACATGACTCCCCCAGGGTGTGAATTCAAAAGTAAAATAGTATATATTGTCTCTATATTGTGATTTCTGACAGGGCACTATTAAGATAACCTGCATTGCTGTTGCTGGTTAAACTTTCTAAAACATAAACTTCTGGGAAAAAATAAATTAAAAATAAATAAATTTCTCTTTTATCCTTTCTAACTTGGAGATTGTGAATAGACCCTGATGTTCAGGTCATGGACCTATATTAGTGGTAACATACAGATTATTCATATTCCCCTGCCCATACCCCACTGTTTTCAATATATGTGCACCCCAGGAATAGAATTAATATTAATAATAGCCTTAGCAAAACAGAATTAGGATGGAAAAACTGCAAAAAGTTATTGTCTTCATGACCTAGTGGTATTCCTAGCAGGAATACTACAAATAGATAACTTTAAAAAAAGATAAATTTGTTCTCTCACGGTTTAGGGGGCTGGCAGTCCAAATGCAGGGCATCTCTCCAGGCCAGGCTTTCTGCCATCTCTGGAGGGAGATCTCAGTGGCATTACACCCTGAAGAGGAGTTCTGGGTCTGGCCTCTCAGCACGGGGCTGTAGCAAGTTCTACACCTGTGTGGTTAGTAAGGGGGCAGAGGTGAGCTGGGTTCACATACACTCACAAGCACACTGAAGCAACAAGGTTCAGCCAAAGTGGATTTAAGGACAGGATTCCTTCAAAAGAGGTGAAGCGGGTGAGGCGAGGAAGACAGAGCGAGGGAAACACTTCAAGCTTTTAAAAGATACTTTTAAAGGGAGGAGTATCCTGGCTCTGCCAATTGTCAGGCCTCTTTCTAATTAGTTACTAAGTTTATCCTTAGGCCTCCTACACATTTCTTTCTAATTTATTTTAGGCAACAATATTATGTCAGGATGTCTCCAGTCTTGTGTCGGCCCTTTAAATCTGGGTGAGATGTTTTAGGGTGCCCACTCAGCCTGACCTCAAAGTTGGGACACCGACTAGGCTTGTTCCCTCTGGGACTATTGTTGGCCATCCTAGTCTGCCGAATGTTCATCCTCTTGGCAGGCAGAAATCCCTGGCCCCTTCTTGTCCATCTCCCTGTCTCTTGACATCAATCTTCCCCAGGATCTAAACTCACTGCCATGGAGTGTATGGCAACTCATTGTAACCCTATAGGATAGGGTAGAACTGCCCTGTGGGTTTCTGAGACTATAACTTTACAAGAATAGAAAGTCTCATTTTTCTCCCAAGGAGTGGCTGGTGGTTTTAAACGTCTGACCTTGAGATTAAGAGCCCAGTGTGTAACCACTACACCACAGGGTTCCTTCCCTGGGTCTAAGAGGTTCTCAATGTAGGGATCCTGGGTCCAATGGACATTCTACTCCAGGCTTATATTACTTCATGGTAATGAGGTCCCTTTTTCTGCTTGCTTCTCTCTTTATCTCTTGTAAAGGCACAGCCAGGAGAGAAACTTCTCTTACATTGGATCAGGGCTGGGACTTTTTTTCTTTTCTTTCAAAACCCACCTGCCCAGGGCTGGGATCTTGAGTGAGTTTGATGGCTTAAAAATAAATGATGCTTTTTACCCTAATTCTGCTTCATTAACACAACAAACATAATTTAATCCTCTTTAACATAATCTAATCCTGCTTTATTAACTGCACCACAGGCAGATGTTAGGAATTGTAATAAATCCCAAATTGGAGGATAATTACATTAGACCCTAACATGGAGAACAATCACCCAGTACTGGGAAGCATGGCCTAGCCAAGTTGACACATATTTATTTTTAGCACAATTCAATCCATGACAGTAATATAGCATAAATTAAATATCAATGAAATTCAATATGAAATAATGCATTAATTATCTGCATCACTGCCTCCCTCTAACATAGATATTTGAAAGAATACTAATTTTCTTTCTGGGGTAGGGCCAGATTGGAGCCATGATCAATGTGGCCCCACCCCAGGAAGGGGTCAAATCTTGGAAAGATAGTACTTTACCTCTTAAAAATAATTTAAAAAGTATTTTTTTGGTGAAAATATACACAATTAGGTACCATTCAGCAATTTTTACATGTATAGTTCACTGACAGTGGTTACATACTTCAATTTGTGTCACCATTCACACTATCTCTGCCCATATTGCTTTGCCACTTTTAACTTAGACTCTTTCTTAAAGCTCTCATCTATATTTTAGAATTACTCTTGTACTTTTAATTCTGTATAGAAAATATTTTAAGAGAGTGTAATACTCCAGGCTAACATGCTTTATTAAATGATCTAAGTTGTTGTTTAAAGATGACTCCTTAGGATAATTTCTATTCAAGGTTTAAAAGTTGTTTGTAGGCAATACATTTAGGGGTTCCCGGTGGCATTAGCAGGCTACGCACTGAGATGCCAACTGCAAAGTCAGCTGTTCTAACCCACCAGTTGTTCCCTTGGAGAAAGACGAAACTGTTTACTTCTGTCAAGATTTAAAGTCTCCGAAACATAAAGGGGTATTTTTATTCTGCCCTGACAGATTGCTATGAGTTAGAATTGACTTGGTGGCAGTGAGGTTTTAAAGATTGTATTCAGTCAAGTTTGGTTTCTAGTTAGCATTTGAAGTTTTGTTTTACAGGTTTTTCCACCTTTTGATCAGTATTCATCAATTCAGTCCATGATCAGATTGTTAGCAAAGACAGGCAGTATCCGTTTCTCATTGTCTCATTGCTGTAGAGGTCGTAGCCTTGGAGGCACTTGGACCTGCAGTCCCCATCCTTTTCCGTTTCTTAGCTTTTTCTTCCGATGCTCTTGATGAGTGAGTACTTATCTTTTGGGTGGCTGCCCATAAGCTTTTAAGACCCCAGATACTACTCACTGAACTTGGAGGTAGAGCAGATTCTAAAACCAATATGAGATACATTGCCTGAAGAGGTGCAGGAAATCATGATCCTGAACTTTTGAATCAAGGAAAATATCCCCAAAGGACATGGTTCCACCCCATCAACCACTCTGGGCGAAAGATGAGGCTGTCTGCTCCCATAAATATTTACAGTAATGGAGAACCTAACAGGACCCCTAGGAGTCATAATCAACTTGATGGTAATTTTTGTTGTTATTGTTGGATTTGTACAATAACAGCTACAGAATAGTTTTGTGGAAGGGCTGATGTTTTTGTTATAAAATTGTATATTTTTCTCTATTTCTCACTCCGTTCCTTTCCTCTTCTCCCTCTGGCATACAGCTCAGTGATAGCAGTTGCAATAGTCAAGTTGTGAATCCGCTACCTTAGTCAATGCCAAGGTTCCCATCTCCATAGACAAAAAATTCTATACTTACCAAAGAGTAATCCCCTTCCTTAACAACTCTGCCCCATCCCGAATCCCTGGGAATCACAAGTAATCATTTAAAAATATATATATTTACATATTATGATTTTTTATGTCAGTGAGAACATAAAATATTTTTTCATTTGAGATTAACTTACTGCCCTCAGCATATCTTTAAGATTCATTCATGTTGTAGAGTGTATGAGTATCAGAACTTGATTTTTCTTAAGGGTTATATAATATTCCATTTTATCTCTTTATCTACCTAGCTATCTCTCACATTTTATTTTTACTTAGAAACATTTTTATTGCACTTGCATGCACTTCATACTTATTGCATTTGCATGCACTTCACACATCATACAATTTACTAGTTCAATCAATTAATAAAAATTGTGAAATCATTACCACAGTCAATATTAGAACATTTTTCTTCTTTCTTGTAGTCATTGTTTTTAGTCCCTCATTTGCCCCAGCCTCCCCTGCTCTGTCCCTAGTTACCTGTTCTGGATTTCATATAAATAAAAACATACAAAACTAAATCAAGAGATAAATAAATAAACCAAAGAAAAATCTCAATTGAAAAGAAAACAAAATCTTAAAAATGGAGTAAATTTAAAATGTTCTGGATTTCATATAAATAAAAAACATACAAAACTAAATCAAGAGATAAATAAATAAACCAAAGAAAAATCTCAATTGAAAAGAAAACATAAAATCTTAAAAATGGAGTCAATTGAAAATGGGTCCAAAGGGAGATCAAATGCTAAGGTGTAACATTTTAAACTAACTGCATCAGCCACAATCAAGTTTACAATGTTCTCTATGTGACACCAACACTATTCACATCTCCGGACTACGGGTCAGAGGCTTAATCTTCCTGGGTTTCCTGAAAATGTATTTGGGGCTTCCACGATCATCCACAGTTTTCTGTAAACTTGGTTTTCAGAATTTAAGCTCTGACACCAGTCCCTCCTTTGGATTTGGGTTTTATTATTTATAATCCTTGGATCATACAGGTTGATGTACTTCTTCCATGTGGACTTAGTTGATACTTCACTTTGTGGCAAGCCTTTGATAGCCAGGCACCATCTGATGTCTTCACCACACTTTGCTTTAGCACCTATATCTTCAGGAGTATTTCCTTAAGGGTAAGTATGGAGTAGGGCTATGTCATAATTGTTCTTAGATTAGGGGTAGGATTATGTGTGAGCTCAAAGTCCATATCTATGGTTTATATATGTCCTTGGTTTATTTTAGAGATAGCTGTATCATTTTATTGGAGGACATTATAAATCATCCCCATGGGCATAAGGTAATTCTATTGATAGTATCAGTAGTTTAACTAGTAGTATAGAATTTAGAACATGTGGAGAAAAGGAAATTATACATGTATAGGGTAGCTTTTTAAACCACAGTGTGTGAATTGTTGATTTGTACCAATTAAAAGCTTAAGTGACTGTACAATATTTATACAACAAATGAGGGCTGGAGTGAGGGCAAAATTGTCAATAACACTCATTCACAAAGGCAGAATTATGCCTGCTAGACTAATACATGGCATAAAAAAGGCAAAGTGAACATGAAAATAGTAAATATATGGTAGTCCTGGGCCACCATACATTGAGCATCCTCAAAGGAAGATATCCAAACTAAGTCCAGTGATTGCCAATTCCACAATTGGTAGGGGAGTGGTCACCTGCTATGTCTTACACTCTGGTGTTTCAGCTGTATGTCCAAGTGAACATTTCACGTCTTTGCATTTGTTCCAGGTGGATTGAAGGTAAAATCTAATTTACTAAGTGGGGTTTCAACATCAGATCCTTCTGGTATGGCCTGCGAAGGGTGTAGTGTACTTTCAAAGGGCGGAGTCTAAAGTCCCAGATGCCTATAGCATGTGGCCCGGGTCACCAAGGTCTGGACAGAAATTAGGTAAAAAGTGTCCAATTAGAAAGATGATATTTGGTGTATTCTCTCCTTGGGTTCTATATAAATAATGTTAAGGGTTTTTCCTGTTGATTTGAGGTAACTGTAGAATAATGATTGGAAATGATTGATTTTTTTCCCCTTCTCCCTCCATCCTGAGAAACTAGCTCTAACTGAGGTGAGACCTCCTCTCTTGAAGTGGTTTTTAAGATGTACAAATGAAGGGGTGGTATATGATTCATGGGTGCTAGGATGCCTCACTACGTGGGGAGACCAGATTGGTAGATTACATGACCTGAGAATGGAAGTCTGCTTTTGTTTGGTGTTTAACTTTATAGGAGTGGGATGATATAATATTTGTCCTTTTGTGATTGACTAACTTTGCTCAGCATAATGTTTCACACATCTATCCATGTCATGAGGTGTTTTGTGTTTTCACTGTTTTTTAAGAGGTGCATACTATTCCATTGGGGTATGTACCAGATTTTTTTTATCCATTCTTCTGTTGATGGGTACTTGGGCTCTTTCCAGCTTCTCGCTATTCTGAACTGTGCTACAATGAACACAGCAGAATTATTGCTGGGCCATGTGGTATTTCCTTTCTCAGTTGTTTTAGGTAGCGCCAGATCATTTCCCACAATGGTTGTACCTGTTTACAGACCCACCAGCAGTATATGAGTTCCAATCTCTGTATACCCTCCCCAGCATTTGTTGTTCTCTTATTTTTGCTTTCTACTATGGTGAGTGAATATCAGCTTACATATGTCTGTTCATGTTTCTACTCTTAGGTCCCTAGAATATAGTCCTTAGAGTGGTATTCCTGGTTTATGTGGTAGAGTGGTATTCCTGGTTTATGTGCGTTGTGTGAACATTTACAGAGAACATTGGCTTTTCCTTAAACAATTAATACACATTTTGACTTGTGACATTGATTGAAACCCTCAAAACGTCACAGCAGTTTTCCTACTCCTTCCTGCGTGTCCCATTTCCATACAGTCTTCTTTCCTCTCATTTCTTGTCGTTTGAGCTTAATCCCCAGGAAAACACTGCCATTGTGATTTGTGTGATGAATTTTTTAAAGCAGTTAATTAAGAGTACTGACATTTTGCTCAGAAAATTTCAGTATTATAAGTGGACTCGCTATCTATATATCTATCTTAATTAAAAATGCACAAACTTGTTCGTAAGTGGTGAACACCCATTTATAATATATTTATTACACCTTATTAAATGCTGACATAGGTTTAACTTTATTGTGGATAATTCATTTAAAATTATTAGGTTAACCAACTCTCATAATCCTGTCAAGGGAAAATGCCTTTCTACCCACAGAAAGTTTCAATTTTGGAGAATTCACATCAACAAGTCAGAACTTGTGCAGCTCCTCAAAGCAGAGCAAGACTCACTATTGGCCTAACTCTGTCACCCTCTCTTCTTCTCCTTTTCTATGCCCCACTGGCTTGATTCTTGTCCAGGCTCTCTCGCATCCTCTGCCAGCACACCAGGAATTTAGTGATGGCCATTCAGCCAATATCTTGGAATTTCTTTGCGGGATTCCAAATATTGTTTTCTATTATTTCACCGAAGGCGTTAATTTCTGTCAGCGAGTGATTCCAGAATTCAGAACAATCTGGTGCCACATATCCTTCATCAACTTCCATCTCTTCTCTTTGAGTTGAGCTCAGCTAGATTGAGAAATTCTCCTCTATTGGAAGTAGATCTAAAGTGTGTACGACTTTTCTTTGAAAGTATCTTCATCAATTTCAGATTATTTTTACACAAATTGGTGGTGATAAAAACACCCAAACACAGTTTTTACAGTTGAAGAACAATAAGAATAAACTGGCAACTTGCCACTGATATTTTGCAACCTCTCCTATAACATATTTTCCTGACATACGTGCACCTCAAGATATCCCAGAACACAGGACCATTTTCAGTTTGTCATTTTATCAAGAAACCACTCCTGTGTTAGACAGCGTTCTCTAAAGAGATAAAACCAGATTGCTAATAATTATATATATATATTTATATAGATAGATAGATAACACAAGAAATAGACAGTTAA
>NW_022111324.1:89150491-89151489 GCF_000313985.2 Echinops telfairi
TGATTCTGTGGGTCAGAGAATACCCAGTTCATGCTGGGTAGTTCAGGCCTCATGGTCACTTGGTGGCCCATGGTGAGGCGTTCCGTCTAACTCCTATAACATTTTCTTACATTTCTGAGCTCCTGTCTAAAAAGAGAGGGGACCTTGGTGGGGTAATAGTTACACATTTGACTACCAACTGCAAAGTCTGCAGTTGGAAACAACCAGTCGCTTCTCTGAGAAAGATGGGGCTTTCTACTTGTGAAGAATTACAGTCTTGGAAACTCAGAGGAGCAGTTCTACTCTGTTGTAGATGGTTACTATGTGTTGGAATAAACTCAGTGGCAGTCAGTTTGGTTTGATTTAGTTTATAAACAATGTCTTTATAGTCTACATTCCCAATAGGTCCCCAATAGATATTTGGAGGATAAATTAATAAATGATTAAATGAAGAGCTCTACCTCTTATTTCTTATCATCAACTAAATTGTACAAAATTCTAATAGTATATCAGCTATACTAGGTTGGGTATTAGATAACTTATTTATAAATAACTTTATTCAGATATTTTATTTCTTTGTCTTGTAAAATAAGAGAAGGCATATTCAGTCACTTTCTTAATCAATTCCCCTTTAAATTGATGTTTAAATTTCACCTGTATCATAGGCTTGAGTTCCTAAAAATCTAAAACAGTATTATATACCTTATGCATTTTTTGCTCTTGTTGGCAGCTTATTTTTCCCTTCCGCATACCAGGCTCACACACCAAGAAGTGGGCACTCAGGAAATGGGAGCTGTGGGAACAGTGGCCCTAGGGAAAAGGTGGAGTTAATTTCTTCACTACCTATCAGAAAATGACATTGTCATTCTCTCCCTGATTCTGTGAAAAATTGTCTTGTAATAGATTATGCATTTTCGTCAATGATTTAGAGAAATTTAAATGAAACTTTGAATTAATGAAATATTTGACAACCCGAGTTTTCAGAATTATTAACAGAAAAAGTTGTGTATAAATTTTTA
>NW_022111324.1:89153026-89154166 GCF_000313985.2 Echinops telfairi
ATGTATGGATTGTGATAAGAGTTGTACCATTCCCCAATAAAATGATTTTTAAATAAAGAGAAAAGAAAGAAAGAAAAAAACCTAGCAAAAACAAAACAAAAAAACAAACCCCAAACAAAAACAAAAACAAAACCGAAAAGCATATGTAATTCCAGGTCTGTCCACTGACCTTTATGACTATATCCCCACGGGTCCTGGGGAGTTCCAGGAACTGACCCTCCTTACCTGAAGTCTATTTTGGGGGCTCCTCAAGGATTTTGTGGCTTGACTTTGCTCCCGTTGCTGATCTGTTATGTTCCTTTCTGGGTTCACGCCACTGTGGGGGTGGTCAGACTCCCACCGTGTGTCCCCCAGTATTGTCCTCTGTTTTGCTTTGCTCCAGTGAAAGAATATCATGTTTCGAACTGTTGTTGGCCCGACAGTCCTCTCTGTGCCTTAGCAACTCTGTGCAGGGATGTCATCCTCAGGGCTTGGTGTGCCAGTATGGGGTCTAGTCTCTTGCTTTCTATTTTTCCTTCTTGGTTTGCTTCTGTTTGAGCATGGAAGACCGGCCCCTCTTCCCAACATGTAGGTTTAGTGTTATCCTCTTTGGCACATACTTCTAGGGATATTGGGGGGTCAGTTTGTCTCTGATTGGTGTGGGCCCTGTTGCTCCATGTGGTTCCGTTGCTCTCAAGGCTTGGTGTACCATGATAGGGTCTGGATTCACACTCCCATTTCTGTGGAGAGACAAACAATAGATCCTCCCTGTGGGTGGATTAGTGCCCTACTCTCCCAGTGACATCGTCTCCCTCTTTTTTCCCCCTTTTCTCTCCCCACCCCCTTTTTGCCTTCTTTGTGTTGGAATGACAAGTACATCCTTGAGTTTGGTCTGTCCTCTGCCCAATTGCCTGTACCTCAGCCTGTAAAGTGTGAGATAAGTGGCTTTCCTTTTGTATCTACCTCAGTAGACTCATGCTGTATTTGTCCTTTTCTGATTGGATGGCTTTGCTTAGCATAATCAACTCTAACTCCTCCTAGGAGACGATATGCTTCATGCGATCCTCCGTGCTTTTCAGTTGTAGTACTCCATTGTGGGTATGTGCCAGAGTTTTCTAATCCTCTCATCTATCGATGGAAAATTAGGTGGTTTCCAATTTT
>NW_022111324.1:89157445-89159128 GCF_000313985.2 Echinops telfairi
AGTGCCCGTCCTTGTCTCTTGCTATGGTTTGTACCTTGAGGTCAATTTTGTTGGGGATTAGGATTTCAATCCCTGCTTTTTTAACTTGCCATTTTGCCTGGTATATTTTCTACCAGCCTGCGAGGTTAAGATGGGTCTCTTGTAGGTAACCGATCAATGGGTTATGTTTTCTGAGTCAGTCTGCTAACCTTTGCCTTTATTGGGTGAGTTCGGGCCGTTGACATTCAGAGTTATTCCCACCATCTGTGGATTCATTGCTGTCATCTTGTACCTTTTGTGTTGGGTGCTTTCCTATCTCCCTTCTATCAGTATGTTGTGTTTGTGTGGGGGTTTCAACCCTGCCTTCCTTTCCCTCTGATGCAATGTTATCTTGGTAATTGTTTTCAGTGCTTTGACTTCTGGATGAATTGACTTTATACGGTCTTTTTCCTGCTTGTGCTTTGTGGATGTTGGTCTTCTGACCACAGTGAATTGGCCAGGATTTTTCATCTTCCTTCTCTTTTGTGATAGAGATATAAAGAAGAATAGCCAGTATAAACTTGCTGAATTGAGTTTCCTAGAATTTATTCAAAGTTTCTGTGAAAAAAATTAAGTAAATTAGATAATCCAGGAATCATGGATTTCTATAGTTACCTCAATTAGGACTTGAAGTCTTTGGGTAATGCAAATGGTCAACTAACTAGACTGTTAACCAAAAGGTTGAAGCCCCACTCAGAAGCACTTCAGAAGAAAGGCCTGGCAATGTACTTCTAAACATCAGACATTGAAAACTGCTCTAACACACATGGGGTCATAGCTGTAAGTCATAAATAATTCAATGACAAATGGCTTTTTAAGTTAGAATTTAATGATTTGCAGCTTAGAGTCCATTTTTTATTGACTTTTTTAGTTGTTGTTTTTTTTTTTCCTACCTGAAGCTTATGTTTCTACTGGAAAGCAGTTATTCTATTGCTCCTATGTGCTAACCACTGAGTATCTTAAATGTTCTATATCCTTGCTATTCAAAGTGTGGTCTATGGGCTGATAGCATTTGCAATCCTGGATGCTTGTTAGAAATCAGAAGCTCAGCTTCCTCAGAATGACTGAATAAAATCTGAATTTTCAGTTGTCTAAGATATTTCTAATTTCTATCTGTTACAAACAGTGCAGCAGCACTTCCAAAAAATGCTTCATCTCTAACCCCTCATGGCTCCCACAGTGATGCTTATTTTCCTCTTTCCCCTTCAGATAGTTTACTTTCTGTAGTGGGTGTTTCTAGACTTCAGTCCTAGTCCCTTGCTATTCTTTATCCTTTATCTTCAGGGATATGCCCCACTCTAAGTTTCAACCCAACACCATTAGGCAAATATCTGCAGAATCCCTGATCTTGCTCTAAACGTTCACTACCAATTTAATTATATGTCCATTATAGTAGCAATGATAGCTTTTTTTTTTAATGGACCATCTTCTCCTTCAAACCTGTTTTCTGATTCATCTTCTCCTTCATTTGTCTTCTGTGAAGCTCTTGGACATCACTACTGGGTGGTTGCTGAAGGCAGCGCCCTGATATTCTCTTTAAAGTGAGTTTTAATTATACATATTCCATACATATCAGAAATATAATGTATTCATCTACTTGCAAATCAGATTATATTACTATGAACACTTCTCCTGTATTTTCTCTATAAACAAATAAACAGCACT
>NW_022111324.1:89159742-89173442 GCF_000313985.2 Echinops telfairi
CAATTGTGCAATGTACTCAAACACAACATATTTGATTAGCTGTCTGGAAAACAGTACCCTGGGTAGACCATCCTTTTAGGAAGGTGGTTACAGGAACACTAATTTAAATCTTTTATTGCCAGTAACCTATCTGGGTTGTTTCTTCCTCATATCAATAAGTGTTCACTCTGGGAATGATAATAAATGTTAGTATTGACTTTAGTAGGCATTATGATGGAAGTAAGTCTATTTCCCAGTACCACATTAATTTCACATCAAAGAGGATCACCTTGGCACTTTCTTTCCTCAGCCATTGGTAAATGGAGAGCTCCCTGTTCACAGTGACTATTCCTATTTGTGATGGTATCTAACTATGGTTGCCAATGTTTTCTTTTTAATTCTTTTAGCCTCCAGGAAAGAATAAAATCCCTCAGCCTGTCCCTCAAAGAAATCATTGCTAAGGTAAGTACCTTTATACTCCGATCTAAAAAATATGTCTTGAACATTTTTGTTTTGAAATTTCCTGCCTCTATCACAGAAGGCCCAGCCCCTGGATGAAACATCAATTTTGTAAAGCCAGGTGCAAGGCTTGCACCCAGTCCTGTGCTTGTCCCTTGTGATGACCCCAGAAATAGATTCATTTATTTAGCCTTTGCTTCAGAAAGAGCTGCCAATTTTAGGAATTGGGAAGGAAATACTGCTACATGAATACATTTGTTAAAAAAATTATTTTCAGGATGATGTAATTATAAGAAATTAATTCATTTTCCTCCCAGGAGAGCAGGGTTCAAGTTCCTCACAATTAAATAAGTGGGGTAAAATGTGATTGCCCCTGTTTTAAAATGTTTTTTTAATTTTTATTTTAGTTGAGAAATGTCTTCCTTATTTTATCTGTCACTCTTATTTCCACATAGGACAATATTTTGTGTAGAGATAAGGCACATCTTCATTACTCTCTGACAGCACATAGTCAATGTGTTGGTTAGTTAGAATAATCTCAGTTAATGAGACACGATTCCTTCTCTCTAGAGCAGTGGTTCTCATCCTTCCTAATGCCGTGACCCTTTAATACAGTTCCTCATGTGGTGGTGACCCCAAAACCATAAACATTATTTTCATTGATACTTCATAACTGTAATTTTGCTACTGTTATGAGTTGGGCGACCCCTGTGAAAGAGTCATTCGGCCCCCAAAAGGGTTGCGACCCCAGGTTGAGAACTGCTGCTCTAAAGGTAGTTGCCTTATGCTGAATTAGTGGCAGCTGTGAAGGAGGGTCATTTACTCTGAATTATTGCATCTACAATAAGCTTTTTTTAGGCATAGGATTGCACACGAATTATTACTTACTTGTGCTAATCATGGGGACCAAGATAAGTTACTGTCTTAGCTATCTAGTACTGCTATAACAGAAATATCACAAGTGAATGAGTTTAACAAACTGAAATTTGTTTTCTCACTATTAGGAGGCTAGGAGTCTATATCCAGGGTAAGGCTTTCTTTCGTTGTAAGCCTAGGGGAAAGCTTCTTGACTTCTTTTGTTATCTATAGACCCAGCATTCCGTGAAGATATTCACACTTCTTGGCATCAATCTTCCTCTGGGTCCAGCAATATCTCAGGGTCCAGGTCCAAGGTCACAGTGTACTCCTGGCTCTTCTTTCTTGGTGGTAGTAGGTCCTTCTGATCTCTATTCACTTCTCTTTAATTTTTCCTTATTTAATGTTAAACGTATAGGTCAGCCCCAAGGAAGCTTCCCTCACATTACAGCAGAGCTATGATAGGATTAGAGGTGTTGCCCCAAATGTCAATACCACCTTGTAGTCAAAGGTTTGCTAAAGGCTCCAAGAATTGGCAAAATACAGGATGAAATTTTAAACAAGCTGATTTGGCACTGGAACTACTCTGTGAGAGATTAATATTTGTGCTTATTCCAAAGAAAGTTGACCTAATACAAGGCTAAATTATCAAACAGTCTTTTTAATATCTTCTGCATGCAAAATTTTGCTGAAGATAATTTTCAAATATTTGTAGCAGCATATCCACAGAGGGCTGCCAGGAATTTAAGCTGGATTCAGGAATGTCACTGCTGAAATCAGATAGCTCTTGTCTGAAAGCAGAGAATACCTGAAAGATGTTTTCCAGTTTTTTTTAAATTGTTGACTGTGTGGATCATAACAAGATATATAGATAATATTGCAAAGAATGGGAATTCCAGAGCAGAAAGCACAGAATTCTGCTCCTGCAGAAATTGCACAGATCAATTGCATAGGCAGTGCTTCAAACAGAACAAGAGAATGCACACACACACATACACGCATATGCACACACACACACCACATCCGTGCACACACACACTGCCACTGAGTTGATTCTGATTCATAGCAACCTCATAGGAGAGGGTGGAATGGCCCCCTGTGGGGTTCTGAGACTGTGACTCTTTATGGGAGTGGGAAGTCTCATCTTTCTTTAGAGGTGCCCCTGGTGATTTCAAATTGCTGACCTTGTGGTCAGTCATTCAACTCCGAGCCCACTATGTCACCAGGGCTCTGTCTCTTTTTAAGGGAATGCTGCATGATTTTAAATCAGGGAAAGTTGTTCATCAGGGTTGTATCCTATCAGTATATTTATTCAAACAACATACTGAGTAAATAGTCTGAGAAATTAATTAATTAAAAACATTTTATTGCAAATTGGGTGAAATTGTACAGAGCAGATCATCAGTTTTGCATTCAACAATTCCTACATATTTTGTCTCAGCTCATTTATTGTAATCCTCTCAGTGTACCATCAATTATTCCACTTTCTCCCTTCCAGTTTCCCCTTCTTCCTAACTCTTTAAAATTTTGTCCAGGGGTAAATTATTTCCTATTGATCATAAATGGTTATTCTTTTCCTTTCTTCATTCTTTTTTACTACCTTTTCAAAATTTCAAATTATTGCATATAAAACAAAACCCCTCTTACTTATCAATTTCTATCCTTCTTATTTATTTATAAATCGCCACTCTTCTTATTTAATTATAGTTTCAGAATCTTTGATCTTTGTTGCCTTTTGATTTTTCCTGAACACATGATAATTCATGGTTATTTCTCTCCCTCTAGATGTGTATGAGTGACAGACTCATTAGGACTCTGAGGAAGAAAGTTAGCGATATCGAAGTCCAACTACCAGCCTTGCTTGAAGCCAAAATGCTTGCCATATCAGGTAACTAGGAACAGAGAAAACACTAAAATAGTTGGACTAAAGTAATGAGCCTCTATTCTAATGGTATTTTGTCCTTAATGAACATTCTACCACTGTGTTAGACAGGGTTCTCTAGAGAGATAAAACCAAATTCCTGATAATATATTTATTTATAAAGATAATTAGATATATAATGAGAAATGAACTGTTAAATCATATACAGATAAATATACAATACAAGAAATAAACAGTTAATTAGAAAGCACTACAAATGGCTTAGTGCAACTCATGTCCGTGAGATAAAGTTGAGAGATTAGCAGTCCTTCAAGTCTCTGTCTGATGCCAGATCTTCCTCTATTTGTAGAGAGAGCTAGGCTGTGTCAGCACAGCAGCCAATCACAAGGCAGGTCACCAACGGCCAGTCCCCAGCTCCAGAGAAGTCTTAAAGGGACCTCAACTTACAGCAACACAGTCCACAGGCTAGGCGTCCCACAGGCAGTGTAGCCTTTAAATTGAGGCACAGAACAAGCAAGGAAGCCGCACACTGGTCCGATGATCACAGAGCGAGAGACAAGAAAGGCAAGGCTCACCAAGCCATCCATCTCTCTGCCCCTCAGTCAATCCCACCTGAGTTTATCAGCCAGGCTGGCATAATAAACTATCTCAACCACTAACTTATGTCGTATTCAAACATTTAAAAAACTTTACTGTGGAATTTCACTGTATATACATGGAAAAGATGGGTAACATTATTTTCTTACAAAAGGATCTGTAAGATTCATAAATATACACATATATTCACAATATAAAAGAATGCTCTTAGGTTCTGTATTTTGGATTTCCATTTCTCTTTAAGAGTTTAGAGACTAGATTTACTTTATGTGCTATACAATTCTAGCACATATTTAAAAGGCATTATGTATATATAGATGCTCAGTGAGGATTATTAGATATTGTCATTTATTATGATACTATGAGACAAGTCAACATGCTCAATTTAGCAATATAGCATAGAAGCTAGAGAATTCCCACAAGGTCATATTCCCTCTTTAAACTGGAAGTTATGAAGGGACATATTTTTCTATTAATTAGGATGTTAAAAAAAGAGCTTCTAAAAATAATATTTTAACTTTTCACTTGAATAGTGCTTTTAAATATTTCTCTGCATTTATTTTATTTTATTTTTCACACTAGCCGTATTAAGGAAGTGGGGAAAGTACTGGGATCCCAGTGAACAGGTGGGGATATTGCTGATTTAGGATGTGTCATTGGTTATGTTTATTCAATAGCTAAGTGGGGGACCTTAGGCCAGGCCATCACAGGACTTTTAGCCCAGTTATGTAATGAAGTGGCTTAGCTGTGTGTGATGATGTGTTGCGCTGTTAAGTGCAAGATCAGCAGTTCAAAACCACCAGCTGGTGCTCTGTGGGAGAAAGATGAAGCTTTCTACTCCAGTAAAGAGTTACGGTCTTGGAAATCCACAGGGAATTTCTGCCCTGTCCTATAGGGTGTCTATGAGTCAGAATTGACTCGATGACAGTGAATTTGGGATGTAATGAAGGTCATAAAGTATTCTCTTGGGTTTTGCAGGTTGAGTGAACCCACAGCTTATCAACTTCAGAAGAATCATAAAAATTTAACAAAGGGGTAAAATAATTTTATGTATGGGAGTTCAAAGACATTTTAAGAAGAAATGCAATAATTGGCAGCTTCTGTTATTCAGCTCATTAAACAAGTAATGTTGGCTGCTAAGGAGTAATTTGGTCCTGGTGCAATTGTGTCTATTACTTACAACCAACAGAACGTTGAAATGTGAACATGGGACCTGGCTATTAACAGCTGCACATACCATTTCCTTGGAATTATGGCCTCAGTTTCTAAGGAAATAAAAGGAAGATTGGACACAATCTTGCTTCTGAGTTAGCGTTTTGTCTCTTTTCCAGGCAGATGTGTCTTTATCAAGCAACAGAGCCTTGCTGGTACTTACTCTCCAGACTTGTGCCCTGTCATTCCTCCTATTCACCGAAGCAAGACAGTAAGCCCAGCCCACATTCAAGGGACAGGGCAAAATAGTTGTATCCTCGGGGTAGAAAATGAAAGAATTAGGCAGTGATTGTTGTTGAGTGTCGTCAAGTTGATTTGAACTCGTTGTGACTCACTGTAACAGGGTATAACTTCTCTATAGGGTTTTCTTAGTTAGAATCTTTATGAGAGTAGATATCTAGGTCTTTGTCCTTTGGAGTTGTTTGGTAGATTTAAACCATCAACCTTTGAGTTAGCAGTCAAGTGCTTAGCCATTGTACCATCAGAGCTCCTGATTTTTAGCTGGAAATACTTTTAAAAAACCATCACGGTATCATTTCTACTGTATTTGATTGGTCAAGTGGACATGGGGCCCTTATTCAAGGGGAAGGGAAATCGTTACCAACACTCAATAGGAGGAACGTCCAAGAATTTTGAGGCTGTTTTTAAAAAGTACTCTAGCAAATAGGAGCCAGTAGGATTTTGAGAAAGAAAGATTTTCAGTCAGGGACAATGATCTAATTTATTTATTTACTCAAAAAATATTACTGAACACCTACTAACTGCCAGGCCTTGGTAGGTTCTAGGTTCTAATGATGTAATAGTCAACAGTACATGGTCCCTTCCTTTATGAAAATTATGTTCTGGGTTTATCATGGTAAGATGGAGGTAAATGTACCTGGACAGGATGTGGAAGAAAATTGTGTTTGGGTAGCAAGAACAGGCTCGATCAAAGGAGTTGCAGGATTAATGTTTTGGAAAATGTGAGCTTGTCAAAGTAGATTAGAACTGGGATTTACTAGAGCTTGAAATTGCAGGTAAAGGTTAAAAATATCACCCACTACAAAGTTCTTAGCAGGGCAGTGACATGAGAAAAGCCAAGCTTTAACTAGCTTCACCTGGCAGTAGAGTGTGGCATGGAATAGAGGGAGGGAGTGTCTGCAACTGGAAACCATAAGCTTGACTAGGGTACTTGCCATGAAAAAGAAAACAAAGGAGGATCGTATAAGAATCCACCACAGAGAGGTAGTTCTTGATACTTAGAAAACTTTGGTAAAATTAATATGTTTAATTAAGTTATGTGAGATACGCATTGAGAAACTGATTAAAAAAAAACAAGCTTTTCATTGTGAATTAAATGAAGGTTTACCAAACAGATCATATTCACCAATTCATATATATTCTGGTTCAATTCATCCATTGAAACTCTCAATGTGCCATCATTTATGCCACTTCTTCCCTCCAGTTCATGTTTCTATTTTTCATTCTCTCCTAACCCTCTGACCTTAGTCCTTGGAAAATGTTGGCCTTTTGATCTTATATAAGAGGGGTACCCCCAAAAAACTAAAAATATTTTTTCAAAGCTATGTATTTAAATTTTTTTTTACAACACAACCATATCACCTTCAAAGTACTCTCCATTACACTTAATACATTTGTCAAATCTGCAATTCAATTCTTGGAAACACTTTTCAAATTCATCTGTTTGCATGGGGGACAGCACCTTCCTCTTTTTTTTTCTTCACCTCTTCTATGTTTTCAAATCACTGTCCTTTCATGTCATTTACAGAAGCAAAATGAAGTTACATGGTGGGAGGTCAGGTGAGTAATGTGCATGGGGCAAGACAGCTATGCTTTAATATTTTTTGCCCCAAACTGGTGCACTTAGATGGCTGCTTGAGCAAGTGCATTGTTGTGGTGGCAAAACCAGTCCTCCATCTGCCACAAATCATGCCTTTTTTGTAGCACACTGTTACGCTTTCTTTTCAGAACCACTAAATAGAATGTTTGATTAATGTCTGACCTGGCAGAACAAACTCCAAATGCACTACAAGTTGACATTTTCATCCATTCAGGAAGTGGACAAATGTCCAGAATGAGGTCTGTCGTCAATCAACATTTCACCATTTTTTGAAATGAGAAAACCAGTCGTACACTTGAGTTTTCCCCATAGTGCTGTCCATATAAGCTATGTTCAACATCACAACAGTTTCTGTGACGTTTTTCTTGATCAGGAAACAAAATTTCACAGCTGCATGCTGTTCTCTTAAATCGGCCATCACAAAAAATGAGGTCTGAGTGAAATTGCTTTAATGCAAAAATTCACTGTGGCCAGAGAGAACCTTCCCAGGTGATGCCACTGGGTGTACTATCTCAGAGAGTTGCTTGTTGCTTCCCTAGTGGGAAAAATACCTACTATGAAAGCTCCACCCAGTGGAACTTTTTCCCTGATTTTTTTGGGAGGGTACCCCCTCATAGTTGACTATTCTTTTCTTTTTACATGGCCACATGAAGCTTTTATTTTTTTTTAAAAAAATCTTTATGGTGAATTATCAGGTAATTCTTTTTGCATTAAATAATATAAACAGCTCATCAGTCCTCCCAAATAGTAGTTTGCCATGACACTCCCCCACCCCTCCTCCACTCCTGTCTGCACACACCCTCTGGCATCTTCTTCTTTTAGAATATTATCTTCCCCTTCACCCAAATTAATACATGTCTATGCTCTAGCCTGGTACTATTCTCTACTTTCTCTGACTCTCCCTTATAATCATCAAAGTCTGTTTCTTTTGTTATGGAAATCTTTAAAAAAATAATTTATTTTAATTGGGAGTTAATACATATAGCATATCATCCCATAGTTCAGTCACATCAAGAAAAATTATAAATTGCTACCACAATCTAATGTGGAATATCGACTAGTTCTTTTTGGTTATTTAGAGGCAGGGATGGCAAGACTTGTCTTGCATATTTGGGACATGTCATGAGAGATCAGTCTCTGGAGAAAGACATCACGCTTGGTAAAATGGAGGGACATCCACAAAGAGGAAGGCTCTCAACAAGATGGATTGACACAGTGCCTTCAACAATGGGCTCAGGCATAGTAACAATTATGAGAATGATTCAGGTCCAGGTGGTGTTTTGTTCTCTTGCGCATAAAGTTACTATGGGTTGGAACCGACTTGATGGCACCTACCACCACCAACAGTTCTAATGTGGAAGTGAATTCATTTTCATATCTAAAAGATAATGGCCACTGGGTCTCTATCCAACCAGTGTGTCTTTTTGAGATCTGTTCCACATTTTTCACCGACTCTATCGAATACCTTCTAATACGATCCCATTCATAGCAGTTGGTAGTGGTAACCAGGCACCATGTAGTTCTTCTGTTCTCAAGGTTGGGGAGACTAAAGTTCACGTGGTCCATTAATCCACTGGACTAATTTTTTCCATATGTCTTTTGATTTTCATCTCTCTTTTTTCTTTTGGATAGGGAGAGACCACGGGTTGTACCTTAGATGACTGCCCACAAGCTTTGAAAGCCCCGTTTCTACCCACCAGGCTAGGTTACAGAACATTGCTTTTGTGAGCTACCCTATGTTATGCCAGTTGTTGCTTGGTGTCTTTCAAGACTATGGTCTTGATCCTTTAAAGTCAATACTTTGTTCAAGTTGTTGGGTTATATGTAAGAAGTTTTCATAACTTTCTACCTCTCTATGCGCCACACTTTCATGGAAATATTTGTAGCAAAAGTAAATACACATAGCCAAATACCTTCTGTCAAAGCTATATATTTTATATTCATATGCATATTCCCACTCTCCCTCTCACACATGTTTAGACTGTGTGTCTATCCAAGCATCCACATGTAAATCCCAGTGTTGCAGGGTAATGTATATACTAATAGTTTCTTCTTTCACTTTTTTTCTTCTTCTTTCACTTTTAACTCTTGAAATAACCCCAGTGTCTTCCTCCATCATTGTTTCTTAACCTCCCTCTTATTGCGCATTGCCTTCTTCACCCAAGTTAACACTTTTCTACACTTTAGTCAATGACTTTTCCTCCCTTCCTCCCTCTGCGTTCTACTTCTGGGAACCATCAAAGAATGCTTCTTTTCACATGAAAACCTATGCTTGATGTTTTATAACAGTGGTTTCGTACAGTATTTGTTCTTTTGCGATGGTCTAATTTTACTAAATATAATGTCATCTAGGTTCATCCATATCATGATGAACCCTATTGCAGATTCATCCCTATTGCTCAGTGGTACACTGTGTTCTGTTGTGTGTCTTTACCACAAAGTTTTTATCCATTCTTCCATGGATGAGCATTTAGGCTGTTTCTGTCTTTTTACCACCGTGAATACTGCTGTGATGAACATGGATGCTCATAGATCTGTGTTCATATATTTGTGTTGTGACTCTTATTTCTCTAGGATACGTGCCAAGGAGACAGACTGCTAGACTCTGGTATTTTTATTCCCAACTTTTGAAGACGCCCCATACCACAAGTGGTTGTGACATTTGACGGTCTCACCAACAGTATGAAGGTTCCAGTTGAGTCATACAAAATCAATTTGGCCTTTCCAGCCGTAATCTCTCATGTGATATATTATAGTTCTGGATTTCATATGCCTGTAGCTCTAGTCTCATTTTGGTAGTCATTTCATGACTAGGAATAGGCTGAAATGAATATCTCAGGCATGCAGTCAGTTCTGTCCCATAGCAACCTCATGCAATATGAAGGAAACATTGCCCAGTCCCGTGCCATCCTCACAATTGTTCCTCTGCTGAGCCCATTGTTGCAGCGTGGTGTCCATCCTTCTGCTTGAGGGCCTTCTTCCTCTTTGATTTCCCGCTAATTTACCAAACATGATGTCCTTCTCCTGGGCCTGGTCTTTCCTAACAATATGTCCAAAGTATATAAGGTAAAGTCTTGCCATTCTTGCCTCTAAGGAGCACTCTGGCCATACTTCTTCCAAGACTGATTTGTTTTTTTATCAGTCTTTTATGGTACTTTCAGTATTTTTCTCCAGCACTATAATTTAAATACATCAATTTTTTCAGTCTTTATTCAACTTTCAAATGCCTATGAAGTAGTTGAAAATATCATGGCTTGTGTCCGGCTTACCTTGGTTCTCAGAGTAACTTCCTTGCTTTGCAATACTCTAAAGAGTTATTGTGCAGCAGATTTACCTAATGCAACTCATCTTTGATTTCTTGACTGCTTCCTCCATGATCATTAACTGTGGACCCAAGCAAAACAAAATCCTTCACAACTTCAGCTTTTCTCCATTTATGCTGATGTTCCTATTGGTCTGGATGTGAGGATTTGGGTTTCTTGATCTTGAATCATAATCCATACTGAAGGCTAAAATTCTTGGTCTTTATCAGCAAGCACTTCAAGTCCTCACTTTCATCAAGCAAGGTTATTTTCTCTGCATATCATAGGTTCTTAATAAGTCTACTCCAATCGTGATGCCATATTCTTTTTCATATAATCAAGCTTCTATGATTATTTGCTCAGCATGCAGATTGAATATGTATGGTGAGAGGATACAACCCTGTTGCACACCTTTTATGATTTTAAACCATGTAGCATTCCTTTGTTCCATGACCTTAGTAGAGAGTATGAATTGGGCCACATTCTTTGTTTAATGGTTACCTTAGTTACTGATACTTATAATGGATGCAAAGAATGCTATGCTATAGCTCAGAGGAGAAAAGCTGCTTCAGGAGTGACCTGGAAGAAGCCTGTCTGATTAAGGAAAAAAAGAGACCAATGCCTATGGGAAATATCCTGCCAGAGATCCCAGGTCATATGTGCATTAAGATGCAATCTAGAGTGGAGAATAGAAGATTGTATTTGGAATTAGAGTTTATGAAGGAAGTTAACAAGCTGTAATACCAATGCAAAATGCTCAGGGTTGAGTTATTTATCAGGATATGGTACAAAGTTCTTTCAGTCCTGCTAATAAATGCCAAAGAAACATATGACTCCACTGAAAACCTCAACCTGAAGGCATTCAGCTCAAAATCTTTGATCAGCGAACCCTGCTCCCTGAATTACTTGCCCAGAAGAACCCCATTCCAGGAAGCCACAGCCCAAAGGCAATGAGTTCTATTGCCATGGGTCAGCAAACCCAATTTCCCCAATTAAATGCCCAAAGGCACCCCACTCTGAAAGCCAGACTTCTGCACAAAAGTACTCAGCTTTATTTGCTCCACGGGTTGAAAAATACATTTATGTTCTGGCTCCTAGGTTTGCTGCTGTTCCTCTGAAGTTATAGTTGTCTTCTGAACCCGAGATCCTTGTGCAGTGAGCCTTCTGGATCCAGAAAACTTAAAAAAATGTCCTGGTAAACAACTCAAACCTGGGCTCTTCCCACTGACAACATGTTAACTTCCTTAAAAAACTCTAACAGTAAAGAGATGGGCTGATTTGGGCACGTTCCTTTGGATTCAGCATCTGGTGTACGCCTGCCTGACCTTATGTGAAACATTTCCTCAAACTTTTGTGAGTTTCTGTGGGACACTGCAGCGATTTGTGGAGCTCAGAAACATGAGGGAATATATTCAAGGAAGGTGAGGGTGGTGCATTGGTGGAAATGGAGAAGTTGAAGAGTTGGAAATTTGGGACTTCTTTAATCTTTAACTCCTTGGGACTAGCTTTGCATTGATTCTTTTTTTTTTCTTTTGCATTAATTCTTAAAAAAAAAATCATTACCACATTCCTCAACACTCTTTTCAGCATTTATTCTTACCTACATTTTAAACTTTGCTTTCAATGATGGTGTGAAGTGGTATAACGTTTTTGTTTTGATTTACATCTCTCAAATAAGCCCTCTAATTCCTGTCACAGAAAATGAAAACAATGGCAATAGAGCAAAAGTAACAACCCACTGGATTTATTTGGACACATTAAATGGATTCTCTGCCAGTACTTCTTCAACTCTCTCCCCTCATTACCCCTTTTCACCTGAGAAATTTGCAAGAGGGCCAAGCACGGCCCCAAACACCTCAGACTCCTTATGCAGTTGATTTTTAAATTAATTTTGGGTGTTTCATATTCAGAAAGCTTTTATTGCTACCAAATTTTTACTGACCTCTACATCTAGTTATATGACCTCCTATGGATCATGACCCCCCAGCTCAAGAAATTTTGCTATAAATAACCATTAGGCTAATTCTTAGTCATTGTTCCTGCAACTTCCAAATATTCCTAGAGCCTTAGATTTCTCCATCATTCTTTCCAATCCCGACTTAAATGTTACTTCTCGCTTTTAGTTCCACTATTTTGCCTTAACTCTGGTGCTGTTTGGTAGACAGTGAGTTGTTTTAACACACTTATTTGGTGCCATTGTGTAACACCAAAAAATAAGTAAAATAAAAGTAGTGCTAAATATGGCAGAGAGAACATTTGAATTTTGAGAGCAGAGATCATAGAGTGGTATAGAAATAAAGTAAGGCTTTTGAATCCGAGAATCTGGGGGTAAAGTCTAGGTTTTATCACTAACGGACTAGTGATTGTGAGTTGCTGTTAAGTTAACCCTTCGGTATGGATTACAACTCAGTGGACTGGAGGAAGGCTTGTTACCAACCTGCAATATGCAAATGACACAACCTTGCTCGCTGAAAGTGAGGTGGACTTGGCGCACTCTCTGATGAAGACTTGGGTTGCAGACTTCAGTATGGATTATAACTCAATGTTCAGTATGGATTATAACTCAATGTAAAGAAAGTAAAAATCTTCACAACTGAGCTAATTAGTAATATAATAATAAAAAGATTGAAGCTGTCAAGAATTTCATCATGATTGGATTCACAAAGTTCATGGAAGCAGCAGTCATGAGATCAAATGACACATTGCATTGGTTAAATCTGCTGGACAAGACCTCTTCAAAGTGTTGAAAAGCAAGGATTTTAACCTTGAGGACTAAGGCGCCCCTGACCCAATCCATGATATTCTCAATTGCCTCATACACTTGCGAAAGTTGGATATTGAGTGAGGAAGACCAAAGAAGAATTGATGCATTTGACATATAGTACTGGTGAAGAACATTGGAAGTACCATGGACTGCTAAAAAAACAAACAAATCTGCCTTTAAACCAGTAGAGCCAGCGTGCTCCTTAGAGGCAAAGATGACAAGCCGTTAGTCTCATGTACTTTGGACATATTGTCAGGATTGACTGGTCCCTGGAGAAGCATGTTATATTGATAAACTAGAGGGGCAGCGAGAAAGAGGAAGATCCTCAACAAGATGGATTGATAAAGTGGTTGCAACAATGGGCTCAAACAAAGAACAATTATGAGGATGGCACCAGTCCAGGTGATGTTTTGTTCTGTTGTACATGTGATTGCTGAGTAGGAACCGACTTGCTGACACCTAACAACAACAACAACAACAACAAACAACAAGTTGACCTCTGACTCTTGGTGACCCCCTGCACAGTGGAATGAAAATGCTGCCCAGCATACCAAGTCTATTGCACAGTGAGCTTTTGTGAGCTGTAGAGTTTTCAGTGGCTGACTTTTTGGAAGTAGATTACCAGGACCTTTCTTCTGAGGTGCCTCTGAATGGACTCAAACTTCCAATCTTTCCCTTAGTAACTGAACATGTTAGCAGTTTATAATGTTGTCGTAACTGCCTTTGAGTTAGCTGTAACTCATGAAGACTATGCACAATAGGATCAGAACGTTGTGGTCCTCTGCATTTTCAATGAATTCATTGGATGAT
>NW_022111324.1:89177585-89179027 GCF_000313985.2 Echinops telfairi
AAATACCCGCAAGTGCAGCAAACTCATGAGGGATCTTGGACTTCAAACTTTTTGACCTTGGAAGGTCAATCTCTGGACCTCAGTTTCTCCAACTTTAGGAAAATTATTCTATACTTCTTCTTTGGATTGGTGAGGAGATGACATGAGACAATTTATGTAAGGAGAGCATTGTAATTTCTAAAATGAGACTCTCAAATAATGAGTTCAGCAAATGTGGTTGGAACATAATTTCATGTCAAATTGAAGATATATAGAAGTGTAGAGGTGATATTCAACTGTCAATCAGGTCACAGCCTGATGATGCCTCCTTCTGGGCACGGCCCTCTCATAAGGAGGGTCCTGGACATTTGTGCTTCTCTCTGCTTTCCTCTCCTGCTGGCGGACTCTGATTGCCACCAGAGCCCTGTGATGCATCCACCATCATTGGATCCACACAACTTTGCACCCACCAAATCATGACATTCCTGCATCCTGCATCATTGCATGCACCTGTGTGTATCTGAAGAGGGCCTTATGGACTTGAGTGGACTGCGCTGGGATTTTTTTTTGATACATAATTTCTTCTTGAGATAAAGCTCTTTCTTACACTTATGAGTCACTGGATTGCTTCTCTAGTCAAGCCTAACACAGGAAGAGTAATTGATTACTCCAAGGAACACTGATTTAGAAGGCAGATATTTGAATTTAGAGATGTAAAGCATAAATAAAATTAAAAACCTTAATGTAGTAAAGTCTGCTTTCACTTTGGCATATACCTAAAGGTTTTCAGCTGTGTTATTTGCTGAATAAAGTATCTTAACAAATGTTTTAAATAAGTTTGTGAATCCCACAATACTGTATCCTTGCTGAAGAAGAGATAGGTATATTTATAGCCTCAGCAGTAAGGGCAGCACAGCATGCTTATCTCCATACCAATCCTCCTGTGACATTTGGGAAAGAGCCAATTAGAGTGACAGAGATTGGGGTCACTGTGTCACTAATAGCTCTTTCCTTAGAGATCAGCGTTTGCTTCCATGAATTTCCATCACAGCCCTTTTGGCTAATCTCTGCAATCAGGGAGGCCTATACCAAGCAAGACTCACAACATGGGCTTGAGTTTGAGGCCAACATACTTATAAAATATTAACTGAGGTCAATGTAGCATTTTATATTGGCATGGGTTTGATAATAACTGTCTCTTTGGGAGTTTACACTCAATCTAAATATATAGAACTTTCACTCTATCATTATGCATGTTCCCAATTTATAATCTTTAGGATCACAGATGGGGGTGGATTTAATTAATGATCTCTCTCATGTTTTATTAAGGACTCTAGTCTCTAGAGTTTTTGATGAATTTTACAAGTCTCTGAGAACTCATTGCCTAGCAAACTTTCTATAAGGCATGCACGCTATATATGAGGGGGCTTTAAAAAGTTCATGGAAAGATAGAAGTGAAAGAC
>NW_022111324.1:89180655-89183022 GCF_000313985.2 Echinops telfairi
ACAATGACACACCTGAACATCTCCAGATTGAATACACAGAAATAAAATGGATTACATTTTTTGGGAAGAGAAGATGTTCAATATAATGAGCTAAAGAAAGGTCAGGGACTGACTATGGAACAAACCATCAATTGCTCATCTGTAAATTCAGGTTAGAGCTGAAGAAGATTAAAACAAGTCCATCAGAATCAAAATATGATCTTGACAGTAATAGTAGGGGACCTTCAATACACCACTCTCAAGGAAAGATAGATGAACAGGATAGAAACTCAAAGAAAGGGGACAGCTGAAAAGCTCAATCAAACAGCTTGATCTCACAGATGTTTACAGAGTACTTCAACCAACCGGAAAAACACATGCTCTTCTCCAATGCACATGGCACATGTTAGGCATATATTAGACCACATGCTAGGACAGAAAGCAAGCCTTAACAATTTTAAACATATAGAAATACTTCAAACCACCTTCTCAAACCACAGTGCCATAAAACTGGAAATTAACATTAGAAAGATTAAAAACATAAAGACAGACACATGGAGACTCAACAATACACTACTCAGAAAAGACTGTATGTTAATCCAAATAAGAGATGAAATTAAGAGCTTCCTTGAAACAAGTGAGAATGATAACCATGCATACCAGAACCTGTGAGACACAGCAAAAAACAGTTATCAGAGGTCAGTTTATAGCAATCAACAAGCACATAAAAAAGAAGAGAAAATAAATCTTAACGCTTTAACACAATAGTTTCCACAATTAGAATAAGGACAACAGCATAAATCCTCCAACAAAAGAACAAAAGAAATCATAAAAATCAGAGCAGAAATAAATGAATTGGAAAACAGAAAAGCGATGGAAAAATCAGTAAAACAAGAAGTTGGTTCTTTGAAAGGCTCAACAAAATTGACAAACCAATAGCAAACTTAACAAAGGCAAAGAAAGAGCAGACACAAATTCTAGAATCAGAGATAAAATGAGTAGCATCACACAGATCCAAATGTAATAAAAGGAATAATGACACCATATTACAAAAGACTGTATTCCATCAAATTCGATAATCTATATGACATGGAAAAATACCAAGAAATACATCCCTCACACAAATGAACAAATATTGATATAAAAAACTTCAACAGACCCATAGCAAAAGAAGAAATGGACAAGGCATTCAAGAAATTCCCAACAAAAAAATCCTAGGACCAGGTTGCTTCACAGGAGAACTCTACCAAGTATTCAGAGAAGAGCTGTCACCAATTCGACACAAACTATTGCAGAGTATAGAAAGGGAGAGCAGACTCCCAAACTCATTCTATGAAGACAGCATAACCTTGATACCAAAACAAGACAAGGACCCCACCAACAGAGAAAATAGAGACTAGTATCCCTCATGAACATAGATGAAAAATTCTCGACAAAATCCTGGCCAATAGAATTGAACAACATATCGATGATAATAATAATAATAATAAAAGAAAGAAAAACATCATGACCAAGTGAAATTCATACCAGGGATACAGGGATGGTTCAATATTTGAGAAACCATTAATGCAATCTACCACATAAACAAGATAAAGTATAAGAACCATGTGATCATATCAATTGATTCAGAAGACATTGACAATATCCTGCCGCCATTCCTAATAAAAGCATTCAATAAGCTAGTTATAGAAGGAAAATTCCTCAGCATAATAAAGGCTACATATGAAAAACCAAGAGCATATATCACACTCAATGGGGAAAACCAGAAAACACTACCACTGGAAACAGGAACCAGACAAAGATGCCCATTATAGCAACACTTGCTAGAAGTCAAAACAATAAGACAACAGGAAATTAAGGGAATAAAACTGGGAAAGATGAAATGAAACTCTTGCTATTTGCAGACAATCTGATTTTATATTGAGAGAACCCAAGGTCTCCACAAAAAGATCATCGAAAACAATTGAGGAATTTAGTAAACTAGCAGGATGTCAGATTAACATGCAGAAATCAATTGGACTCTTAAATACCAGTGAAGAGAGATCAGAAAAAGACATCAAGAAAACAATACTATTCACAATAGCCACACAAAAATGGAAATACCTAGGAATAAACCTAACCAAAGAATCAAAAGACCTATACAGAGAAAATGACAGAACATTAATACAAGAAACCAAAAGAGACCTACACAAATGGAAGAATACCCCACAATCTGATCCACATCCCACCTTCGTGCTTTAAAGAAATGGAAAAACTAATTACCAGCTTCATATGGAGAGGTAAGAGGGTCAGGATAAGCAAAGAACTTCTCCAAAAAAGAATAAAGTCTGACCTCAAAATATACTACACAGGCTCAGTTGTCAAAACAGCTTAGTTAATGAGAGATAC
>NW_022111324.1:89183654-89185254 GCF_000313985.2 Echinops telfairi
GGGGCTTAAGTGGAGAACAAATGTTTTGAGAATGATGAGGGCAATGAATGTACAAATGTGCTTTACACAATTGATGTATGTATGGATTGTATGCCCCTAATAAAATAATTTTAAAAATACAACACTTATGTATAGCAAAAGAACAATACAACTACCATACGACCCAGCAATACTATTGCTAGGCATGTACCATAAAGAAATAAGAGATAATCATGAAAAGAAGTTTACACTCCCATGTTCATTGCAGCACAGTTCATAATAGCAAGAAGTTGGAAACAGCCCCAATTCTCATCAGTAGAATAATGGATACAAAAATTTTGACATATACGTACAATGGAATACTATGTATCCCTAAAACCAATAATGATACCATGAAACACCTTATGATATAGAAGGAAATATGGAAATCATAATGTTGAGTGAAGTTAGTCAATCACAAAAGGACAAATAATGTATTGTCCATTGCTGTAAGGATGAACAAAATAAAGGTAAAGTCATGCTTTCAGGCCACGTAATCATCTAACCAAGTCTGCCAAACAATTCAGTAGAAAGCTTGACTACTGTCCATGAACCATACAGCACCCTCTCTATATGTACATCTTGTAATTTAGACAGAGGAGACCTCATTTTAACCAGGACTAGATTTTGAGATAGAAGGAAAGGAAGATGATCATGTAAGTGGTTGCCATGCAAACATGTGATGAGATCCTCTCAGACATTCCCACCAGAGTGAGAAATATACCTGATGGGAAATTTACATCAAGAGAGGTGAAGAGGAGCATAGATGTCTTGGAGAAAACAAATGAATTTCTGTTAGTAGTAAAAGGGGGAGGACCAACCTTCTAGTGGGGGGGAAATTACTAACAATATTTATATGGCCCACAAGGGTCTATAGTACTATTCTCCTACTATGCACATCGGACCAAGTTTCTGTATAGCCCCTGTGGTGCCATAAAATACTGGGACATTGAAGCTTGGATTTTTGAAGTCCAAAATATATTCCAAAGACTATACCAGACGGATGTGATGTAGACACCCCACTATGTGAAACACACCAATAGCCCAAAGACTTAGGCCAAAATTACATGGTATGTGAAGAAGTATAAGACAGTTATATCAAGCATATTGAACTGCCAGTAAGTGGACTAACATTTACTTATCACTTCAATGCCTTACTTGCTTTTTTCAGATACATATTATTCTGCCAGACTGGCTCTGCCATTATCAGTGACTATTATGTAAGTTTTGCCTGACCATCAACCCCCATTGTTTGTCCAGTCCCATAAGGATTTAATCTGTACAAGTCAATAATCAATGTATTGCAATTTATAGTTAGCCTACAATTACTTAATCTCCTTTTCTCAATTGCATTTTAAATGCATGGGGTAAACCATTAAACTATAAACAGAAGGACCTATGCTCCAGGGAGATGATTGATATTGTTCTTTAATATAAAATAACAAAGATATCTCTAAAGTGAACTGGAGGAACATAGAAAACATAAAATAGGAATGAATTTGGGGCTCCCACTTAATCCTAGCTCCAATCCAAGAACAATTAGCTCTGACTACATGGCCTTGCTTGATACATACCTTATGAA
>NW_022111324.1:89186410-89187865 GCF_000313985.2 Echinops telfairi
TCTCCACGTAAGCCCCTGGCATCAGCTCCTCACTGTTTCTCAAGAAAAACTTTGCAACAACAGCTGCAGCAATACATTGGCAGAGGTTCAGGCCAGATATGGAAGAGCATATGGAACAAGGAATATCATTTCTGATAACAGATGTATCTTGGCTCAAAATAGAGAATACCAGAAAGCTGTTTGCTTGTGCTATTGACTATGCAAAGGCATTTGACTTGTGGATCATAACAAGCTGTGGATAACCTTGAGAAGATGGGAATTCCAGAACACTTCACTGTACTCGTGCAGATTGTGCCTGCATGTGGATCAAGAGGCAGTTGTGAAAACAGAACCAGAGGATGCTGTATGTATGATATCAAGGAGCTCAAGAAGAAAGAAAATGTTTGAAACTGATTGTGGTAGCAATTACACAGTAATGCTTGATGTGATTGAACTATGGATAGCTGTAAGAGCTCCCAATAAAAGGTTATTTAAAAAAATCAGGGAAGGGGTGTGGCAGGGTTGTTTCCTCTCACTATACTTATATAATCTGTATGCCGAGTAATTAATCAGAGAAACCGGTTTATATGAAGAAGAATGTGACAACAGGGTTGGAGGAAGGCTTATTATCAATCTGTGATATGCAGATGACACAACCTTGTTCGCTGAAAGGAGGACTTGAGGCACTTGCAGTTGAAGATCAAGGACCACAGCCTTGAGTGTGGATTTTGACTCATGTCAAGAAGACCAAAATCCCCACAAGTGGAAGAATAGGGAACATCATGATTAATGGAGAAAGGTTGAAACTGTCAAGGATGTTTGTCTTGCTTGGATCCACAGGTAATGATTATGGAAGAAGCAGTCAAAAACACAAAATATGAGTTGCATTAGGTAAATCTGCTGCACAAGATCTCTTCAATGTATTGAAAAGCAAGGATGTTACTTTGAAGACGATGGGAGCTTGACCCAGGCCATGGTATTTCCCATCGCCTCATACGCATGTGAAAGTTGACTGTCGAATAAGGAAGACTGAAGGAGAATTGGCGTTTGAATTGTGGTGCTCATGGAGAATATTGAAAGTAACATAGACTCTTAAAAGGACAAATAAAATTGTCTTGGAAGAAGTATGGCCAGAGCGTTCCTTAGAGGCAGGGATGGCAAGACTTTGTCTTACATATTTTAGACATATTGTCGGGAGAAACGAGGCTCTGGGGAAGGACGTCATGCTTAGTAAAGTGGAAGGACAGTGAAAGAGAGGAAGGCCATTTGGAGATGCAGTGACACAGTGACCAACAATGGGTTCCGGCATAGGTATAATTGTGAGGATGGTGTGGGTCTGGGCAATGCTTTGTTCTGTTGTACATTGCATCACTCTGGGTCAGAAGGGATCGATGCCACATCATAGCAACAACAGAGGGCAAGTATAAGCTGTCAGTAAGTCAGTTACTTATAACCTGGGACTGACTGTAGCCTCTT
>NW_022111324.1:89187965-89189989 GCF_000313985.2 Echinops telfairi
GACATATTGTCGGGAGAAACGAGGCTCTGGGGAAGGACGTCATGCTTAGTAAAGTGGAAGGACAGTGAAAGAGAGGAAGGCCATTTGGAGATGCAGTGACACAGTGACCAACAATGGGTTCCGGCATAGGTATAATTGTGAGGATGGTGTGGGTCTGGGCAATGCTTTGTTCTGTTGTACATTGCATCACTCTGGGTCAGAAGGGATCGATGCCACATCATAGCAACAACAGAGGGCAAGTATAAGCTGTCAGTAAGTCAGTTACTTATAACCTGGGACTGACTGTAGCCTCTTGCAGCGTTTGACAAGATCCTTTCTTTTTGAAATCTTCAGCAGAGGAGATTGCATACTGGCATATTCAGCTTGCTGTCTCTGGGGATATAGTGGTGCTCCTGTACCTTTAGTTAACATTGTCTCTTGAAAATGGCTCAGTAGTAAGGTTTTATTGTGTCTGCTCTTGGCTATGTGTTTTATGAATCTCAGGCCTCTCTAAGCCCAGCCCGAAGAAGGTTACTTTGTAGGTACCAGGTTTTGTTCCTGTCTGCCTTACCAGAGAGCAGTCACATGTGTGGGAGCAAGTCTCCTGCCACTCCCTGGGAGCACAGGGTTTCCTTGAGATTTTTTGTTAGTACTCTATCCTCCTTATCTTACAAGTCCACATCAGCAAATGTTTCAGCTGACAACCAGATCTCAAATAAACCTTAAATGGTTTCTAGATCAAAATACCTGGGGATTGCAGATGGTCAGTCACACCACCACTAATATGAGTGGATTCAGGGATATTAAAATGCACTTTTAAAAATGTGCATTTTAGGATGGATAATCTAAGGTTTAACCGATCACCTAGGGTTGTGACACTCTGGTGATACTGTGAGATAAGTTGGACTAAATGTTGAAATGCAAGATCATTGGTTCGAAACCATCAGCTACTCCGATGGAGAAAAATGAGGCTATATATTTTCATAAAGATCAACAGTTTCAGAAACTCTAAATAGGGTCCCTATTAATTGGAATCAACTTCATGACAGTGGATTTGGGGGTTTGTAGGTTTATAGTGAGATTTAAAGCAGAGATGATGTCTATGATTGCAGTTATAAGAAACATAAGAAACATAGTGGAACCTTTTATTCCTAAAAACTATGGTTTGTGGAATACTCATTAATATGATATATTTATTGACTTAATGCATATATCTTTTATGTAATGTTCAACAGTTTCGACAACTGCATTACCAAGAGCTCACCCAAGACATAGAACACCCTTGCATCTCCAGAAAGACCTCTTGTGGCTCTTCCCAGGCATCATTATTTCCCTTTCCCTAGGCAACCTCTATTCTGATCTCTTTGGACTTCCTTTTGCTTGCTCTAGAACTTAATATAAATGGAATCATGTCATATGTGCTGATTTGTGACTTATTTTCACTGCTCAGTATATTTTTATATACATCCCTGTTGCTGTGTGTATGCTGATTTTTCTTTTTGCTGAGGAGATATTCCATGTGTGTCTATGTATGTTACTATCAGTGTACATTTGTGTTGTTTCCAGATTGGGACTATCATGTGTAAATCCACTATTAAAATTTATACTTAAGTATTTCTGACTGCATGTTTTCATTTCTCTAGGTGTAAATCTAGAATTAGAATTATTAGATCAAGGGAAGATGTGTCTAACTTAAGGAGAAACTGGTATATCCATTTGAGGTAATTAGAGCCATTTGAATGGCGTTGTAGTGGAATCTCATTGTGGTTTTGATTTGTATTGTTGTGATGACTAATTATGTTTAGCACCTTTTTGTATGCTCATTGGCCATTTGCATCTTGCTTTCCAATGTACCTGTCAAGCCATTCTCACGTATCAGTGGAGTCACATACTTTTAATGATTCCATTGTAGGCTTCAAGTACTTTGTCAGATAGATGTATTGAAACTATTTTTTCCCAGTCGGGACTTGCCTCTTCATTCCTTAGTGGCATCGTCTGGTTAGCAGAGGGGTTTTAATTTTCATGAGGTCTCATTTATTCATTTT
>NW_022111324.1:89190089-89192138 GCF_000313985.2 Echinops telfairi
ATCTTTCTGTGTCTTGTCGAAAAAGTTTTTGCTTTTTCAAAATAAGAAACATATTTTCCTCTATTATATTTCTAGAAGTGTTGTAGTTTTGACTTCTACACTCAGGTCTATAATCCACTTCAAAGTATGTTTGTATCTAGTTTGTGATACGAATCCAATTTCGTTTTCCCTCCTATGCAAAGCCAGTTTTCCAGCACGGTTTGTTGAAAATACTTTCTCTCCCTGTTACCTTGATTTGCCACTTTAATTGAAAACCAATTTGACTGTGTGCCTGTGGTTTGACTTCAGGCTGTCCTAGTTCACTGAGCTATTTATCTATCTACATGCCAGAGTCATACTGTGTTGATTTATTGTAGCTTTGCTATTCATCTTGAAATCAAGTAGTATATGTTCTACAACTTGGTTCTTATTTTAAATATTTTTTTAGTTCATCTAGGCATTTTTGTTTTGCATGCAGATGTTCAGATAAGCTTGTCTACAAAATAGCTTTGTGTCATTGATTGGAATTATATTGAATCAGTAGCTACACTTAGAAAAAAATGAAATCTTAGCAATACTGAATCTTCCAGTGTATATAGTACTTCTTTCTACTTGTCTTCTTTGATTTCTTCCAGAAGTTTTAAAAATAGTGTTTGGTATAGAGATCTTACAAATATTTCAACAACAATAAGCAACAAGTGATGCTAAATTTTCCCCCAACTTGCTGGTACATTACTGATATTCAGAAATTAAACTGATTTTTGTTTATTGACCTCGTATTTTACAGCCTTGCTAAATTTAATATGCCACGTATTTTGCTCAATGTGCAATAGAATGTCATATCTGCTTTTGTAGCCCTCTATTATGCAATCATATTTGTCCCAGATACGCCACTTTCTTTGTTTGAAGGATGAGTAAAGGTGCCTAGGGTTTGACATTTGGTATACTCTTACTCCACGGAGGACCCTTAGTGACACTATTGAGTAAGCATTGGACTGCTAAGCACAGACCACTGGTAAAAACCCAGCAACTTGTCTTTGGGAGAAAGATGAAGCTCTCTGCTGTTCCCATGGATAAAGAGAAACCCCATATAGAATCTCTGAGTTGGAATTGACTTGATGGCAGTGGGTTTTACTCTAAGGCCCACTCTCTTACCAACCCACTATTGTATATCAAGAAGCCCTGGGGGCCTCCTTCTTAGAACACTCAAATGCTAACCACCAGGTCAGCTGTTCAAACCCACAAGCCACCTTGTGGAAGAATGAAGTGTCAGTCTGTTTTCATAAAGATTCACAGCCTTGGACTTCCTATGAAGCATTTTCCCCTCTGTTCTTAATTGTTGCTACGAGTTGAAATCAGGTTGATAGCAGTGGGTTCATAGTTCATATCTGGATATTGGAATTGAGTAATACTTTAGGGTTTCCCTAGATTCCACTGGGAAATTTTTATGCCATCATGTTTTACAAGGACATTAGAACTCTTAAAACAGATAATGAGAAGAACATGATAGACTAGCGATTCTTCCAGCCTAAGAAGCTTGGGCAGTGTTTTCTCGTGTTCTCTTACAGAGCATTGGTAAAGATGTCCTATGTAATTACAAAGTTTAGTCCCCTTTTACCCACGCTATGATTTTACATTAATTGTTCCCATTTTATGGAGGATACAAAGCTCATTTTCAACTCTTCTCTCCCACCATGTGTTGTAGGAAGCGACTTCTATACAGCCAGAGACCTGACAGAAGAGATCTGGGCGTTCGTCTCCGAGAGGGACGGGCTGGAGGAGCTCCTCAACAAGCTGTTGGTGCTGGGATCCAGGACTAGCAGAAAGTTGGAGAATATTAAAGAAGATCACAGTAAACTGAGAAAAGAGCTGAAGCACGAGGAAACGGCCTACGGTAAGTGGTTCACAGCTGTTGACCTATGGTAAATACTGTGTATTGTGTCACTGCACTCTTTTCTTCACTGTGAAGGATGTCTTGAGACACAGATTGCTTTCTGGAAGGCTTTTTTGGGTTTTGCCTTGGAAAATAGTATGGAATTTCTTGCAAGCTTTTCTTTATTAAAAAATTAT
>NW_022111324.1:89193452-89202687 GCF_000313985.2 Echinops telfairi
AGCAGATGTCTGTTAAATAGAGACAAGGACATGTTATAAACCATCAGTCCAGTCCACATTTATTTCAGGGTTACATATCCCAGGTCCTGCTTACCTAACAATACATACACCCTCTTAGTCTTCAGCATTCGTGTCTGAAAGGCACACATGCTACATGCCATTGCTATTCCTGCAGTCAGGTATGGAGCAGTCTAGTGCCCACCCCACCCACTGCCCCTCCCCCTGCTCCCCCCACGGATTACACCTTTAGACTTTCAGTGTGGCCTCCATGTGAATCTCCCCCAACTGGTTCAGATGGGGTGCTAAGTGCTGCCCCCAGAGTCTGAAATCTACAATCGGTGTTAGGTTTCATTTCACCACTAGTTTTAGGGATTTGTAGTATTCCATTGTGTGTATTTTGTCTATTGATGGACATTTAGGCTGTTTCCTTTTTTTTTTTTTTTTGCTATTGTGAACTGTGCAGCGACGAACATTGGGGAGCAGATATCTGGTCAGGGTCTGTTTCGTATTTCTTCTGCATATATGCCCAAGAGTGGAATTGCTGGGCCATATGGTAACTGGATTTCAATCTCCTTTAGGTATTGCCAACTCGATTTCCACAGTGGCTGCACTTTTCTTTTGTTAGTCACAGATCACACTTTTTATTTTTTTGAGTTCCTCCTCTACCCAGTTCCCTTCCCTGGATTTGCTAATAGCCTTGTGATTATTTAGGGCAAGCTCTCCCTTGTTTCAGCTCTTGAACACATAAAAAAAAAAAAGAAGAAGAAGAAGAAAAAGAATGTAATTTTCCTTTTCTCCCTCAGCTCCATCTACCAGCCAACACAGGCAAACTAACTCTGAGCATGCTGGGAAAAGACCATCAGGTGGCTCTTTGGTGTGGGAGCTTTTCCAAGAGCTTCTTCCTCAGGAAAGACCATAGCAGACTCTGTGTGGCCTTAGCCACATGTGTTTGTTGGAGCAGTTATGAAGCTCTTGCACTTTGTTTTTCTGCTTCTATTGTTAGAGTACCAGGTCACTTTGAGGTCTGCATGCTGAGGAATAGTCTGTCATGTCCAAGTTGACTAAGAAAAAGACTTCTTTAAAAAAAGAAAGAATTTCTGATCATTCAGTTTTTAATAGGCAGAGTAAAACAATAAGAAACAAATTGAAATTTAGAATGAATTATATATGTTGCTTCTTGGCCTTTTGGCTGAGATCAAGTGTAGAATAAATTATATATTAGAATCTGATTTTATAGCCACAAAATGAGAAGAATTATGTTGATCATATGGGCTGATTAAACAGTGGGGATTAAATGGGGTTACATGGAAAGATCTTGGTTTACGGCTGTCCTTTCATTTCTCCCAGGAGTTAAAATTTGCTGGAGGGCAGAGGTTAATCTAGCATTTAATGAATTCTAATTAGATGCTCAAATGAATGGAATATAGAAGGCTAAGTCACAACGTGTTGTTGCTGGGGCTCCAGTTTATACATGCCTGAGTTTGTTCCAAAGGAAACATAGGAAACCCCCTTTCTGTGTTCAGGAGATGACTGCAGACAAGTTCTCTCAGCAATACTCATCTCTTAGTTTTATTAGGGTACCTTCAAAATAAAGTCAATCAAAGCAATGACTTCCACGAGACCTAGTAAAGTTTAAGGCATAGCTTTAGGAATTCCAAAGGGGTCATCTCGATGAGTTTTTTTCTAAAGGACACAGGATCATTACTAGGGCTTATTATGAAGAAGTTTGAAGAAAATTAAAAATTACACTGGTGGGAAAAGGCCAAGAAAATAGTACTCCCCCCAGGATGATAGTGCTCCTGCTTGTTCTTGGAAGGTAGCAGGATTTGCCCTAGAAAAATGTCATGGGGAGGCTTCACCACATCCACCCTATAGCCTTGATATTACCTCTTAAGAGTTCTTTTTGCTTCCCAAACTCAAATACCACCTAACATGAACACAATTTGAGTCCCTCAAAGATGCCAAAATTGTGATTATTTTGTGGTGTAAATCAAAGAATGCAGAACTCTTTGAAGAGGGGTTAGAGAAAGGTAAAGGCTATGTACATACGTTTATAGACCTAGGTGGAGAATATGTTAAGAAACAAGAGCTTCAACTTTTGTAATTTTGTTTTATGAAAATCCCTGATTCTGTGGCAATACTTTTTCACTTACCTCATCTATGAATAAATGACTATAATTTAAGAAATATACCTATTTAAAATAAAAGAAAGTCATAGGAGTTTGAAGTGAGACTATTTAAAAATACTACACAAATTGAAGTAAATGGAGGTTAACATTCAACACCAAATAGGGAAATATAAAATCACCTAGAAGAATAGATGAATAGAAGTTGTTTTAAAGACTTACTGACTTGTATAGAGAGGTTTCCTGACAGAACTATTTAATTCAGAGATGTTGTGTTCTATTGTGTGTCTTCTTGGTCAAAAACATACTTATGTTGCCTCAACAATTCAGAACTGGATATCCACCCCACCCCCGTTTATAAGCCAAGCCATGTTTTTGCCAAAGATGTAAGTAAAGACTGTATATTTAAAGTTTAATATGTATTTCTAAGGAATTAAAAAAATGCTCTTGCAAGATATCACATTGTGGTTTTGTAGGTCACAATAAGAATGAGCATTACATATTTCAAATGAATTTTTACTATAAAATTTTTAATGCCTAAATAATAAAAACCGTGAATTTTTAAATGTTATCACCATATTATTTTCATGCAAACAAGGAATCTATTATACCTGAGAATAAAGATATGAACAAATTTGATCCAGTAATATTTTTATTTGAATGTATTTTCATTTGAGCTATTGAAAACCATTACTATCTTTTTAAAAAGACTGTATGTTATTTTGAGAATCTCATTATTGTCACTACACTAAGTATTTTCAAAATGATGAATAAAACATAAACAAATGGAATGAGAGATTATTACTCTGAATGATTCTAAATTGCAGCTGGCTCATTACTGTGATGAAGGCTTTCTTTATGCTTTGCACTTGAATTTTGCTGGGTCATCTACCTTTCTATATCTTGATTTACACATGCCTTTGGCTAGGCTAATTTTTAACCACTCTAAAGTGATTTAACTTTGGTGGACAAATTAATAAGCTTGGGTTTGTGAGAATGTGAGAAACAAATAAATAAGAAATAAATTCCTTAATAAATTGAAGTTGTTTCGATTAAAATGTAATAAAATCTACCAAGATCCATATTCTTCCATTTGTTCATTTTGAGAGCTAAAAATTCAGAGGGAGTGCTATATTCAAATTTCAATATAGAGCAAGTATAAGGGATCACTTTATGCATGCGTGTACCATGAGCCTCTGACTCTTTTAAATCTTAGATTTAAATATTTATAAATAAATGAGTTAAGGGATGAACAGTATGTCATTAAATATTTATTTTCTTGTGTTTATTGAGAATATTCACAGGGAAACATTCACCAATTCAACCATTTCTACAGATACAGTTCAGTGCCGTTGCTTACATTCTTCAGCTTGTGTAACCATTCTTACCCCTTTTTCTGAGCTATCCCTTCTCCCTTCACATAAACTCGCTGTCACCAAATGTAATATGTAGTTTTAAAAATAGGATTTTATTTCTAGCCATGTTTGTCGAATGTGGCATACAGGAAAATATGATTCAGGGATAGCAGATGAATTTTATAATTGTCAGGGATTCAGACTGCTTCCACTTTGCGCTTCTGTGTCCCTCGATACATGGCATTAAGTGTATGGTCCAAGATGACCAACCCAGCTCCATGTGCATCCACAGGCTGGCCAGCAGGAACGAGGAGGGAAGAGAGCAAACGTATGCCTTTTCAGGGATCTTCCAGGAATCTGGACGCACCTCTATAGCTCACATCCCTGCGAACTTCACCTTATTATAGAAAACACTTCTCTAATTGCAAGTGGGAGTCCGTGGGTGGCACGATGATTACGTGCTAGAGAACCAGTTTCAAAATTGAGTGTTTGATCCCACTTTGGAAGACAGGCCTAATGATCTCCTTTTGAAATATCACAGGCTTGGAAACTGTATGGGGCAGTTGTAACGACACATGAGGTTGCCAAGAGTCAGAATTGACTTGATGGGAACTCATAGCACAATGAAAACTGAGATATTCTTATTTAGGGTAAAGGACAGATGTTCTGTTTCTAGAAAAGGGGAGATGAATAATCTTAGGGAAACAATTAGTAGTGCTTCTCATGCATGTTCATTGCCGTAATGAATATGTCTCATGACCTATCATAGGTGAACTTACTTTGCTGATTATTGTAAAGCATAATTTATCTTGTGTTTCAGTCTGAGTTTTAAGTCCCTTGCAGTTAGAACACCATGTCTTCTGTTTAGTTTATATTGGTACAGTATCAAGCATGGTGCCTTTAAAATGGAAAGGAAGTCATAAATATTTGTTCAATTACTAGATCAGATTTGAAAGTAAATAATAGGTCTGTATGTCTTCGTTTGGGAGTATATGCCCAGGTTTTGGATGTCTTGCCTCTTTTTTCGTCTTTCTGTTCAATGAGAGGAGTTATGGTAAATTCAATAGTTTCCATGGAAGATACTTGAATTGTTGGGTAGGATATTCAGATTGGGATGCCAGAAGGTCAAATGATGTGATGATTGAAAAGGAACAGAGGGATTTCAGCAAACTCCTCATCGAATCCAGGACGTTTGTCACAAGGGCACAGCTTCTATGAAGGTAGGAGGGAGCTGTGTGTTTTTAACTCAGAGCAGCTATTTTTAAGCCATCAGGAGAACACATGAGCAATTTTAAATGTAATAGAATGAATGCTAAATCTGTCTTTCAATCTCTGAATACTTATGGAAATTAACTATAAACCTTTAATTATTGTGCATTTCAATTCTTTTAAAGGAGGATAGGATTAAAAAAAAAATCTCACTTTTTTACAGCTTGCAACATCTGCATCTTAGGGACAAAAGGCAACAGATTTACATACCCATTTCTGTGTTTCTTGTGTATAAATTGATAATCTATATTATATTTTATTAATATTGTTGATCGTGTAGTGTGACTTGGATATAAAGGAGGCAGACGTCAAGGGGAGCAATTTAATCCCAGAATTATTGGGGCTAGAATTTTAAGTAGGATTTCATTACCATATTAATGAATGCCCCTAGTTTACACTAGCTGCTTGTGTAGGCAAGATACTGAGGATGCAGCACCAATTTCTGACTGGGTCTGTGGCCAGTGAGCTGCCAAGATTTCATATAGAGAGTCCTTAAAATATACAAAGGAACTATAAATTGGACTACCTAATGGTAGGATTTAACTATGATGGCTGTTTTGCGTCTATCCTGAACTTATTTGCTATTTGATGAGCAATCAGAAGGTAGATAAGAGGCAATTTCAGGGTAACATAATTGGAGCGGTCATTTTTTAAATTATAATTTGGGGGCTGAAACTTTGGTTTTAGATTAGAAGTAAAAGTCTACTGTGACAACTGTTTTTAGATTGTCTCCTATTATAGAGCTTGAGAAGTAGCTAATAAAAGGAAATGTGGGACACTTTAGTTAGAGATGAGGTTCCTTAACCCTGTGGTCCACAGATGCAGCTTCTTTCAGGAATTCTTCTCACTCCTGCGGAAGCAAGACCTTCACATGAGCGGGCCCATGGATTTCAAATTCTGCCTTGAAACACTATTTTTCATCCCATATTGGCCAGATGTATATAGAAGAAACTTTCAAGAAAAATTGGAATAAAATAATACAATATTTGTGATTTTTTTCCCCCTCAAGATATGGAAGGAAATAAAGAACTAGGAAATGTGACAAATGAACAAGTAAAATTAAATTCAACAATCTTTAGGAAGTCTTAATTTCATTAGGTTGGTTGGGAATGCGATGTATTCATGAGCTTCCTAGAGACAAAAGCACAGAAAACAATGAGGTATATTTGTGTTCTTCAAAAGCAATGTCAAAAATATAAGATTTGCAGGGAATGAAAAGTGGGGCAAAATCCATAAAGACAGTATTCTTGAGAGAATAATTGAAAGTCATCATTAACAGATTTATGCTAAATGCAAAAATCTGTTTCACATGGCTGTTACCTGAGCTCCCTTTAAGGTTTAAAATTAGGGAAAACTTTAAAGCAGAAGTCTGTGAATGGACTATGAATTACCTGAAGCTATACATATCTAAAAATTGTGGTTATGCACATGATAACAGGAAAAGATGCCAGTTTTCAGAAACTTCTTGAAGGAGCCATTCTAGGCTCCTCCAAATTTTAAGACATGTTATACCGATGTATAATATCAGAAAGGAGACTCAGTAAAGGCTTAAGCTATGTAAATTAGAGTGATGATGATTTTAATTATATTCATCTTTAGTTATATTTATATTCATATATTTAATTATCTTTTGAGGCATTCTTGGTTACGTTAATTTGAATAGAGCAGCATTGGGTAGACTGCTAGGTATCCACAGCTTTTCTATTTTGTGGGTATTTCTTCGAAACCAACGCTTATCCTAGTATTTTTCTACATTCCATCAATCCTCTGGACAGTTGATATTACAGATGCACACAAACAACCTTCCCCCCAACACCACACACACACCCTACTTCATCCCCTAAGAGTAAGCTAATAAAGGTAGCAAGGGAAACTATTTGATTAAGAGAGACCATTGGGCCATGTTGTAGGTAAATAATTATTTGTCGTACATATGGTACAAGGCATCACAGACATTTTACATCCCTTATCATTGCCCTGCACTCAATGCTCTATCCTCAGCCCATTGAAAATTGTTCCTTCTGGCAACAATACTACTTTTAGCTCCCTTTAACGTCAGTATTCAGTGTTTTATGTTTCAATAGAATCAACGTGACTTGAAAATACAATATCTACTATGAAAATTATGAGACCACTGAATTCTATTAGAGGTACTATATGTTTTAGTTGTTATTTGTCATCAGGCTGTTTCTGCTCAGATACACCGCAGAAGAGACCCTGTCCAGTCTCGCACACTGTTTTGGTTATTTGTGATGTGTTAGTTATAGCCCAGTCCTGCACAAGGTTGTAGCTTATATGTTTTGTGCCATAGTTATTGTTAGGTGGCATTAGATTGGTTCTTCTCAAAACTCTGCCCAGTCTTGGACAATCCTAACAATTGCTCCTATGTCTAAGCCCGCTGTTGCAGCTGTATATCTAGCCACCTGGTTAAGGATCTTGCTCTTTTTCTCTGACCTCTACTTTGCCAATTTTGATGTCTTTTCTCCAAAGAGTGGTCCCTCCATAATATGTCCATATGGTAGCATCTTTGCTTCTAAGAGACATTAAGTCTGTATGTAATCCAAGACAAACGTGTACTAATTCTTCTGGAATTCTATAGGATGTACGTTCAGTATCCTTTATGAGCACCATACTTCAAAGGCATCATTTTGTCTTTGCTCCTCCTTAGTCATTGACCAGAGTTTGCATGCATGGGAAGTGATTAAAAACATGATGGATTGGGTCAGTTGTACGTTAATCCTCAAAGTGAATCTTCCTCAAACACCTTAGTTTGACTCATATTGTCCTTTCTTGGATTATTTGTTCAGTAGGTAGTTGAATAAGTATGGTGAAAAGATAGCACTGTATCTTTTCCTTATTTTAAACCATGCAGTATACCATTTTTCTGTTAGAACATCTATCTCTTAGTCTCTATATCCCACATGAACACAGTTATTGTTCTAAAATTACTATTCTTTGACTTGCTGTTCATAATTTGTTATGGTCCACATAGTCATAGTCAATAAAACACAGACAACTATCTTTCATTCAGGATCAGTTTGATGCTAGAGGGTTTCGATATCTTTTCACCATTTGCCTGTCAATTGCTATACTGTGGTTGTTTGCATGTTACTGTGATGCTGGAAGCTTGCTAGCAGCATTTCAAATAGCAGCAGTATTACCCCTAGTGGAAATGTTTCAGTGGAATTTCCACAGTAGGACTAGGAAGAAGGAGGCAGTCCATTTCTGAAAAATTAGCCACTGGAACCTGATGTGATGTATTGCCAGAATATGAGCCTCTTGGGTTGGAAAGTTCTCAGAATGTGACTCAGAAAGTACTCCCCACGGAGTTGACCTTAATGATGTAAATGGGACAAATCTTTCTAGACCTGCATTGGCTGATGTGGCAACATTCAAAATGAGAAGAAATAACTGCAAACAATCATTAATATTTGGAATATGTGGAATGTGTGATGTATAAACCTGGGAAAATAAGAATTGGTGAAAATGAAACGAAACACATAAAGATAAATAGGCATGAGTAAGCTGAAATGGATTGGTTTTGGACAGTTTTAATTGAATAATTATACTATACTGGGAATGACAGATGGAAAAGGTTGATGGTGCATTCATCATCAAATAACATCTTAAGATCTATTCTGAAGTACATTGCCATTCATCGTCCTAACAAATAGTGCTGACAAAACTGGATATCCATTTACAGAAGAATGGAGTCTGTATATCACACTATGTACAAAATTAACTCAAGATGTATTAACACCTGAATGTAAAACTTATAAAGATCATTAACTAACCAGTAGGGACACACTTAGGGGCCCTAATGCATGGCATAAATATCAAACCATTGCAAACACACAAGCAATTGAAGACAAACTAGATTACTGGGACATCCTTAAATGAACATATTTCACCAAAAGAGTAAAAAGAGAATCAAAAGACTGAGGAAAATGCTTTATTGGACAAAGAATAAATTTGTAAAATTTTAGAAAACTTCAATAATACTTCAACAGGAAAAAGAAAAGGAATCGAATTTAAAAAGGTGGCCAGTAAACATATGAAGTGCTCATGTCATTAGCCATTCTCACTGCCATCAGGTAGATTCCAACTCTGAAACAGTGATCATACAGGACAGGGTAGAACTGCCCCTGTGGGCCTCTGAGATGAACTCTTCATGAGAGTAGAAAGCTTTCTCCTTCTCTTCTCTTTTGGAGTAGCTGGTGGTTTCAAACTACTGACCTTGTGTCTAGCAGCCCAACATGTAACTAGTACACCACCAGTGCTTTCTTAGTAGCCATTAGAGAGATGTAAATCAAAACACCGAGATACCAACTCAACTCAGTATTAATAGCAATGTTTGAAAACAAACAGAAAACAACAGATGCTGATCAGATTGTGGTGAATCTGGAACTCATATCCTGCTGGTGGGACTGTAAAATGTGTATAATGATGCAAATATTGGGAAAATGGTAGGACATTTCCTCAAAA
>NW_022111324.1:89202787-89207484 GCF_000313985.2 Echinops telfairi
AAAGCTATGTATTAAAAAAAATTTTTTTTAACAAAACAGCCTTATCACCTTAAAAATACTCTCCATTACACTTAATACATTTGTCAAATCTGATTCCATTCTTGGAACATTTTTCAAACTCATCTATTTAGATAGCTGACAGCACCTCCCTCATTTTTTCTTTCACCTCTTTTATGTCATCAAATCACTGTCCTTTCATGTCCCTCTTCACGGAAACAAAAAGAAGTTGCATAGAGCGAGGTCACGTCAGTAAGGGGAGTGGAGCAAGGGAGTCATGCAGTGTTTTGCCAAAATCTGACACACTGAGATGGCTGTGTGAGCAAGTGCATTGTTGTGGTGGCAAAACCAGTGGCCCGTCTGCCACCAATCAGGCCTTTTTTGTACATACACTGTTACTTTATCTTTTCAGAAGCTCTCAATTGAAAGCTTGATTAACAGTCTGATCTGGTGGAACAAACTCCAAATGCACCATCCCTTTTACATAAAAAACAAACAAATGAGCATCGGTTTTTCGGGGGGTACCCTCTCATATATCTTAGAAAACTACGAGCTACAGCACAAATAGATCTATGTACTCCCATATTTATTGCAGCACTTCTAAAAATAGCAAAAGGATGGAAACAACTAAAGGCCCATCAGTGGAAAAATAAACTTTGCTGCATACACACAAGAGAATATTATACAACATTAAAGAATAGCAACGGCCCTGTGAAATACCTCACGCCGTGGACAACCCTGGAGAACATTATGCTGAGTAAAATTAGTCAACCACAAAAGGGCAGATGTTATAAATAAATACAAAAACCCTATATAAGTAAATGTAAAACATTTAAAAAGCTCTTTCTAGGAAATCAATTTTTGTAGCATATGAGATCTGTAGAGATTATGTTCACACACACACACACACACACGTGCGCGCGCGTACCCACACACACACTGGCTGCTCTGAAATGAAAGGCTGTGGCAATCTACTGGTAATCCTGTGAGTCATTTCTCCTCCATTTAATAGGATTTCTATGAGTCAGAATTTAGTTGATGGAAGTGGGTTTTTATATCTTTGTATTTGGGAATGGGAAGAGAGTCCATTTTAAGTTATTCAAGTACTAGAAATAGTCTTTAAAAATCTAGTTATATATTAAGTTACATATATTAATCACTTAGACAATCTTCAGCATGAAGGTCTATACATTTAGTATTTTAATATGTATATAAATATGTGTAGTGTGTAATATCCATGTATACACACAGATATGTAGATACTTCCATTACACTAAATGTATTTGATAAAACCTGTTCTTTGTGCTAAGTTTATAGTTGGGAAAAACAAGGAACACTTTTGTAATTCTGAATTGCTTTCCTGTTGTGAAGAGTTTTCATCTGCTATCTACTATGAATCTTAACCTAACACTCTTAAAAAACACCACACCCTCCAAAACAAACCCACTTTTGTCATGTTAATTTCAGAACTTTGTGGGCCTGTTAAAAACCCACTGCCATCAAGTTGATTCTGACTCATCCTGACCCTACCTAGGGTTTCTGAGGCTGTAAATCTTTGTAGAAACAGCCTCATTTTTCTTAAAAGGAGAGGCAGGTGAGTTTGAAATGTTGACCTTGCTCAACAGCACCAGGAGGGCACAGCGGAGAGCTGCTTCCTGAGAGTTTATGATGCTGTAAGTCCTTGTGGATAAGGATGCATATCTTTCTCTGACAGAGTGGCTGGTGGGTACTAAACAAATGCAGGCTTTATACACCACCCCCAGTGCTCCCTTGACTTTCTTAAAGCCCCACTTACACCAATAAAGATAAGAAATGCAATAAGCCTTGTAACATTTATACTTCACATTATTTCTTTATAGATACTACTTGCAGCTCATTTTGTTTCCAACAGCAAAACAAAAAAACTAAACAAACAGACAAAAAGACCCCGGCTACTTTGGTAGCTAAGCTGAATGTAGTATACTAAAAATAATCAGAAATAATACAATTAAATATGTATTTACCTTAATACACATTTGTCAACTTCAAATGACTTTTTAGTACTAGTCTCAAGGAACCATTTTCAATTCCCCTTCTTGTTCTAAAATGCATAAATGCATCAAGTGTTTTCCTGTAAATAAAGGTATCAATAAATGGGCCAATGTCATATTCAGGGTTTCTGTTAGAGAAATGCTTAGAAGGCCTGTTTGTCTATAAGCGTTTACTCATATTGCACCCTATTGATTACAGTAACGTCAGCTCACAAGATGTGATGACATTCTTTGTAAGCTTCTTTTGAGTGAGTTTTTGAATTTTAATATCATAAAACAACATTCAAAAATAGCCTATAAATTAGGCCCTTGAGAAATGCAGATTGACTTTTTTAAAAACAAAATTCAATTTTATGAGGTCTTGCATCACTTAGCTGGGGCTAAAAGTGACGTCTTTATGCTGTCAGACGATGATGAATTTTGTCAGAAAGATCTTGCTTTGGCTCTTCACCATTGCCGCGATTGTGAACGCTTCCATGTCTGCTGCCGTGCATTTGACGGTGCACTTACACTCCTTTTGTGAACCATGTGCTTAGCAAGTAAGAGAAATAATTTGTTTAAAAGTGATTTTCTAGTGTGTTTGTTTCTTTTAAGCTCTTGTAAAAGATGGTGAAGAGCCATGGCAGTGAGGTGGGTTAAACATATGGTTGTTAAATGAAAGTTTGGAGGTTTGACCCTGCCGGCTGCTCTCTAGGAGGAAAATGAGGCAGTGTGCTTCCATAAACATGACCAAAGTGGAAACCCATGGAGGCAGCTCCACTCTGCCCCATAGGGTTGCTTAGAGTCCAGAGGACAGGAAGGCAGCCAGTAAAGGAGAGAGGGTGTATGGTAAGTATTGTTCTTTCTGACTGCTTTTCTGTGCCCAGTTTCCTTCCCTCAGCCTACCGTACTTTTGTATTGTTGCCTTTTGCGCTTGGGGATGTCAGTCCTGTTTCATCAACTTCTCTGCTAGATCTGGATGTAATCGGGAAAGGTTAGATCACTTTATAAGTAGACAACCACAAAGCACTGTCATTTAATATTTATGGCCAGAGCAGAAGCCATTAAGAATTATTTGAAGATACACTGATTTGATAGCATCAGACACTTATGAACCAGAGAAGCTTCTATTTCACATGCCTACATAGTTGTAAATTAGAGTTTTATTTAATTTTTCTTTTGGAATATTTCTGCCTTTTAAAGTCTTTATAATTCATTAGTCAACCATAGGAGATCTACAGGACAGCATTTGCCCCAAACAAAAGCTCAGAAAGCAGGAAGACTCAGAAAAGAAGGACACATGGAAACAGGGAACCCAGGGAGAAAGTAGGAAGAGTCTGTTACATTGAGTAAAATGCAACTAATGCTATGAAACAGAATGTGTATAAATTAGTGAATGGAAAATGAAATTTTTCCATAAACTTATATTCAAACAGACCCTTCAACAGAAACCTATGCTTTTTACTTTTAGGCTTGATTCTAATCAAGCTTCTCATTCTGTTTTCATTGCCAGCATGATGTTAAACGTTTGGCTCTTTGAGCCTATTTTGAGCATCTCCTTTTCCTATGTGTCACAATGGCTGGTTGGCACTTCTTGTCTCCCAAATGTTACATTCTACTGCCTCAAGGATCAAAGGCAACTTTGTGATTACAAGATGTACTTCATAAGAAGAAACCTGGCCTTTCTTGGCCAAAGTGACTAGTGGCTTGAACTTCTTTTTAACTCTTTATCCGTACGATACTTGGATTTGTTCCACATATACAATTGCATTGGATGAGAAAGACAAATTAGAATTTGGCAAATGTCTGGTTACCGTTCACTAAATTCCATTTTTTTAGAGACTGAGGAATAGTACTGGTTGGATGTCACACTCCATATTTGCCCTGAGAAAAGTGCAGACTCCCCAGAATTCTGGAGTCTCGAGAATTTGTCAACCTTTCAAGGAAGCACATGTTCCTTAGCAGGGGTTCTCAACTTGTGGGTCATGACCCCTTTGGGGGTCGAACAACCCTTTCACAGGGGTTACCCAATTCATCACAGTAGCAAAATTACAGTCATGAAGTAGCAACAGAAATAATGTTATGGTTGGGGGTTCACCACAACATGAGGAACTGTATTAAAGGGTCATGGCATTAGGAAGGTTGAGAACCACTGTTAGGAATCCTGGTAGTGCAAGGGTCCATCACTCAGCTACTAACCTAGAGATTGGTGGTTCAATTCCATCCAATGATTCTAAGAGACAGACCCAGCAATCTGCTTCTGTAAAGATTGTCGTTCTTAGGTGCTGACTTGCAGCCATCCTATGTCCAACAGAGACACAGCCCAGTCCTGCGCCCACCTCACACTTGCTCTTGTTTGAGCCGTTGTTGCAGCCACTGCATCAGTCCTTTTTGTCCAGGGCCGCCTTCTTTGCTGCCCTTCTGCTTTACGAAGCTTGATGGGCTTTCTTCTAGGGCTTGGTTTCTCCTGATTACTGTACATGTCCAACGCACAAGACATGAAGTCTCGCCACCCTCGTAGCATTCTGGCCATACTTCTGCCAAAACATATTTGTTAATGTTTTTGGCAGTCTGTGGTGCTGTATGTTTTATTTTTATATCTTTTCTCTCTCTTTACTTCGTCCCCACCCCCCAAACCATTTTATTAGGAGTTAATCCACTCCCATACCATTTCGTAGTTCAATTACATTA
>NW_022111324.1:89209331-89211613 GCF_000313985.2 Echinops telfairi
CCCCCAAAGGAGTTGCGACCCACAGGTTGAGAACCACTGGCTTAAGGCATGATCTTTTTTATGGTTTGGTACATACTACTAAATTATCTTCCAAAAGAATCATGCCAACTTCATTGATACTGACAATTGAACTTTTCCAATGGTGAGTATTATTTTAAAAACAGTATTCATAATAATAGTAGTAATAAAGTGATATTTAATCCATCTATATTTTGCATATATTTGATTTTAGTGAGGTTGAGTTTTATTCTTTTTGCTCCTTTGTAATTGCTTTCATTGTGTATCATTCATACCCTTTATTCACTTGCTTTTTATTTGGGATGTGGTGGTTTTTCATCTGCATATAATATTAATAGTAATATTTTTGCTCCTATTTATGTTTGTGAAAGTAATTTCTTATCTTATTAATAATAGAACAATAAGAGATATTTATAGCCAATGATAAGATGTTGATGAGATAATAATTTAGAGGGAATTTGGAAACTTCTTAAGGCACAAGGTTGCAAATGATTTACACTGAACTTGGCTTCCCAGGTAAAAGCATTCTATTTCCATCTATACACTGATATTTGCTTGACCTGACATTTAAAAACGGATATAGTATTCAGGGACTGTTGCAATTGGTGCTGTAATAAAAAAGTTTTACTTTGCTGTACTTTACTTTCAGTAAATGAACTTTAGTCCATGCCATTTCATGGTCTAAAGAAGGTTGTCTGTTTATGGTGAGTATGACCCTTGAAGCTGCAATGAGAAGGAAGAAGTTAAAAAGTTTTTCAGTTAAAGGGAGTTCCTGTACAAGAAGAGTTCCAGACAAAGTGATCTTTTACATGGTCACCAACCTTTTAACAGAGAACAGTTTGGTTTGCAATAGCTCACTCCCTTTCATCCCATAGACAATAAACAAGTGCTCCATGCAAAATGAAAATAAAACACCTTTTCAATTAGGATGTGTAATTATATAAAATTACAATGATTTGGGTCTCATGAAGACACCTTAGTTTTTTGTTTTTAAATTTTAAAGTATGATTTGGATGAAAGTTTACCAGAAAGAAATTGCCATTCAATAATTCATCCACATTTTGTTTTGTGATATTGATTGTCGTCATCACTATGTAATACTGCTTATCTCATTCCTTCTCCGTGTTTCCCACTTTCATTCCTGTGGCCCTTTCCAGCTTCCTGAGCTTTATCCCTCAGGACAGGATGCCCTTTGGATCTCATTTGGTTGATTGCTCTAAGGGGTGCATACGTATCTGGCGTTACTGCTCACTTTATGGACTGTAAGACTTAGCTGAAAGTTCAGGTGAGTTCACTTCTCTGCTTGAAGGGTCCTTAGAGGACATGGTCTCTGAAGTTCCACCCATCCCTATGATACTAGTCTTGAGTGTTATTCTACATTTTCTCTCACACTATCCCAGACCTTTTATTATGACCCCTCTGAGGGCAGTCAGTAAGGTTAGCTAGACACCATATAGTTCTCAGGATCCTACAGGTTGAAGTTTGTGTGGACCAATTTGTCCTTTGAACTATTGTTTCCATGCATTTCCCCTCATTTTCTTCCCTTTTCTTTGCTTTGGTTTGGGAAGGACCAATAGTTACAGCTTCGATAGCTGCTTGCCGGAATAATATATGGAGCCTTTTCTTGTGGGCTATTTATGCCATAGTCCTGGAGGAAGTGATGCCCCTGAGACTCTGGTCTTGAGCTCCCAGTGAAATATTCCTTCCAGGTATTTGGTTATAGCTAAGTCATTTTAGTATAGTTATCCCCTTTATACTCACCCTCTGCATGAATATATTTGCAGCACTTAAAAATACCTATGAGGAAATGTCCTCTATCAACCCTATATTCTATTAGCAGATATAGTTATATTAGCAGATACACTAGTAGTTCCATTCCCACCACTCGTTTGTTTCTTTGTCGTGTTCTGTGGTGGTTTGTGTTTTGTTGGAGGCTATGTCACCAGTATTTCAAATGCCAGCAGGGTGTCCCAAAGTGAACGGGTTTTGTTCTGTTGTGCATAGAGTCACTATGGATCAGAACCGGTTCGATGGCACCTAACAACAACAACATAGTTCATCTCACCATCCCACATGTGTTCAACTTGCATGCCTATCCCCTTGGAGATTATTGTTATTGCAAGAATTGTGTATGTAACAGTATTTTCTTTTCTTGCCTTTAATTCTTGTGTTTCTCCCAGTGTCTTCTTTTGCCTCTCCTTCCCCTGACTGGATGTTACCATCCCCTTCACCCAAGTTCATACACCATTGTTAGATCCCTTCAC
>NW_022111324.1:89211713-89225334 GCF_000313985.2 Echinops telfairi
TTGTTAGATCCCTTCACCCAAGTTCATACACCGTTGTTAGATCCCTTCACCCAAGTTCATACACCGTTGTTAGATCCCTTCACCCAAGTTCATGCACCGTTGTTAGATCCCTTCACCCAAGTTCATACACCTTGTTAGATCCCTTCACTCAAGTTCACACACTGTTGTTAGATCCCTTTACCCAAGTTCATACACTGTTGTTAGATTCCTTCACCCAAGTACATACACCTTGTTAGATCCCTTCACCCAAGTTCACACACTGTTGTTAGATCCCTTCACCCAATTTCACACACTGTTGTTAGATCCCTTCACCCAAGTTCATACACTTTGTTAGATCCCTTCACCCAAGTTCACACACTGTTGTTAGATTCCTTCACCCAAGTTCACACACTGTTGTTAGATCCCTTCACCCAAGTTCACACACTGTTGGTAGATCCCTTCACCCAGTTCACACACTGTAGGTAAATGCTATGGAGGCAGTTCCCTCTCACAGCCAATCCTGTGTTCAGCAGAAGGTCACATGGTCAAGTCATGCACCATCCACACATTTGTTCTTAGGCTTGAGCCCCTTGTTGCAATCACTGTGTTGATCCATCTTTTCAAGGATCTCCTGCTTTTTTGTTACTCCTCTACTTTGCTAAGGACTGGGTTCTCCTGTTAATATGCCCAAAATACATGAGACAGTCTCCTCATCCTTACCTTTAAGAAACATTCTGACTATACTTCTTCCAAGACAGAGCTGGGTGTCCTTTTGGCGGTCTGGTACTTTCAGTGTTCTTCGCCAGCACCACAATTCAAACGCATGGATTCTTCTGTTGGTCTTCCTCATTCAGTGTCCAACTTTCACATGCATATGAGGCAATTGAAAATTAGCATAGTTAGTTATTTACCTTTATTTCACTTTAAATGAAACCCCTGGTAATCTCTAAATAGTGTTTTCTTTTCTTTTCCTGTATATAAAACTTTCACTGACTTTTTATAAAAGTAGTCTAATACAATATTTACCTTTTGTGTTTGACTCATTTCACTCAGTACTCTATACTTAAGGTTCATCCATATGATGAAATGATTCTCCAATTTATCTTCATCCTTTTTAAAGGCAAATGTAAATATAGAAATTTAATTTGCCATAAACACTATATGAATACAAACCCTGTTTCGATCTTTGCTCTCTGACACTGCCCCATCAGAAGTTACTAACCATATAGCTTTCAGAACCTGTTTTTAAAGTTACAAATTTGATCCAGTCATTTTGGTGAGAATGACTTCCCATCTTCCCAGAACAAATCCACTTCCTTATTTTTTTAACCTCCCTGGCATCTAATTAGGTCAGTAATTTTGTACCCAAAGTGGTACATTGTTTTGTATAAAATTTGTTGTTTTATACTGTAAGCCTGTAATTCTTAAGAAATGACTCATTTTAGACATTCCAGGTATGATAAACTTCTTCTGACAGTTAACATTTGCCCTAAGCCGCACTAGGGATTACCGCCAGGGAGGTTAACACTGCTTAGTATTCCATTGTGCGTATGTACTATCCTTTGCTTCACCATTCAGCTGCTGATGAGGACTTAGGGTGATTCTATCTTTTTGCTATTGTGAATAGTGCTGGGCTGAACATGAGTGTATATTGTGTCGTGGCTCTTATTTTTCTAGGATATATACCTAGTGGTAAAATAGCTGGATCATAGAATATTTCTATTTATAGAGTTTTTAAAAAATCACCATACTGCTCTCCACAGTGGTTGTATCATTACAAAAACACTTTATATATTTAATTGAGTAAAGGTTTGTATGACAGATCACCAGTTTTACATTCAACCATTCATACACATTTTGCTTTATCTCATCCAGACAGTCCAACTAGTAGTATATGAAGGTTCCTATCTCACTACATTAGCTGTTTTCTTTCTTTTTAAACTTTGCTATTTATGATTGTGTGAGATGATAGTTTATTGTTCTGATTTTCATGTCTCTAATTTTTCAGGTGTTTGTTGGGTGCAATAGAATATCTTCTTTTGTGAAGTATCTGTTCATGTCTTCTGCCTATTTTAAAATTAGATGATCTTTTCATTGTTTAATTTTTGAAGTTGCCTATACATTTTAGAGATTAGGTAATTGCCTGATATCTGACAAAAATTTTTTAGTCTTTGGGTGAAATATTTTGGGGCACATAAATACTTTATTTTTGCAAGGTTCCCGTGGTATAATTTATTTCCTGCTACTTGTGTTTTCAGTTATGTTTGACTGTGTATTTAGGAAAGCACTTTTTGAACATTGCAACTGTTGACTGCTATATTCTTCCACCACTAACCCAGTCTTTCTGCTGCTTCTCCTTGCTCCCCTGTGGCTTCCAGAGCCACTACCCCTTGACCCCTTCTTTGGGAGAGCCCCTAGACTATCTGCTCACTGTCTCACTCCCTGCATTCTTTTTCAGCTTCATCCTGGCAGTTCCCTTAACATCACCCAAGATCTCCGCCTACTCCAATGAAGTAACTCAAGCTATTCTCTACATCATTCTAAGAGTGATTCAGGGATAACAGTTGTATGAGCCCCTAATAAAATGTTTAAAAAAAAAAAAAGAGTGATTCAACATGGGATCTCTTTCAGGAAACTCTCCAGCCATAAGGCACACTGATTTTCTCCTTTCCATTCAGTGTTCTCCTTGACCCCATGTCTATAGCCAGTCTTTTTGTTCTCCCTGCCTGGTGCTGGGCCTGACACTACAAATTTCATCTTTATCCCTTTCTTAATGTTTCAGGATGATTCATTCCATTTTGCTATGTTTAATGGAATATTTAAAAGCATCTTTGAAGAAGCCTGAAGATTATAAATAGATGCCCTCTTTGGTATTTAAAGGGTTTATACAATATAAATTTTAGAGCATTTTTCTCAGGAGCCTGACATTAATACTCATCATGAGCTTCAAAGTAGAAGTTATTATATTTTAGCATAATGAAGTTTACCATATGTTTCAAAGTCACTTGTAATTGTGCTTCTCCTAATGACAATTAGAAAGGTCATCTTGTCTTGCCAGGGTCCATTAAATGTATAAAGCGACTCATAGCTGTCAGTGTGAAATGTATTAGGGTACTTGTGTACAAATATAAGGGGATGATATGAGCCTTCTTTTGGAGTGTAACTGTTTGCATCTAATTACCAAATGCTGAACATGCCTACTGTTTGGCTTTAGATGATATATAGACATAGAAATGGAAAATTTAAAAGCAAATCTACCTGTTTTCTTAATGACTCAATGAAAATGTGATTTTTTCCCCTTTCCATGATGAATGATATGATAGGGTTCCTAAAGTGTTAGAAAAAATTAGATGCAGATTGGCTTGTTTCTCATATTTTTTGCCTCATTTTCAAAAAAGTTAATTTCCTTATTATCTGTACTACAATATGAAATCTGTATTGTATTTTCCTGCATATGGATGCTGATGAAATGATGGGGAGAAAGTGAAGAGAGTACCTGAACCAGGGAAATGAGACTCCTGTAGTTTGTAGAGGGAGAGATACACAGTAGGACCACAGCTGATCATGCTTGGGAGCTTAAAATGGAGTCAAAGGAGTAGTTATGGGAGCTGATGCTAAAGGAAAATGTTTCCATATCTTACAGCAAAATTTAATTATATATTTAACTGTAGGTAAAATCTTAACATATTTTTGTATATGAATATGCCTTTATTTTGTTCTCTTCTGTCTTCTAACTTGCTTTGCTTTAAATTATGAGGAAGAGGCTAAACTATTGTATTCAAGCTTTTGGAATTTACATATACTACCAAGACAAGAAGGTAACTCAAGTCTCAGGTTCATTAATGCATGATCCCCATAATTTTTAATTCCTTATTTGGGAGGATCCTGAAGATGATTTTGTGGCCCATGGAGCATCTAATTACTGACATTTAATACTGATCAACTGCTTCACATTTTTTATTAATATACTACTTCACTGTATATTCACAGAATGCAGACATTATGCCAGGAGTTGCCTCTTCTTGACCTTCATTGTATTTGAACTGTGCTCTAGGCCAGGCTAATTTTCCATGTATCTGTAAGGATTTCTGATCAGAATTATCAGAATTCCTCAAGGTGCTTTCTAGTTGAATAAATTGTTATGATTACTATTTTACTATTCAAAATGAGCTTAATAGCTATACCTACACATAAATAGAGGGAGAGAAGAAGACCATGATGGCTATGTAAATAGAAAACAAACAAACACGATCCAATTGTATTTGTCTACAAAAGGACTTCTCCCTTCTACTTTTTTGTTTGGTAGTTTTTGTTTGGGGTTTTGGTCTACAGCTATCAAATTTGGATGAGTATCTTCTGTTGTTATTTACAATGGGTCCCAAACTTTGTTAGATGCTGATTTGGATGGGCATCTGAGTGTTTCAAGAGTTCTGCATAACGTTTCCTAATATCTGTTCTTTGCATGTAATTTTTCTCATTATATAATATTTTAATATGGCTGTGTAATATATGGCTATATAGCCGTGCTAAAATTCCCTGTGCAGAAACCTGTGGTGTTTTAGGGAAATTACAGTAATGAATGGAACCTTTGAAGCTCTGTGGCTCAGAATAGCCTGCACACAATACTGGTACACATGTAAATCCCATTGTGCTTCTCATTCTTTTTCTTCCTCTAGATTTTTAACTCTACAAATGACATATGACTTACCTCTGCCTGTAACTCTTACACTATCGTGACAGTTACAGGATCTGGGAAAAGGTGAAGGGCCTACTGTAGGAGTAAGCTGAATTCCTCTTTCCTTTCTTGCATGACATGCCATAACCCAGGAATGACAGAGGTGGCATCTGAGGTAACACAAGCTGCTGACCCCATATGACCAGAGGCATCAAGTCTTTTTTGGTTTGGTTCTTGTGCAATCCGAGCCTGGCCTCTTATTCAGAAACGTTAGCCATAGGTGCAATGAATATTGGACACTTACTGTGCATCAGGGGGACAGAAGGCTGAAAAGGCACGATTTTTGGCTTCAAGAAACTTGGCATCATTGTTGGTAGAGGTGACAGACAGCAAGCAGAAAGCAGATATAGCAAACAGAAAGCAATGTGGTGAGGCATGATGGGATAAAGAAAGGAACAAAGAGTTATGAAAGAACAGAGAGGAGGACAATTACTGTTAATTGCACGTTGAAAGAGGCAGGGAGGGCTTCACAAAGGAGCAGAGCAAGAGGTGCAGGTGGACATGTGGTGGGCATGCCGAAATAGTTTGCATAAGAGTATTTGCAAAGGCTTAGAGGTCAGGAGAGCCTGTTACCTTCAGGAAAGGATGTAGGAGCTACAATGTCATCGTGAAAGGAAGAACTCAGGATTTATATTGGAGAAACCAGGGATTTAATTCCAACCCTGTCATCTACCAGCTGTGTAACTCTGGATACATTTCTCCATTTTCTGAGTACTAGCTTCCATGGCAGTAAGAATATCGATCTCACAGGGCTGAGGAGAGCGCGCAGCGAAAGACTCTCCTGAAGGTTTACCCAGTACTAGGGGAGATCATAGGGACTTTCTTATAAAATTGGGAATTTCTTATAAAGTTAAACATGATTTACCACGGGAACCACCAAATTCATTTCTAGGTACTAATTTATTCCAGAGGAATCAAATGTTGTGATAGTCCAGGTTGAATAGAGAAACAAGTTCATAGACATATGTGTATAAGAAAGAGCTTTCTATAAAAGAATAATTGTATATTAAGAAAACATCCCAGCCCAGTCCAGGTCAAGTTCAAAAGTCCTATATTAGCCCCTATGTTCGATACCAGTTTAATTCCTCTGCAGACTCACACGACACATGCAATGATGCCAAATGCAGGGAGCTCACAGGCCAGTGGGTGGAAACATCCAGTGGTGGTGGAACCATCTGAGCACTGGGGTGGGTCTCCATGTGGCTCCTCCAGCTCCATATTAAGAAAACACAAAAATATGTAATGAGTGTTTATAGCAACATTATTCAGAAAACTGAAAAGCAAACTGAAAGCAATCCAGCTATAATTCATTGGGTGACTGGATGGACAAGCTGTGGCACATCCACGAACGATAATGCTACTCAGCAACAAAAACGAGCAGGTGCTTCCTACACACAACTTGGATATATCTCTTGTGCGTTATTCCGAATGAAACAAACCGGTATCCACAGACCGGATAACTGTTTGATTACATTTACATAACATCTAGAGGACAGAAAAGTCTAGGGACAAAGAATAGCTAAGTGTTGTCAGGGTTTAGGACTAGGTGTTTGTGGCATTAGGGGGATTTGAACCCAAGGTGCAGCATGAGGGAATCTTTTGGAAGTGCTAGAATTGTTCAGGGGCTGCTAAAATTCCTGTGGGAATGCATACAAGAATCTCTAATATTGAAGAACTTATGACTGTATACCAAAATAAAAGTGAATTTTATTATATATAAATTAAAATGTGATAACTGTAGAGTTTATAAAAAGACAAATAGATCTTTCTTGGAAGGAGTACAGCCAGAGTGCTCCTTAGAGGCAAGGATCGCAAGGCTTCATCTTGCATACTTTGGAAATGTTTTCAGGAGAGACAGATAGGGAGCAGGCAGCAAAACAGAGGAAGGCCCTCAATAAGCTGATTGACAGCAGTGCTGTGACAATGGGTTCAGGCCTAAGACATGTGTGAGGGCGGCACAGGACCAGCAGTGTTTTGTTCTGTTGTGCATAGGGTCGCTGTGGATCAGAACTGACTTGATGGCACCTAACAAAGTTTATAGATATTTACCACATGAATAATGGCATCTGATGTATAATTTAACAGTCTTGTTGAGGTCAATGTTGTAATCTCCATGTAACTGAAGCTTAGTGTGGTTCAGCCTAAGATTTTATGCTTTACAGAAGACCCAGACATAGGTGCATGTTACTCTGTAGTCATGTATAACAAGAGCAAACAGCATAGATCCAATCCCCACTTTTCACTGATCTCTTCGGTTCTGACACCAGTCGCTCAATCCATCACTTCTTTCTCTGACTGTAACCATCTGAAGTTACAGATCACTAACCTCTAGACTGCCAAGTTGACCCAAGATTTCAGATTGCAGCTGCTAGCTTGGCTATTTCCATGACAACCAGACTTCTGACCTGGTTATAAGTTCATGGTTTTCTTATTTCTTCTTTGGGATTCCAGCCCCAAACTTGGGTGGCCTCTGGGTCTCTCTCTCTGTTGAAAAGTTTTGAGATCCCCTCTACCTATGTAGGATACCAACCATATGCTTGGAATTCCCAAATACCCTCACTTTTGAATTGCTGACATTCACTACTCCGATAGGTTTGATAATTTGATGGAATGGTTCCCAAAATTTGCAGAGCATACTTTATTTTCAATGATACCTTTATTGTAGCAAAATGGTACAAATAGACCCATAGGTAAGGTCTGTGAGGATTCTCAGTTTAAGCTTCCATATCCCAAAGGATGCGCTTCTCCTGGGCCTGGGTGTCTTGCACTCACTAGGATCACCATGGTGCTTCAATATCCAGAGCTCTTATTCAGGGTCTGACCACCTCATACATACTCCAGCCCCTCTCCTGAGGGCAATCAATATCATGAGGTGATCATGAAATAGTTCTTTCTGGCCTGGTCAACCTTTACCTCACCTAATATGTTAGCTGTGGCCTGGAGTCTAATCAAAGAAACTTACATTCCAAGGTACTTTTTAGGAAGGATGTCTCCGAAATCAAGGGCAAAGCCCAAGTCTTTAGTCAAGGTTAAATTGTTAATCTTACATCATGCATCTTCACAGCATTTACTGTGACCTCTCCAGACATCTGAGAAGGAGGGTTATCACTTCCTCAGTCTCCATCCATCTCCATCACCCAGGCGACCAGCTGGGTTCTGCTGCACGGAGTATCTAACTGGAATAGCGACTGCGTTGAACAGATGGGCAAAACGTTTGACAGACTCTAACATCAGAGAGGGTGACGGACAGTTAATATTTGATCCCTCATTTTTTAGCTCTAGAGACTGGTTGAGTTAGATGTGTCTTTTATAGAGCGACTATCTCCCTGGAGGGTTTTCAATAGTAGCACCAGTGGAAACTTTGTTCAATTTTTGTTAAATCCACAATTTGAACTTAGTCTCCTTAAAAAATCACTCAGGTTGTAACCCAAGGCAGTGTGGTGGCTGGGAAGAGCTGGTAATTAATGTAGGCCACATCAGCTCAGAAAGTAGGAACTAACTCCTTAGAGAAAAGCAGGGAAAGCATTAAGTAAAAGGAAACAGTAAAACATGAGGACACTAAAATGTTTTGCCATATTGTACAGTTATTTGTTTAAATATCTATGTCCCTATCTTCTGTTTCAAATTTTAGAGGTCATTAGTCTTTCTGGACTATCTGCTTTGCCCTCACATCTGTGCAGGTAGAATAGGTGCTTCATAGAGGTTTGTTGAATTATAGTTCCACTTGCAAGGGATATTGCATCTGAGAACAAATGGAATTTGTAATACATGGGATTTGAAATATTTTTCATTCAATTGTCCTTTTATAGGAATCACTTTTGTACAAACCTCTTGTAGGTGCCTTTAGCATGCTTTACCACATATTCCTCATCAATCCCAAAGCTCTTCTTTTTGACTGAGGGTGGGAGTGATGGACTAGGATCTTCATTAAAGTGTGCTGGACAAAGCATATGGCGCTCTGATCACACAGTGGGTTATGCTCTGAGCACTCCACAGGAGATTTAGTCTGTGAAACCCTATGGAGCAGTGACACTCTGTTCTAAAAAGACCCTGAGAGTCGGCACTGACTCGTTGGTAGTGGGTTTTGTTTGCTTTGAACAAAGCATTATGAGAATTCCAGTCCTGATCAGGCCATATTAACCACCACCCATTTTTTACCCATTGAAATATGGGTGGTGGCTTAACATCCATGAGCCTTAGTTTCTGCTATATTAATTCATTTAATTAGTAGTGGCCCTCAGGTTCATAGGCTCTAAAGCATGACACTTTGGGGGTGGGTCTTCCTTAAGAAAAAATATGTAAGTTCAAGTCAAAAAGTATTGTTATAAAACAACAGAAACTTTTATTAAACAAAGACGTCAAAGTGTGAAGCTCAGGCTTGCCCTCCCAGCCTCTATCTAGGTCGTTAATTCTGCCGGTGTGCTTCCATCTTTTCACCCGACTTCTGTGCTCTTCGGTTTGTCGCTGCTGTGATTGCCAGGCACCATCAAGTCGATTATGCCCCGAGCGACGCTGCCTAGAACAGAACAAGACACCACCCGGTCCTGCGCCATCCTCACAATTATTCTTACGTTTAAACCCATCGTTGCAGCCCCTCTGCCACTCCATATCTTGGAGGGCTTTCCTCTTTCTCACTGCCCCTCTACTTTCCCGAGCATCATGTCCTTCTTCGGGGACTGGCGTCTCCTGATAACATGTCCAAAGGATGTGAGACAACGTCTCTTCATCATTACTTCTAAGGAGCCTTCTGGCTGTCCTTCTTCCAAGACGGGTCTGTCCATTCTTTGGGCCATCCTTGCTACTCTCAATATTCTTCACCCCTGCTAGTTAGACATTCATCGATGTTTCTTTGGTCTTCCTTACTCAATGCCCAACTTTCACATGCATATGACACAATTGAACATATCATGGCTTGGGTCAGGCGTACCTTAGTCCTCAAAGTGACATCCTTGTTTCCAATAGTTGTGCTACAGATTTACTTACTGCAATGCATCATTTGATCTCTGGACTGGTGCTTGCACGAGCATGGATGGCATCCTTGACAATTTCAGTCTTCCGCTGTTTATCAAGATACCTCTTGGTTCAGTTGGGAGGATTTTAGTCTTCTTTACATTGAATGGGAAGCCCCGCTGAAGGCCGAAGATGTTGATCTTCATGAGCATTTGCTTTAAATCCTCCTCACTTTTATCAAGCAAGCTTGTATCATCTGCATATCAGAGGTTGTTAGTGAGCCGTAGTGTAATCCTAATGCTGCACTCTTCTCCATAGAATCCAGCTTCTCTGATGATTTGCTCAGCATACAGACTGAATAAGTGTGGTGAGAGGATACGACCCTGATGCACACCTTTCTTGATCTTCAACCATGCAGTGCTCCCTTGTTTCGCTCTCATCGCTGCCTCTTGACCCATGTAAGTGGGGTTCTGGAGTTCTCGTTCTTCTCAAGGACGTCCACAGTTTGTTATGATCCACACAGTTGGGTGCCTGTGCACAGCCAATGACACACAAGCAGACATTTTTCTAGCAATATCTGCCTTCAACCACCAACCACCTGACATTGGCACGGATATCCCTCTTCTATTTATGCTACATTAAAACAACAGTTTTGGCACCCTCAAGGGATCATGTCTCTTTGAAATGTTCTCTTAGTTGGGAAGCCAAAAGAAGTCCAAAGAGGCACCATCAGGGTTGCAGGGTTCCCAACAAAATTCTCATTGGACCAACCTTGCTACTTTTGAAGAGTTAGTAGGTACTTTGTTCTGATGGGGAAAAAAATCTTGGTGAAACTTTCCTGTCACCCATAACATTCAAATATTTTTTCAAACTTCTTTATGGTAAGCCTCCATGATTGCCTGGGTCTTATGAGAAAATGTATCAAGATTTACCCTTTGGATTTTGAAAAAATTCACCAGAACTTTCTGCGCTGAACTCTCTACCTTGAATTTACCTGACCCAGAAGATCTCCTCCAAAGCCACTGTTCTGTTTATACCCGGCTTTCTGAATCTTTTCAGAAAGACTTGGTCCTGATTAGGAATTACTCCGTAAACCATCTTCTTTAGCTTTACTCCTGATTACAAATATTAATGGAAATATCAACCCTTTGAGTTAGCTGATCTTCACCAACACTCTGTTTAGTATCCTTTTTCTTGAAGGTGCTTTGACAAGATTGACAAGGTATTACTGAGAGAACTTGGCTGCTGTCATCCACTGATACCATAGACTTTGTTTAAATATGTTTTATTAGGAAAAAACTCCTGTACGTATGAACTAGAACCCTCATAGAAATACTTTTTGACTTACCCACATATAAAATTATGAATTTGGATTTCAGTAAAGGAGCTTAGAAGGATCTTATAGGAGCAAGGGATCTAGCATACGTGCCACTAGATTCTTGTAAATCTATCTCTACATTTAAAGTATGTTTATGGAGGTCACTCTGTACCAGGTCTTGTTAGCAGCATTGACGTAATGGTAAGTGGCTGGCAGAGTCCTGTCCTCAGGACAGTGAGGTGAATTGGCCATAACCAAGAGAGGATCGGAACTGTGGGCAGAGAAAAGTGGCTTGAAGGGCGACAGGTTTACTCGGTCACAGAGTCCAGCATGGGCTATGGCTGGAGTTGGAGATATTTCAGCGTGGTAAAGACAAATCTCAATGGGACCTGAGAAGGCAGGACATCTGTCTTAGCCTGATTGCTGGACTAGTATGTGGGGAAGACATGGACATAAGGTCACAGCCTTCCTGAAAGTGGATATATCCAAACAGCAACATGTAGAAAGGCACATGGTGATAAAGCTGAATGTCTCGAGGCCAAAGGACCAGTTCTCGGCAAGGCAAACCTCTCCTGACCCTGAGCTTCTTAGGAGGTGGTAGAGTGAGCAGCCTAGAGGCTCTTTACAGATGTCCAGGTCACTGCTAGGGCAAATGAGTAGAGAAGGTCTGGGAGGAGATTCCCAAGTGATATTGTCTGAGGATGCTGTTCACTCCTGCCCAACCTTTTCCTGGAAGTGGCAAGAATGGGTTGTGAGCCTTTCGCCTTCTAAATGGAAAGACAGACTTTTTCATGACCCCTGTCACCAAGCTGCTACCACAATTTGGGATAGAAAAGGGGATTTTTTTACTTGCCATTTAAAAAGAAGCACAAAATGATGGTGTCTCCCATATTAGAGGAAAAAAGAACACCCAAATCCTAATATAATTGATAGAGACATGCTTATTAAGTCTTAAACAGGACAAAGACAAGACAAAGATTAAAGACAAATCAGGAAAAGGGAGACTATCAGCAGGAAATGAGATTGGTGTTCCAGGATTCAGTCCTGCAGCTACTTAAATAGAACATGGAATACGGATTATGACTGGGGGAAGAACAATGATTACTTTTGCAGGCTGGACTACCAAAGCAGGAAAAGGACCATGATTGGAATAGGTACTCTATGGTCGCTACATAATTTTGTGTCAGCTTGAAGTGTAGGGGTGGAGTCTAGCCTGTCAATCAGGTCACAGCCTGATGGTTCCTCCTTGTGGGTGGAACCTCCTAATAAGGAGGGTCCTGGGAACCTCCACCTCTCTCTCTGCTTCCCTTTTCTGCTGTCTAGTCACTCTGACACCAAGACACCAAGACACTGCCATTGGATCCATACAACTCTTGCACCTACCAGCCAATGATCTCCCTGCAGTCTGCATCATTGCTTGTGGGTGGTGAGTCAGAAGAGGGATTTATGGACTAGTATCAGACTTATGGACTTGATCTGGACTGGGCTTGGAGGTTTGCTTGAATTACCTCTTGATATAAAGCTCTCTCTTACACACTATGAGTGTCCTTGAATTCCTTTCTCTAGTCAACTTGGCCTCACACATACACTATTACATATTAGTCAAGTTTACATGATTGGTTCAGGGCCCTTGGACCACCTAGGTCAGGGTATGTCTCTTGACCATGTAGTCCTCACCAAAAAACCCAAACTCAATACCATAGAGTAATTTCCTATTCATAGTTACCCTATGGAACAGAGCAGAATTGTTCTTGTGCGTTTCTTAGGTGGTACATCCTTGCAGGAACTGAAATCCTCGTCTTTCTCCTATGGAGCCAGTAGGTTCAAACAGCTGACCTTGAGGTTAGCCGCTCCACTCATAACTCCTGAAAAATGCCACCAGTTTCCATTCTGGGCATGCCTAGCCAAGTTCCTGAGAGCTAAAATATCCCTCCCTCAGCTGGTCAGCTCTGCAAACTCACTCTGTCAGAGGGCAAAGCTCGGTCATCATTGGTCAATGGTCAAAAATAACTCAATGGAGACTGAGTCTATGTGGAGACTCAAAATGAATTTTGGGCTCCCACTATAAACTATCATCTTCTGCAAACCTAGTGCTGGAATTTAAGCTCTAATACACTCTTTGATTCAAAGAGGCCAGCAATGATAAGATGCAGCATAAGTTTGACAACAGATTTTTAGAAGGGTATATACTAATGTTATGTATTCACTTTATTCTAAGTTGCACCTTGTTTTTTTTAAATGCTAAAGGAGGGAAGAATGGAAGAATTTAAGCACTATTACAACTGTAAGGATAAGTTCTCTTCAGCTGAGAGTACACTAACCAGAGAAAAAGACATGAGGGTTCTTAGTTCAGTGAATCTCAGGTAGGAAAACCTGATTTGAAAAATGCAGACATTTTCCTCTTATTTCTTTAGAGACAATAAGAAAATTTCTTCTTCCTTGGATTCAAGCAGAACAAGGACTTTAGGTTAATGCTCCTGGTCATTTAAGTCAGGCAGAAATTTGCTACTTTTAATTCCTTGGGCTTCTGAGTTGAACGTGTCCTATTTGTTTTTAATTTTGTCTATCTCTCTGTTTACTCTGGTATTAGCATCATAGATCTACATTTAGCCTGTCAGCTTGGTAGTAATTAAGTCAGA
>NW_022111324.1:89226819-89228048 GCF_000313985.2 Echinops telfairi
AATTTTTAAAGTCAAAATGCTGCTGTCTTTAGAAAAAGGTCTGTGAGAAAAATATTTGTCATCAACAAAATAATCAAATACTAGTATTTAAATATTTCTGAACTGAGAGATAAATGAGAAGGAACAGGCATTAACTTCTTGTTTTAAGGAAATCTAAATAGCTATGCAGAGTTGTGAGATGAAGCAGCCAATTCCAGGCTTGACCCAAGGCCAGGGTACCAAAGCTTCCTGTCTGGCTCTGTCTGGTTTGGCATCCCTCTGTGGCTATCCTTGACTTTCTGGCCTAGTTTGTAGGAGTTTTAAGGAGACTGTGGACCTCAGAGGGATAGTGCCACCCTCGGGTGGCAAAGTGGTTCTGAGTTGTGTGTGACTCACCCACATGGTCAGCAGTTTGAAACCTCCCATCGCTCCTCACAGGAAGAAGGGCATCCTACTCCTGTAAAGAGTTAAAGTCTTGGAAACTCACAGAGCCAGTTCTACCTGCCCTATAGGATTGCTAGGAGTCAGCATCGACTCTCTGGCAGTGATTTGGCTTTTGGTTTTTAAAGGCCCTTATGAAGAGTCCTGATGGCATAGTGTTGATACATTGGGCTGCTAACCACAAGGTTCGCTGTTCAAACCTATCAGCCAACCCTCAGGAGAAAGACTTGGCTTTCTGCTCTTGTAAAGAGTTACAGTTTTGCAAACGGGGCTTTGAGACTAAAGGGACCTCTCTTAGTCACTGAACAACAAAAACCAAGCCAAACGCGCAGTTATCAAGTCGTTGCTGACTCACAGTGACCCTGGAGGGCAGGGTAGAACTGCCTTGAGAGTTTCAGAGACTGTAACTCTGTTTGGGAGTAGAAAACCCTGAACTTCTCCTGGGGAGTGGCTGTGGTTTTGAACTATGGACCACTGTACCAACAGAGCGCTTGAAAAAATAATCCACTGTCTATAGCAAGGGATTGGGCTAAATGAAGCAATATCCCAGAAAAAGGGCCCACACTGCAGTCGTACCTCACACTAGTCTTCTGAGGGTTAAGCCTACTCACCCACGCACATGCAGACACTGCACAAGTTTGACAATGATGTTCTTCCTGCAATCCCTAAGGTAGGATAGCAGAGAGATTATTCCTCTCAATGAGTTCTTTGTTTTTCTTTAGTCCTTTCTTTACTTTTTGAATGCTGCTGAATTCTACTAATTTGTATATTCCAGGAGCCCTGGTAGTGTAGTAGTTACCTGTTGCTAA
>NW_022111324.1:89230021-89232381 GCF_000313985.2 Echinops telfairi
TGAATCTAGAAGCCCAATACTAGCCCACAGGTCCCTCTTCAGACTCATGAAGCCACATGCAATGATGCAGAATGCAGGACCAACACCAGCAGAGCCCTGTGAATGCCATGGCAGCGGATGCACATCTGGGCTTGTGTAGGTTCCAGCATAGCTTGTCAGCAGGAAGGTAAAGGCAGAGAGAGGAAATTCCCAGGATCTTCCTTATGAGAAGACCATGCCCACCAGGAGGTACCATCAGGTTGTGACCTAATAGACAGGCTAGATTTTAAGATACCTTTTCATTTATATGCCCTCCTCACCATTATTCAGGTATAATCTATTCATACTAATGTAAGGATAGATTTTCTTTCTTTTTTTTTCAGTCTCCTTAATCAAATTCTATTAAAATCATTCAACAATTCTATTTCAGGATCTTCTTAAGTTTTCGTTTATTCTTGGAAAACATGTATGATTATGAAAGAAATTGCATAATTATGGTTGGCATGATTGAATTATGGAATGATATGACCTATGTATTGGCTCCCAAGTTACAGCAAATTAAAAAAAGAAAGAAATGCATAGATCCAGGAGTGGGTTTTGGACTCACACTAAATCCTAGTTTCAATTTAAGAACAATTTGTTCTTATATCATGGCCCTGCTACATACTCACCTTTATGAAATGATCACTTTGCTACGGCAAAGTGTGGTGAAGAAAGCAGATGGTGCCCGGCTATCAATTGAAATAGTGTCTGATGTCATAAAGGCTTGTATTCAAACGAGCAGCCATCTAAGCAAGGAGTCAACTAAGTCCATAGGTAAGAAGCCCACCAGCTTGTATGATCCATGATGATAATTACAAAATTCGAATATGGTGAGGAGAAAGGCATCAGAGCCAACATTATGAACACCCAATTGTGGAGGGTTATGGAGGACAGTGGGGGCCCAAAACCCATCTGCAGAGTATGTAGTCAGGCTGAGCCATTGGCAGATCCATTCTAGCCACAGGCAAGTCTCAGACAGCCTTACTAACAGGCAGAGACCACTGTCATCTTGATTCTGCTGGATCGACCTTGATACTTGGCCAGCTGACCACCCTATAAAATGGGACCTGAACATGTTCCGGGTGCAAGTATCTCTCACTGGTTCCACGACAGAAATTGCTTCCCTGGCTTTTTGAACATTGTTGGGGTCTGGCCCTTCTTATGCATTACTTGTATCTTTGTCTGTATACTGTTATGTTTTTTTCTTACCGCCTTAGTGTGATTTGTGTTTCATTGTTTTCTGTTGGGTCTCCCAGCTGTGAAACACAGGAGGAGTGGATGCATAAAGAGAATAACTGATACAAGGGGTTATAGGGAATGCAGGGATAGGGGAATGGATGACGGAGAGAGTCAGGGGAACTCAGGAGTAAATGGTGGAGACAGGAGGTGGGAGGAAGCCCTGGCATGGCTTGTGATCACATAACTCATCTTGGAGGCAATTTAAAAAGGGGAGGGGGATGTTCTAAAAAAATTATGTAGGGGGTGATTGTACAATTCTCCTTGATATGATTGAATGATTGAACTATTGACTTACAGGCTATGTAAATTACTGGCTAATAAAACTGTTAATAAAAACAAACCCTTTCGTAATACTTACAGTAGTTCTTTCCTTATTGATCTCTTACTGTGTGCTAGTCCATAATCACATCATTACTTATTTAAATTTAATAATATATTTTCTTAGTCATTCATCATTAATTTTTCTTATCTTTTTGTTTTAACTTGAAGTCTTTGTTCTTACTTATTTTTAGCTTGACTGGAATATGTTCTAACTAATTTTCTCTGAAAAGTTTTCAAATATAAAGGCAAAATAAAGAAAAATTTAAAAGGAGAGTAAGTCTATATCCATCTCATTAGAAAAAGACCCTAATGATATAGATTAACACAGTGGCTGCAACAATGGGCTTAAACATGCCAATTGTGAGGATGGTGCAGGATTGGGCAATGATTTGCTCTCTGGTACATGAGGTTGCTGTAAGTCATAAATGACTTCACACACTGGACAATAACAACTACTAATGCATGTAACACACAGACAAATACACAGGTTTTTTATAAATTAAAAATTTTTTATACATATTTTTTACAGACCATTTCAAAGCACATTAGTGAAAACAAAATAATTAAAAGACATTAAATGCTTAAAAACAAAACTTGTATCTCTGTGTTTTTAAAATAAAATGTTTTATTTTGATAATATAAAAAGAAAATTTTCTCGATCATATCTGAATCTCCTGCCCTGCTGTTCTAGGAGCCTCATCTTCAGGGTGAGTTGGTTTTCTCATATTTTGGATCCTCCACAAAGAAGTCTTAAGCAAGGTCTTTTCTTGTAGAGGGCC
>NW_022111324.1:89234013-89235606 GCF_000313985.2 Echinops telfairi
AATGTGGATTTCCAGGTAACTCTAATTTCTATTTTATTATGCATTTTTATTGAGTTTTTTTTCTTAAGAAAATAAGTAGCCCCATCAGGTGATAAGCACTCTGCAGAGTCAGGAACACTAGGCTTTCTCCCCACTTCTGAATGGTCAAGAGTGATGCACACAGAGTGGGTTCTCGCTGATCGACACACCTGACCTCCCCTGTTTCTGTCTACCTGTTAGTCTCACCAGGAAGTGTATTTCAGTCAGAAAGCGTGTGCAATCACATGACACAGTGGAACCCTAGTCTAACTTTCTAACTTGTAACACAATCGCTTGAATTTAGTGCTTTAACCTGGAGATCTTATGTCTACAAGAATTTTGAATTCAAGGGTGAAAAAAACTTTAAATATGTTGTGATTCCTACGGCTAACTTTATGTTTACCTATTTAATTAACTTTAAATGTTTTAGGTCTTAATTACAATTTAACCTGTAGAACTGCTAAAATATAAGGTATCTGATACCTGATTGATTTCTTTCCATTTTAGGAAAAACTGACAGTACCCTAAGGTAATAATACCCCACCCCCCACACACATTCTATATATTAATATGTAAAAAGGTTTTTTTAAAATGTATTTGTTGTGTGTTTGTGTATATGCCTTAGGAAGGATCTTTGTAAACTTCTCAGGATCAAGAAGTTAGGAGAAGTCAACATTTTCAGGATAGAACTTAGGAAGACAAAGAGCAAAGTTTCTTCCCCTCCTTGTTCAAGTCTTAAAACCCTGGCCCCACTGAAGACAGCACATTCATTTTATCTTCACCCTTATTACTACCAAATTACAACCAAAGTCACAGCAATCAAGTTGATTGCAACTTAGAACGCCCCTATCAGAGAGAATACGACTACTAAGGTCATTATATTTTCATTCCTCATTTTTATTATCTTTCAATGATTAAAACCTGATTCAATCATTAAAAATGATTCAAGCTTTGATGGAAATTTTCACCTTAATACTTGCATTGAAACAACAGCACATATTAAAAGCATTTGATGTGGGGCATCACACCCCCATAGCATTTTCCTGGTCATGCACTGTCTCCATGATTGGTTGTGAATTGGACTGTTGATTTACAGGGTTTTCGCTGATTGATTTTCAAAAGTAGATGCTGTTTGATTTCTTGACTGCTATTTCCATGGGTGTTGATTTTATGTCCAAGTAAAATTAAATCTTTGACAATGTCACTATTTTCTGTGTATCATAATGTTTATTTATCTAGTTGAAGGATTTTTAAATTAATAAATCATTTTTTTGGGGGGGCTCTTACAGCTCTTACAACAATCCACATATCAATTGTATCAAACTTATTTGTACATATGCTGCCATCATAATTTTAAAAAACATTTCCTCTCTACTTGAGCCTTTGGTATTAGCTCTTCTTTTTTCCCTATGCCCCCACCCTCATGGGCCCCTGATATATTATAAAGTATTGTTATTTTCCTATCTTACACCGTCTGCTGTCTCCCTTTACCAACGTGTCTGTTGTTCATCCCCCTTGGGGGAGGGTTATACATGGATCATTATAGACAGTTCCCCGTTTCTTCCAGCTCCCCCC
>NW_022111324.1:89235921-89269900 GCF_000313985.2 Echinops telfairi
GCTTTGGGTTTCCTCTCTGATCCCCATCATTTGCATCAACATGTTTGTTTGTTTGGGGTTCGCTGATGCCTATTACCCGATCCCGTTGACACCTCATGATCACACAGGCTGGTGTGTTTCGTGGGCTTGTTGCTTCTATGCTAGAGGGCCACTTGTTTGATTTCAAGCCTTGAAGACCCCAGATGCTATATCTTTTCATAGTTGGCACCATCAGCTTTCTTCTCCACATTGGCTTATGCACCCATTTTGACTTCAGTGATCTTGTCAGGAAGGTGAGCATCACAGAATGCCAGGTTATTAGAACAAAGTGTTCTTTGAGGGAGTATTTGAGTAGAGACCCAATGCCAGTTTGCTACCTAAATACTCAACATCTCAATATATGTATATAGACCTATATCCCTATTAATAGATTTATATATTTACATCTGTGCATGCCTGTATTTGTACCTCTATAAATGTATTTTGCCTCCTAGTTCTTTCCTCTATTTCTTTTTACTTTGCTCTTGTCCCATATCATGTTTGCCCTTCCTTCGACTCCTTTCAGTGCTTTCTCTCGGCGACATTGTGCTTGGTGCTGAGGTGCAATCCATATTGAAAGCTGCAGTCTTTGCTTTTTATCAGTAAGTGATTCAAGACCTTTTCAGTTTCAGCAAGCAAGGTGGTGTCATCTGCATATCATAGGTTATTAGTGCTCCTCCAATCTATTAAAAAAAGCGCTAATGTTTGAAGCCATTTTGCCAGACTGCATAGGATTTATATGGTATTCATAAGATAAAGTTGATAAAAGGTAAAAAGGGCCCTGTGGGGCCTGGATTAAAGTGCTCAATTGTGAACCTAAATGTCAGAGGTTTGAACCCACCAGTGATTTCTTTGGGGAAAGGACTTCATAATCTGTCTTCATAAAGACTTTATAAACACAGAAATTCCCTGTCCTGGATTCCATTTAGGGTTGTTAACCTAAAAACACACCCACCCACCCACATTGCCTTCCAGTCTAATCTCACTCATAGCGACGCTGTAGGATAGGGTAGAACTGTCCCCATTGGTTCCCAAGACTGTAGAAAGCCCCACCTCCACTGGCATCACTGTAGCTGTGAATTGTTGAACTTGATTAACTTCCTGGGTCACTAGGGCTCGCTATAGGATTTTCATGAGTCAGAATTGACTTGAGGTCACACAAGAACAACAAGAATAAAAAGCAAATATGTTTTCTCTTCTTGCTTCCTTTTGTCAAGGAACCCTAGTGGTGCGTTGGGTGTTGGACTGCTAACTATAAGGTCAGTGGTTCAAACCAACCAATTGGCTCTGTAGGAGAAAGGTGAGGTTGTGCTCCCCTGAGGGTTTACGAAGCCTTGGAAACCCTATAGAGGGTTGGTATAGGAGTCATAACCAACTTGATGACAGCAGGATTTTTAATAATCATCAAGTTGCAACATGTATGAAATATGTAATGATGTCCCCTTGAGGCTTTAGACTCATTGCCACAATAATATTGGGTTAATTAAAATGCAGTTATGATTGACATAGTTTGTAAAATGTTCTTATAATGAAAGTACAGTTCCATATGCCAAAGTCACATGAATTTGAGACATTCGCTTTCAATAAAATAATATGATTGCTTTCAGCCCCTTTGTGGAAATTACGCTCATAAAACTATCAAAAGACAGATTACAAAGTAATAAGACCCTTATTTTCAATTTCCATAAGAATGAATGGAAATTTCTGCAAATGTCTTTATCTAGTCCTTGTTTTTTTGAGGTAAAATGAGAAGGAAAAGACCACTTTCATCAGAAAAGTCCAGGATGGGACACTCAATACCACAGAAAGTATTTCAATCTTTGTCCTTGCACAATTCACTCGTGCTCTTGCCCGGGGAAGTATGTTGAATAACTGCCTATATTGAAGGGCTGAAATGACTGACACTAACGTGTCATTTTTCAAAGGTTGTAATGGCTGACACCTTAGATTATTATCATTTATCATAATAATCTTGGTCATACATCCTTTTGAAGAGAATACTCCGTTATGAACATGAGCTACAAAATTAACAGCAACAGCAAAATGCATATTCTACCATATTTTTAAATCCATGCTTACAATTTCTCACCAATTTCATTTTTGAGGGGAAATTTCCTGATAAAGCAGAAACTAATTTCATGTTCCCCTCTTCCACTTCTCAAATCTGTAGTCTGCATTTCAGGGGAGTCTTAATCTGTGGCCTGCTCAACCCTAAGGGGAAAAGAGACTCTACATATTAGTGCCCAGAGATTGGAAAAACTGACTTAGACCCAATCTGAGAGACATCATTTTATTATATTGAGGGCTTATGAACTGGGATGAATCACACTACTCTCTCCGGGAGGTGCAGCTTGGACAGGAATTTTTCTGCTGTGCTGGGCGATTTCTGTCCTGAAGTGGGGGGTGGCAGGTGGGATTCTGAGAAATGCTGAAGCGACCCATATAATGGTGCTGATATACTGAAACCGCCCAAACTCAGATAAGGGGATGAGTTCAGGAAGAAGTCACAAGGCATCTAGTGTTCTATGACACCCGGACTCTCTGTGGGGAAAGAGTATTGTCCTACACAATGATTTTCTCCGTAGTGGAAGCAGCCTCTTGTAGAGCTCATGCCCTACGTTTGGTCTTCCATTGATAAGGGAGACAGGGAGTGAAAAGGGAGCTTTAGGCCCAGCATGCTTGGGGTCCCATGGCAACACCTCACCTTACGGGCTACATTTCCCAGAACCCCTTTTTGCCCCTATGAAAGTTCCCAAGAATTGCTTGCATCCAAAGAAGCCTTTTAAAAAGTTTGAGTGCTCGGATTCCTGACATGCTGGTAACATTTTCGTTTATAAGGTTCCACTAAAATTCTCTTGCATTGCGCTATGTCTTCAAAAAGCAAATCTTCCTCTTGGAAAGACAAGAATTTATTCCAGTAAAAATATACATGATCAGCATTGCTTTTATTTTCCTTTTTTCATACTAAACTACACGCGTGCATATTTTTATAAAGTGAGTGGGTGTTAATACCTTCAACAGTACAATCTATTTTTCCCACACACTTCTTTTTTATTTTGCTATGGGAAATCCTTGTGCAGTTTCTAATTTTGCACTTGAAAATTATTCAACAAAGAGTAACAGTAATCTATTTTTGTAAATGGTCGATAAGTTATCATCTTAGCACAGCTTACTTTTTTATCAGAAGTAATGCCGCTGTGGGTCATGCCCAGCATTGTGACTGTGGGTGACGTGGGTTGGTTTTCAGCCCAGGTGACAAAATGACCACAGGAAGAATCCAGGGGTCACTACAAAGCTCTGTGATTTAAAATCAGGGAAGCTGGGACCCATAAAAGCCACACCACTACCAAGGTCAGCCCATGAATTTTTTTTTTTCCACATGGCTTCTCTTGCTTCCAGGGCTGTGTCAGGGTAGGTCCATGTGGCTTCTCCTCAGATATGTCTCTCAGGGAGTCAGCAGAGAGAGAGAGATGCCTCCTGTCTCCAAGGAGGAAAATTCAGCTCATGAATTTTTGAGCTGCGACTAGAATTCCATCTTCTGATGAGTCTGCTGAGATTTCACATGTGGAGACTACATATCTTTGCTTTTGGATGAGCATTTTCTAGTCTAGTCATAATGGCCACCCCAGTGCTTACCAAATCAATCAGCCTGCTATTGCGTTTATCCCAATTTGCTTACATGTCATTATTAGGAGCTTCTAGGGAATCAAAAAGTGGTTAAATTCCACAGGTTCAAACCAAAAATGGAGGTTGTGTTACCTCACTAAGCCTTTTCAGACATCATTTTGTTTTATCTTTTTATCTTATCTTAATTCCAGGGGAAATAATATCTAGCCTAGTAAGAGAAACACTAGGTGGACATACACACTTTTAATCACTGACCACCACCCAATGTAAAGATTAGAATGCATGGGTACTTCCTTACCAACATAAAAGAGCACAATGCAGCAAAGAGACCCGGCACCGAAGGGAAAGCCCTAGAACCTCTTCCATGCCAAGGTCCGCCCTCACCTGCCCCTTTAATGAAAGAGCCACTTTTCTTAAATCACTTGCACGGGTTTTACTCTTCCCACAAGTCCTTAGCATGTTTATTTTATTTCTAAATGACTTGATTTTTCTTGGTGTCTTTATCATACACGTTCTAACTTGCTCAGTTTTAGGCACAGAAAGTATTTCGTTAGAATTAGCAGTGTGTTCCCAGCAGCAGGGGTTGCTCTGTGGTTCTCCTACTATTAAGTAGACAAGGTTTCAAGAGACCACTGTTCACTGGAGAAGAGTGTGGTAAAGGCATAAGCTGGGCAGTAGTTCCTTACAAGGACACCTTTTGTCAATCCTCCGAAGCTTGACCTTATTGGGATTTTTTTAGTCAATCTGTTGACTGGGAATTTAAAACATCAAAACAACACAATAGTTTGAGAAGCAGAACCTCAAAAAGAACTTTCTTTCATTTTAACAATTGTATAGACAGGTTCAGTATTTCCTTTAAAAGCAAAAAAAAAAAAAAGCAAAATAAATTATCTCTACATTAAAGAAGCCAATCTCATAATCAGGTTGCCTCTGTTCTGGGGGAAAAGACGCCAAAGTCAAATATTCTGTCGAGAACCCAAAGACAAGACAAAGACCGTCAGCTGGCTAAGGAAACATCTCGAAATCAGGATTGGTGGCAGGTCAATTCATCACTGTTGCAAGAGGCACGACGGAAGTAGGGGAAGGACCATGATTGGGGTTCTTCCATAACTGCAGAGTAGAAATCCTTACAGAATTGGTATACCTTTGACTACCTTACTACATGGTGGTCACAGTGTGTCTTAGGACCATGGGTCCTGAGTCATAGCCAGAGGTACACCAACTTTTCGATGACAGGTGGCAGTTTTATAGTTGAATCATTAAGAACCCACCCAGGGAAGTTCCTGGATTCTCACAGCAAACATCGAGGCAAGTCTATCCCTCCTTGTGCCGGCCAAGAAGTTGTGATCTGTTTGAAATGTACGCTGCTGAGGACAAAAGTGACCACTGCTGGTGAATAGAGAGACAAAACTCAAATGGAACATGAACTTCCACCAAACCTTAAAATGGAGTTGGGGATCCCACTAAAAACTACAGCCCTCCACAAACCAAGGGCTTTAGAATTTAAGCTCGAATACACCTCTTAGTCCACATTACATACAAGACCCTCTGGGACCCTGTCCATTGGAGTTGGAGACTTTCTCAGAAGACACGAAGGGTTAGGAACCAAGTACAGTACTCAGAAACAAATTTACAAGCAGTAGATTTTAATGTTGATGCTAGCCCAAAGTGTTGAAGTCCAGTACTTTTAGGCATGCTGTGGCTCCCATCATCCTTCACACTGTCTTAGATTAGAAATCTCATCGTCATGGTAACATCTTAATAAAAAATGGATAGTTCATTGTTTCCTGTGCCCATACCCCGAGCCTGCTATAGGAGTGAGACGCAGCACTAGTTCTATAACTCCAATGTACTGCATGACCCCACAGGAAAAGCCCTGCTCCCTGGACTGCAGCCTGGACCCTCAGTGCAGGAGGACTGCTTGTCAGGGTGGAATCTGTAGGGCCAGGCCTGCCTTGTGCACAAGGTGGGGGAGCGATAGCAGAAAGTGATCAGAAGACACTGGATAGGACATGTCAGTTCTTTAAAAAATAAGTCATTCTATTGGGGTTCTTACAGCTCTTATAACATTCCATACATCAATTATATCAAGCATATTTGTGCAAATGTTGCCATCATCATTTTCTAAATATTTACTTTCTAGTTGAGCCCTGGGTATCAGCCCCCCCTGCCTTGTGACCCCTTAATAAATTATCAATTATTATTTTCATATCTTACGTTGACCACTGACTCCCTTCACCTACATTTTTGTTGTTCATCCCCCTGCGGGTGGGGTGGGGAGTGGGAATTATGTGTCAAATTTTGCGATCGGTTCTCCCTTTCTCCCCACCTCTCGCCACCTTCCCTCTACCCTCCTGGTAATGCTCCTCCCATTTCTATTCCTGAGGGGTTTTTCTGCCCTGGATTCTGTGTGTCAAGAGCTCTTATTTGTACCAGTGTATAAGCTTCAGTCTAGCCAGAACGGAAAGGCAGGACTGGGGTCAAGAACGTGGGGGGTGAGAAAGCCTCAAAGAACCAGGGGAATATTGTGTGTTTCACAGGTGCTATATTGCGCCCTGGTTGACTCATCCCTTCCTTGTGACCCTTCTGTGAGGGGATGTCCTATTGTCTACAGATTAGATTTTGGGTCTGTGCTCCGACCCCCCTTCTTCTCAAAAATATGGTTTTTGTTTTGTTTTGCTTTGAGTTTTCTGATGCCTGTTACCTGATCCCGTCACCTCCCCATGATCGCACAGGCTGTGGGCTTCCTTCATGTAGGCTTGTTGCTTCTCTGTTAGGTGGCAGCTTGTTTAACTTCAAGCGTTTAAGACCCCACTTTAGCGATCCTGTAGGGAGGGTGACCATCACAGAATGCCGGGTTGTTAGAACAAAGTGTTGGGTTGAGGGAGGGCTTGAGCAGAGGCCCAAAGTCCCTCCACATCCTCAATGCTTTGCCATATAAATATATGTGTATAGGCCATTACCTCTATTTTTAGGAATTCATATATTTACATGAGTGCACACCTATGTTTATACCTCTATGCATAACTTTGCTTCCTAGATCTTTCCTTGGTTTCCTTTTACCTTCTTCCTGCCCCACCATTACATTTGCCCTTCTTCTGCCTCTTAGTAATTGCTCTCAGCTAGATTGCTGTTGCTCCGACACCACCGGGATCTCTATGTCCTCTTCGTTGTTGATTTTAATCCCCAGTTGTTCCCATGGCTGTGGTGTCCTTTATGCACCACTCCTTCGCCCCACTCCTTCCCCACCAACTCCCTCCGGAACTGTGGGTCCCCTTGCTTTCTGCTAGGCCTTGCTTCCCATGCCCATCTTATGTAGGTAGGCAAAACGGCAATGGAGACAAAACGACAAGAATACAAAAGACGCTTCAGGTCTTGGTGCTGGAGATTTACCACCAGGAACAATGGGATTTGTCACCGCCTCAATTAAAGTTGAGCTTAATTTTCTCTGAAGTCACTTCAAGCACAAATATAACTAGTTTAAATTATGTTTTAATACGGCCACAAGATTGAGAACGACAGACAGCTAGCATTTACTGCAAGGCTCCAGACACTTTAAAACACTTTCCGTTCACTGCTCATAAGCTCCTCGGCAAAGAGCTACTAGGGTACTGAACCTGGACCTCGCCCAGGACAACCTGAAAGCCTGGCTCTGACTGGACCCCAAGACGTTCCGTTTTCAACCGCTTCCAAATTGTGTCGTTGCTGCATTGGCGACACAAGAGGGCGCCCCGACAAAGCTCACTGTCAGCAGACCCTGTGCCTCAGAAGGGCACTTCCAGGGGCACACTTGAAAAGAAAAAATGTCGCTTCTGAGCCCTCATTTATCAACTTGGGATAGCCAGCCTTTGTTCCTGTAAATCAGAGAATACAAATAAAGAATAAAGCATTACAAATTACATCCTTCCTTGCTGACACCACCAGTCTCCTTCAGGCCTGGACCACGTCTCAGGTCTGGGCTATGTTTCCTGGTGTGGCCTTCCTAATGGCCACTTGCTGTAAGGCTCCAGATGGCTGTCATCGTAGTCGCAGATAGAATTAGGCATGATAATGAGGAATATTTTATTTAAATCGGATTTTTAAAGAAATCTTTCATTAACTATTCATATGTAGTATTATCACACTGCTATCTCATGTAATTGAAAATGAGAATGATTTAGAGAAAGATATCATTTAGTATTCAACTGATATACTTATTTTTTGTCAGATGAGAATGAACCACAGTCAGCGCGTTGATTCCAATTCATAGCTGCACTATAGGTCAGGGTAAATCTGTACCCAGCGGTTTCAAAGGCTGCACATCTGTACCGAAGCAGATAGCTACCTCAAAGGGGCAGGGGGCTTAGAACTGACAACCTTTCAGTTAGCAGTCCAGTGCTTAACCACTGCACTTCTATTGATCCCAGGTAAGAGTTCGCAACCCAGGGTTGCTGGGCGTGCTTAGGGTAACGTTCCACTGGTTAGATGCTGGGGGCAGCAAGAGTCGTTTGAATGTGCTTAAAAAAGAATTCGAATAAAGGGAATTGCCAGGTACCCAGGAGAAGCCTCCAGTTATTGATTAATTAGGGTGGTGTTGAAGCCTCGTGGAGGAATACACTCAAGTCTTGACAAAGAAGAAGTTCGGCGCACAGCCCTGTGGCCCATCTGTTATTGCTGTTGCCCACCCATCAGCAGTTTTCCTCGCCTGCTGCGCTGATACATAATATAGAGCTTCCCATGCGGCAATGTTGGTTCGGAACAAAAAATGTAAAGGTCTTTAAAGTGATTACAAGTGAATGAATTGGAAACTCAGATTTGGAAGCTGTGTGCTGTGTGTGGCTTCTTTTCAGGCTACTGATCTTAAAGAATTAGCTTGGTTAAAGCCATCTGTAGATGAGTAGACTGCTTGAAACCCGACTGTTCATAACTAGTCGGCCAGCTGCTGTTAAGCTGACCCGTATGTGTCAGAGTAGAATTGTGCTCCGTGGGGCTTTCAGTGGCTGGCTTTTCAGAAGTAGATTGTCAGGCTTTTTCTCCAAGGTGTTCCTGGGTGAGTTCGAACCTCCAACCTTTTGGTGAGTAGCCAAAGAGGATAAATATTTGTACCACTATTGAGCAGAGAGGGAAAGCTCTTGGGCTTTCTCTTTTGCATCCCTCTGCTAATAGTGGATTTGTCTTGCAATGAATGTACTTTGGTAGTGGGTGAATTTGTAAACGCCTCGACAGCTGGCTAGTGGACAAGCAAACCATTTCAGGGGATACTTAACTTCAAACGAAAGAAAAAATAATGATGTTTGCTTCTGAAAAACAAAAAACCTGTGTGGATGAGTTTCTGACTGAGGGTTCAGGGGTAGGTGCAGGAGGTCTCTGAGCAGCAACATTCCTGCATTGTCCTCTTTGCAGCCTGCTCTGTTTCCCTGCCCCCCTTCGGAAGTCTCTGGGTGTTGCAGACAGCTGCCACCTAAAAGGTTGGTGGTTTGAATCTTTCCCCAAAGAAAGGCCTGTTGATGTACTTCTGCAGAACCAGCCATTGGAAACGCTGAGCGCAATTCTATTTGGACCTATATGTGGGATCACCATAAATCGATGCAAACTACTTAGTAAGTACCTATTTTAGTTAGATAGTGCTGCTGTCACAGAAATACCACAAATGGATGGCTTTAACAAACATATTTATTTTCTCAAATTTAGGAGGCTAGAAGTCTGACTTTACAGTGCCAAATCTATAAGGAGGCTTTCTCTCCCTGTTGGCTCAGAGCTTGTGAAGAAGGTCCCTGCCTCCTTTCAGCATCTGCAGGCCCAGCATTTCTTACGGATCCTCCCGTGTCTCGGCATTGTTGTTCCTCTGGATCTAGGAAGTCCTCGGTGCAGGGACCTGGGTCCCAGGGATAGACTCTGCTCCCAGCTTTTCTTTTTTGGTGGAAGTTTGTCTCTCTCTTTCTCCCCCTCCCTCCCTCCCTCCCTCCCTTAGAAGGTGGTGTAGGCCACACCCCAGGAAAGATCCCCTTACATCAAATCAGGGCTGTGATAGGATTAAAGGTGTTACTTCTCATCCTTAATCTTTATGCAGTTGATTTGTTTATCATATCAGGTAACATCATAGATTCTAGACATAGAGGATCATTACATTACTGTAAGATTACACCATCACATAACTGTCAAACTACCGTGAAACATGACGCAGCCATTTCAGTACTCTGTACATATTTTCTGTTTTCTTCTTGTCTTTTTCCAATCTTTTATTCCTTTTTCACCCTTTCATTCCCATTTTTCATCTTCATACTTTCTTTTCCATTTATCCCTTTATTTCTTCACAAGGATTTTCCAGTGGGTTCATGGGGCAGTACTGAGCCCCACTGCTAACCCCACAGCACAAGACTCATGTACTATTCTTAGACTAGTCATGCAGCCTCAAAATGGCTAATTCAAACGTGAGGACTTAAAACATTTTCTGTTTATGAGAGAGATGAAGAAGATAATATCATGGAATCTTATCTAGGACTTTTAGAACAGAGTCACTAGTTATACAATTGGAGAACAAACATGAAAATTGCTATAATGGAGTTAGTAATAATTAGGACAGGCTCTGAAGTATGTGCTGTCACCTGCATGTTCCCCCCTCTCTCCCATACTCTGACGGAAGGAAGAAGATATATTATTGGATGCAAAACAGGAAGTTTTATAGAAGATTAGTAGAGACCGTGCTCATTTTGGAGAGTCTAGGACACAGATTACTTAAAAATATCACTTTTCTTGAATGAATGAATGAAAAAGTATTGAGGTGGGGTGGACCTGGGATGAGAATCTGCCTGAAAGATCCCTCCCTCCCTCCCTGCTATGAGTTGATGCCAGCTCATGTTTTTGTTATGTGCCAACAAGTCAGTCCCTACCCGTGGTGACCTTATGCAAATGAGAATGAAACCCTTTCTGGTCCTGTGCCATCCTCACACTTATCCTTGTGTTGCAGCCACTCTGCCAATCTGTGTCCTTCAGGACCTTCCTCTTTTTGGCTGGCCCACTCCTTTACCAAACATGATGCCTGACGTCCTTTTCCAGGGACTGGCCTCTCCTGACATGTCCGAAGTATGCGTGCTGAAGTCCCGCCATGTTGCCTCGAAGGAGCGCTCTAGCCTTCTTCTTCCAAGACAGCTCCGTTGGTCTTTTCAGCACCCCGGGGTACTTTCAATATGCTTTTTATGCCAACTCCTAGTGGCCCTACATACAACCTGAAATAGTCTTTAGTATGTTCACAGATACTGCTTAACTCAGAACTGTTTCTAGGTGAAAAGAATAAAAATGTCACAAATCTCAAGTATTTAGCATTTGAGTCTTATCATAAATCATTTCAGAAATAGCTTGCCATGGGTTCTCCTGAAGAGTCATGTGCTAATCAGCCGACGCTCTTGCTCCTCAATAAAGCATCTGACTACTGTCTGTCCTTTAAGGGGAGCAAGTCTTTGACAGGGTGAACCCAAGGTCAACTTTCAAGTTGGAGAAGGGTTAGAAAGGGAACCATCGCTATAGAGTGCTCCTCAGATGCAGCCATGGTGACTTCAGGAGACCCGAGAGTACTGGGATCCTGGATATATGAGTTCTTAAGGGCCTGCGGAGTCAGGAAGGAGAGAAAGGAAGACCTGGAAGATGGGGTTCATACCTCTCTGCCGCTTGTCTAGGGATTGGGAAAACTACTGCCATTTTGTCTAGTATCATCATCTTGATGTGGAATAGCATTCCACATCAGAAACTAAGGTGACAAAGACACAAACTGGAAATAATCAGGGGACAGACTGTCCCACTTCCTCCTAGTTGACAAGAATTAACCCGAAAGGTACATGGGACCCCCACAACTAGTTGCCATGGAGCTGATTCTGACTGATGGAGGCCCGCGTGTCCATGTGCATCAGAGTAGAACTTGGCTCATCGGGTTTTCAGTGGCTAGTTCTCATCCATGGAAATGTCCAGACCGTTCTGCCAAGGCTTTTGAAGGTAGTCTTGAACCGCCAATGTTTTAACCTCCAATGTACCATCTAGGTTTAACATTTGAATACCATGGAGTTCCAAGGGCACTCAATTCAGTGGTCAGAATAAAAGGTGGACAGGCCATTGCAATTTTAAAGTCCTTCCCTACATCTGTGCACAAATGAGGATGAGTGGCTTCAAAAAGTTTGTAGGAAAATTCCATGATCTTTTCATTCAAACGTTCCTAAAACTTTTTGAAGGCCTTCTCTTGAGCCCCAGTTGCACGTCATTGGCGGGGAACTCCTGGGTGATTGAGTCAGTTGGTAACTAACTAGCTTTGAAGGCATCAGCTAGCCCAGGCTGCTCTCCTGTAACTGCCCTCTCTGAGTGGCCGGAGTCGCTTGCTGTTGCTATTCTGGGCCTGAGGCACAAGGACTGCTGCCGGTGGGTGCTGGCATCACGCAGGCCGGCTGCCCAGCTGACTAGAATCACCCCGACAGCTGCCTCTGATCTAGCAGCGTGGACTTGTTGTTTGTTAGAAGCTGGGGAGATTTTCAACATCCTTCAATGACCATCAAAGCATATGAAAGAAGACAAGCAAGACGATGGATACATTGCTACCATAGTAATTCATGACCAGCTCTGTGTTAAGAGCTCAGCAATTAGCTTCGTATTTCTTGTTGAAATTTTAAGCCATTGTCCTTTCTCCATAAAGTGGTGCTCTATGATATTTATAATCATTGAAATGACTTTCTTGAAAGTTGATTTGGATTGTTTTCGAGAATAAACATTTATCTACACATATTCTTACTTGTGGAGGTTTGTGATGAACTTTTCTCTATTCCTCTAGTTTCTGAGAGTAAAGCTGAAACCCAAGTTTTGTGGTGAATAACTGAAACTTTTCTTCTTCCTCATGGGGAAGGGCTCTGGGCAGGCTGAGGCCAGAAGATGAGGGCGGGGGCTACCTGGCGCAGGGAGATCTTGCACACCTTTCTCCACTTCTCCGAGCAGGAGAGTTTTCAGGGCCGTCACATCTTTTTGCTAGTTGTGGTTGGTGCCTGGAAGTCTGAAGTCACTGATTTCTTTTGGAGTAGGCCATAAGCCTTTTGCCCAAGGAAGCCTCTTCATTGTCGCCCCCCTCAGGCACCTACCTGTATGACTCCAGCCTTCCTAGAAAGCAGAATAGAATTGTCCCAGAGGGTTTCTGAGACTGTAATCTTTTGAAAAAAGATTGCTACAAAATCATAGAAAGTTTTATTAAATAAAAATATCAAAGTGGGGCGCTATTATTTATTTATTTTAAGCAGTTTATTGGCGTATAATCCACAAATCGTACAATCGAATAGTGCAACATATTAAGAAGAGCTGCACAATCATCAGCACAGTAAATGTGAGAGAATTTTATTCTTTCTTGTTCTCAGAGCTTTCAGCTCCATTTCCCTCCCAAACCTCTCTTGCCAGGCCCTGAAGGAGCCATTCATCCAGTTACTGTCGCTATAGATTGACCTATCTTGGATTTTGTATATGGAAAAATATTTTTAAAAATATAATAAAAACTAACAACAATAACAAAGTAAAACAGAGCAAAGGTTCATTGGAAAGAAAGCAGATAGCACAGCAGATGTAGTTTCTTTAAAATTAACACCCAGTCATTTGATCTCCTTTTTGACCCATTGAAAAGTTGTTCTAGTTTTCAATATTTTCTGATTTCATTTTGATTGAGGTTCTTCTCTATTTCATTTTGTTATTCACTCCTTTTGTTTCTTTTATTTTGTTTTTTATGTTTTTCAATATATGAAATCCTGAGTGGGTGAGTATAAGATTAATGCTTTCTTGGGGGCATGATAGATGAGATTGGGGGGAACATGGGGAACTTCTAACAATGAGTACTAGAAAGAAGAAATTATTCTAAAACTGATGTGGTGATGATTGTACAACTTTTCTTGATATGATTGAACGATTGAATTGTATGCTATGTGGATCAAGTACCAATAAGACTTAAAAAAAAATAAGGGAAAAAGGAAAGAAAGTAGAAAATATTAAAAACTAGAACAAATTTAAAAATGGGGCAGGAAGGAGATGAAATGAGAAGGTGTTATATGGGAACAGATGGCTAGGTCTCTTCTCCTGTGGAGTGACTGGTGGGTTCAAAGGACTGGTCTTTTAGTCAACTGGGACTTAACAACTGTGCCACCCAGGCATCTTAATAATATTTCATTAATACTTAATTTTGATAGCTAGCCACTATTACACCTACTTCAATCTGATGTATGACCAAATCCAATGTTATTTCCCTCCTGACGGCCAGCATGCTCAAGTGTATTATTGAGAGTGCTGTGTCAATCCATGTGGCAACAGGGGGCTCCTTTGCCCTTGTTGACTCTCTACTTCACCCAACGTGAAGTCTTCTTCCATCAGTTGATCCCTCCTGATGGTATGCCCAAAGCAAGTGAGTCAGACTGTATTCTGTTGTGATCCATAAACTTCATTGGCTAATTTTTAAGAAGCAGATTGTTAGCCATTTCTTGCTCGTCTGTCAGTGTAGATGCTCTTCTGAAACCTCTTTGCTATGGTTGGCCCTGTATGTATTTGAAATACTGGTGACATATGATACTGGTGGCTTCCAGTATCATAGCAACATGTGAGCCATCACAGTAAAACAACTTGACACACAGTGGAATAATTAAAGTATCATCTTATTAAAATATTCAGATTGACCGCTATGAGTTTTATACTCCCTCAGAACAGGGAATCAGGGCATTCTATGTTAGGATAGCAGCCTTGGAGACTAGCTGTTTGTAACTGTAAGAGTGTTATCCAGGAGAGATGACTCCTGCTGTCTCCTTGGACCCATTGCATCAGCCTTCATCCTACTTGTCCAGTCACCTCTCCATGAACGAAGACCATCCTGTCAAACAGCCTGAATGGCTTGCCCAATTTATGCCTGAGAGTGTTGGTAGGCTCTGGAGACATATGGTCTGGGGGATACAAGAAGTGACGATGGAACACAACAATGGAAGAAGACAGTGAAAAGATATAGAGGGAACAGGAAATACTGTGTTTGTGGTGCATGCGTGTGGATCTGTTGGGCCAGGGAGAGTGAACCAATTACGCACTGTCTGAGGGCCACATGGCGTCCTCTTTGCAGACATTGTACATCGTATTTGGCAGCTGATCGTTGCTGGCCTCCCTCTTTGTCTTTGTCTCCCACAATCTAAAAGAGGCCCACTAATTGCTTGAAATAGATTGAACCTTAGAAACGTCCCACCTCACGACTTAAGGGGATGCTTGGGTGTCTTTGAGCCTTTCTTGTCGTGGAAGGACGAGGGCCTCTCCTCCCTGTGCTGGGAAAGAATGCGGCTATTTCAGATGCCTCCCTAGGACTCCTGAGCATCTGTATGATGGATATTGTACACGGAGATGTTATTGTCTGGGCAGATCAATACAATGGTTTCAAAGATGAGAGTTTTGATGTAGTACTCTATTGAATTAGGTAGGCATTTTATGACCTTCAAGGTTGACTTTCTTTTCAATTTCCCAGTTTTGTAATGAAAGAATAAGTTTGTGTTTCACTGGTTTTTATCATGAGACTATTTATCTCCATTTGCTTGAAAACTCTTTCTTAATACTCCCAACTCCAGCTATTGATTCAACTATATCAAAAGCACTGAGATCTTAATCTAGGAACTGTATTCTGGGCTCTAGGACACTCTGAGTTCGACAAACTGGCAGAAGACAGAGCGACAGATATTCTTTAACCTGAAAGCATCAACATCATAGGTTGGAAAACTTGTCTTTCAAGGACTGAAGATGCGACCTTTTTCTGGATTTATGTTTATTTTTCATTTCTTTCCCCTTACTGTTTAAAATTCTGCAGTTGTTTGCATACTGTTCACCTTTGTGTCCCTCTTTACATTTCTCCTTAAAAAGAAAACTCCCCCCAATACTATGGATTTTATTTTAAGCCAATTCAGATGATGGAAGCATAATCTTGACAATGCTTTGGAGACCAGTAGAAGAAAATTCCCATTAAAATTACCCATCCACCAAACTAATTTTCCATATACAATCTATTGTCGAGGTTACTGCATATTTTCAAGATGAGTACACTTTTAGAGGAAAGTTCCTTGAACTCCAGATAAGCAGTTATTTTTAAAAATTGGTTTTGACTGTGCTTTCGGTTTTAATATTATCCTTTATATTTCTTAAATCATCTCCCATTGCAGGTAAATTCCCATTACCACATATAAAGATGTACTCCAGGCAATCCTTGGTGAACTTGAATTTATTTCCTGGGGAGAAACAGTTGCGAGGAGGAAGTGTGAGAAGAGTCCAGACATCCTTCCTCTGAAAGCCCTGTGAGGGCCTGCCTGTCAGAGGCTAGTCCTTCAAGGGCCACCTCTGTGCTCTTATGTCTATTGTCATAAAATCTTATGAAATCTTAGATGGGAATTTCTATGGTATAAATGCTGAGTTACCTCGATGGATTTGCAGCTGTTCCTGCCCGTGTCCTGCGAATAGAAGAGCTCAGCTAGGGTTTACGAGTTAGAATTGATTATGTAAATGATTACGAATAGGCCCATAGATGGGAAGTAGAGCTAAATTTAGCCTGATGAACAGTCAGAGGACTTGTGTTTCAGCCCTTGCCCAGCCTTTTGGGCATCCTACTCAAGTGCCTTGTGTACAGTAGAAGATGCACTGAAAGTCCCCCTGAATGACCAACATGGGCTGCAAGGTGTACAGACGTGGCGGGGCCACTCAGCACTCCACAAGGCATAGAGCCTCACCACAATATGCTGCCCTCTGTCTCCCTCTTTTACCTTCAAGATGAGGGAAATGATGCATTTTGGCTGTGAACAATAGTCTGTGAAATCACTTTGTAAATGACTATGCAGAGGAGGTATTAGTTGTAAGCACCATTTCCCCAAAGATGGGGCAGTACTTGCTTTAGGGCCTCATGACTGATTGTCCCCTTCTTAGTCAATCGTTTTTTTGTGTTTTTTTTTTTAACATTTAAAATTGGAATAATTTCAGGTATATCACAAAGTTACAAAGATAGTACAGAGTTACCAGATAGTTTACTCAATGTCTTCTAATGTTAACATGTTACATAACCATAGGACATTTGTCAAAATTAGGAAATCCGCACTGATACTTTCCTATGCTCTCCTCTGCCCTGTGACAATCCAACATAACTTCCAAATAGGGAGCACCTCGTCTCGCTCATCATGAGGGTGCCTTCAGCTCGTGTCATTTTAATGACAACCTCAATAGCAATATAAAAAAGGGAGAACTATTTGAGGCCCATATTTAAGTTCTTATATTTTCTTTTCTACTAGTACTGTTAATACACAGGGACTTCAGTGGAAAATACCACTTATTAGTAAGTGAAAAATCGGCAGAAACTTTCTGGTACTTGCTGCATGTACACGCTGCCAGTGAAGGATGTTTAAGTGCTTTGTAAGCACATGTACTTGAGATGGCTGCCGTCTCAGCAAGCCAAGAACAAGAGCATGTAATTGTGCTTTGAGCTTAGAAGAATGTGTAATTGAGGTGTCGTAGGTTTTTTATACAACAGCTCATTGATGATTTGAAAACTAGAGTAAATAGATTATTCATAGAATTGTATGGAGTACTCATAGAGGTTATAAAACTGAAAGGGTTTAAAAATTGTAAGGATAAGATGTACCGGTTGCAAAGCGTGCTAGAAATACCACTATGGAAACTTCAAACAACTTCTCAAGCTGTCAAAGAAAATGGGTTCAAGCATTAGATCAAACTATCCCTGCAAATTATGATTGAACAAGGTGGGGTCCTTGTTGTGGGAAAGAGAGGCTGGAGAAAAATGTAGTATTGAAGCTCCACAATTGGAATCCAGTTTTTACTGTAAGGAAAAAAAAATCCACTTCTTACTACGATTAAGTAAATCTCATATACTTCAGACATGTTATCAGGAGAGACTGTCCGCAGAAAAGGACATCACATTTGGTAAAATAGAAGGGCAATGAAAAAGAGGCAAACCCTTAGTGAGCAGAGTTGACCCAGTGACTGCACCCAGGAGCTCAAACATAACGATTGTGAGGATGGCATAAGACCAGGCAGGACGTCCTTCTCAATGGCATCTAATAACAACAACAACAATAAGGACAAAATTCCCCCAAACAAACCCCACTGCCTTTGAGTCATTCGGACCCATGGCAAACCGTATAGGGTTGTAGAGACTCAATGTTTATGGAAGCAGATAGCCGCATCTCTTTCCCATGGGGAGCTGGTTGGTGTGTTTGAACAACCGACTTTGCAGTGAGAAGCCCAGCACCCAACCCATGGGGCCACCAGCACTCCTTGAACTCCTGGAAAAAGGCTTCCAAGATAAATTTAAAAGAGTGATGCTCAAATACATGACCTAATCAAAGACTTCCTAGCTAATTCACTTCCACCTGTTACGCATAGCAGGCAGTTCAAAACTACCAGTGACTCCATGGGAAAAGGGGGCTTTCTTTCTACTGTGCTCAACAGTTAGGTCTGTGACACCCAACAGAGGGCAGTGCTACTCATCCCTGTATGGTCATTATGAGTGGTCATTAACTTGCTGGCAGAGTGTTTAGTTTTTAATAAAAAACCCAAACATAAGTCACCTCATCAGAAGTGTTAAAGGCACTATCGTTTTAAATGAGATGCTCAAAAGGCATTCAAGCGAGTTCCATCAGAACATTGTGTTATAAATACTCTGGGTCCATTCCAAGTGCCATTTGGATGTGACCATGGAACAAGACCTCTCTTCAGCTCTCCTTTAACCTCAAGTTTATCTCACACCGAGATAGAAACATTTGATTGAAAACACTCATCTCTGTGGTGGTACATCTGCCCTGTCTGATGGCAAGCTATTTTTTTTTAAAAAAATGCCTTTTATAGTGAATTGAGTGGAGGTTTGCAGAACAGATTTCAAGAAGGCTGTGGCAAACGTGTACTGATTTAACATTTGGGAAAGGGGATCTAGGACGGGCAGTGGCCGGCTGAGGAGTTTCTGCAGCTGAGTCAGTGGGAAAGTGAAACCCCAGCTGTGGGCCTTCTGCGTTTGTCAGCTCGAAACGTCTTGTGCTAGACCTTGAGTGCCCTGCCTGAGGGTTGGTCTGCTGCCGTGATGGCCAGCTGCCACTAACATTGAATTTGGAAATTGTGAACACAATTGACCAGGGAGCTTAGACTTTCCCCATTTAGCTGTCACTCCTTTTTCATCTTTAAATGAGCCCAATCAAAAGAAATAAATAAATGGACAACAGAAAAGTGGGTGAAGGGAGACAACAGTCAGTGTAAGACATGAAAAAAAAATAATAATTTATAAATTATAGAGGGTTCATGAGGGAGGGAGAGTGGGGGGAAAATGAGGAGCTGATACCAAGGGTTCAAGTAGAAAGAAAGTGTTTTGAAAATGAGGAGCTGATACCAAGGGTTCAAGTAGAAAGAAAGTGTTTTGAAAATGATGATGGCAACAAATATACAAATGTGCTTGACACAATGGATGGATGGATGGATTGTGAGAAGAGCTGTACAAGGCCCCAATGAAATGATTTTTTTTAAAAAAAAGGATAATTCAGAGAACTTTAGCAACATAAGTAAATAAATAGATAAATAAGCACAGTCACTGAGACATCTTCCAGCTCATTTGGGTCTATCATTATCTGAAGATAGAACTAAGTTGTCTTTAGTGCTTCAAGATCAATTCCTCTCACCTGGTAGGTAGCAGCAAGTCCATCTTGAATTCTCTCTTCTCCTTCCTTCATTCTTTTCCCTAAGATCCATCATGAATAATTAGATAATTCATATGGTCCAATATAGTTTGGGGTTGGAAGCAGGACCACAAATCAGTGGGGGGTGGGTGTTGTGTGTGGGGGTGGGGAATCATAGCTCACACGGTGCAGGAAGTTATGTAAAGGACTAGGACACATTGACTGATGGGACCATTCTATCAGCTGGTCTCTGTGCACGATCCTGAACTGGCTCCCAAAGGTCTGGGAGCTCCCACATCCTGAAGGATTACCCTCCCATTTTGTATTTCTTCTAGCACTGAACATCTCAGACCACATGTAGCAACAGCGGAGGCAGAATACTATGCTATGAAGAGCATCTATCTTTTGCAGAATCAGTGTGAACATCACTGCCCACTCCAGCTGTAGTCTGGGCTTTAAAGCCTTGTGTGTGGGCATCATCATCTGTGCTGAGGCCACTGGTGTCACCATTTGGGAATCTTAGCATTCTGTGTAGCAAATAAGTACCAGGAGACTTGTGACCTTTAGCGGGCCACAGAAAAAAGAAAGATTTTAGCTGAGGTGAATCATGGCTCTGTGATTCTTTTCTACTGAATGTATAGTTAGGTGTGCAGAACTATTTTGACTCTCCTATCTCCCTTTGTTCCCCAATTGTAATGGTGAAATATGAAGTCTGGGAGTGTGTGTGTGTGTGTGTGTGTATGTGCAGGTGACCTCTGCGGGCTATTTGTCCCAGCTTAGGAGTGATAACACCAACAGGAGCCACGGAACAGGTGCTCATCTTCAATCCCAGCGAATACGTGACTGGAGGGAAAGTGAGGCTGGGTGCTACATGAGTCAAGTCATCAGCCTAAGGAAATGTCTCTACCAGTGATGAGTTGAAGATGGGAAAGGCAGCAGTTAGTGTAATATGAGGGCACCCTTTCTCATCAAGAGGTATGCTTACACTTATTCTTCCCATGAGATGGCTAAAATGAATCTGATTGCAAAACTCAACCTGAACAGCCAGCACAGCTGGGTGGATGACCCCGACGTGCTGTTTATTTACAGTGCTCCTTATTTCAGTTATTGGCAGGTGTTGCTATGACTGAGGAGTAAAGGCATAAGATCATCTTCACCTAGTGAATCAGCGTGAATTGAATGGCTATGCTTAAGATAAGCTACGATTATAACTTATTCTATTAATGTTTAAAGTAAAACCTAGAAAAACTCATATATATACATGTGTCTTTAGATTTTTATATATTAAAAATATATTTGAAAGTTTATGTATCTAGATCAACTTTTATTGTGAATTGGCCAGTTTACAGAATAGATCAGTTTTCCATTCAACAATTCATACACATTTTGTTTCATCTCATTGATATCAATGACCACAATATAACATACCTTATCCTACATCTTCCCTGGAGGCCCTGTTTTATATTTATTTAATTGACTTATCACTGGGGGTGGTAGAGGATGATACATATTATATTTTCTTACAGAGTAAAAGTTACTATGCTCAAGCTAGGTTGCTTGCAAATCCTGTCTCTGCTACTTTTTATCTGGTAACTTGAGATACTAATGTCAGTGCTTTGAGTTTCTGCTTCTTCCTCTTGAAGTTGTCCTATGGATATTACATATTAATTTTATTTTGTCTCTGCTCTGGGAGGTAGTGTGATGTGCCTGTCCATGACAACCTCTTGGTGAAGCAAGATGGTTAGCTCATTTTGTTCTCCATGAAACTTTGCATGCCTGTGCGCACATTTAACCAAATGGGAGCAAAGTAAACCAAACCAAACAACAAAAAATTATCAGAGAGTAGGAATGAATGATGATATGCATGGAATCAGGATGATTTATACTAAATAGACAAAATTAATAAATGACTTCATAATGAACATCAAAGAACTCAAGGAGAGTGTGGAAGATGGAAATTACATGGTATCTCAGTTTTCATCTTCCCTGATGATAAGATGAAGATAAACGACTTCAATGTGTAGGAGCAAAGAACCACACATTAAATTCGAGGTATCTACAGGCAAAGAAATGGCACTGCAATCTTACGTAACACCTCATTTTTGCATCCCATGAATATTTATTGAACATATACTATCAGCCAAGTGCTGGACTTGGTGTTGCTGAGACAAAGATAAACAAATCCGATGTGCACAATGACAACAAGGACCATTAATCAAATACCCAGAGGTGATTGCAAACTGAAAAGTACAAGGAAGAAAAGTACAAGGGTCTCAAAAGGGAACCTGACTTGTCTGGGGTGAGGGGATGTGGTCTCCTAAGGAAGAGACATTTGAGTTGAGATCAGAAGAATGAATAGGAAGTAACAAGTAATGGGGCGAGAAGAACTATCCTTGTGGAGAGGACAGGCAGCCTGTGCAAACAACGATCCCGAGACCAAAAGGAGCTGGAGCTCCGAGAGGAGGAGGGGAAGGGGTGAGGAAGCACTGAATTCAAGACACTGGAGAAAGGACACCATCTGAGTTCTTGGAGCATGGTAAGGAGTTTTATCTTTAAGAGCATGAAGGTCATTAATTTCCAAACAAAACATATTTTTTGTTAATGTGTAAAATACAGAAAAGTGTCCACTCAGCTTGATGACTTTACAAAGTGTAAAGTCACATCGTGTAACCAGCACCCAGATCAATCAAAAGAACATTATTACTAGAGAGAAGCCCCATTTTGTTTCCCCTACTGGTGACTAGTGAGTTCCAAGATAACCATCCTGGACTGTGACACCAATACATCAGTTCCGTTCATTCTTGAGTTTTATATAGTAGAATCATACAGTGTGTATCTTGGTTTGATAGTCCTACCATAACAGAAACACTATAAAGCGGATTACTTGAAAAACAAAAAATTAATTTTCCCACAGTTCTGGAGGCTAGAACTGTGTCTTGGCTATTGAATTCCTCTTGAGAAACTAGGCCTCCCTTCCAGCTTCTTGGTAATAACTGGCAGTCTTGCTATTTCTGGACTGTAGATGTATCTTTCTCCACCATTGGTATTCCCTCTATGTGGGTCTCTGTGTCTTTTCTACTCCTTTTTTTTTAACTCAATAGTTACTAGGTTTCCTACCTAAATTTACACAGGCTAATGTAGAAAACCTCAACAGACCCACAATAAAGGAAGAAATAGATCAGGGCATTAAGATAATTCCAATGAAAGTCTAGGCCCAGATGGCTTCAGCAGGAATTCTACCAAGCATTCAGAAAAGAGTTGACACCAATTCTACTCAAACTATTCTAGAACATAGAAAAGAGTGGCAAATTCCAAAACTCATTTGATAAAGCAATATAACACTGATACTAGAACTAGGCAAAGACAGTACCAGTATAGAAAATTACAGATGATAGGTTTTTCTAAAATCTATCAAAAAATTTTCACAAAACCCTAGCTAATGGAAATCCAGCAAATATAAAAAAATAAAATAATACACCACGATCAAGTGTATTATACCAGATATGCACAGATGGTCAAGATTAGAAAAGTAGTCAATGTAATCTACCATAGAAATAATATAAAAGAAAGCTACATGATCATATCAATTAATACATAAAAGGTATTGGACAAAATCCAACACCCATTCCTCATAATAAAACACTCAGAAAAATAGGAATAGAAGGGAAATCCCTAAATATAAAAAAGGATATATACAAAAAACCAGTAGCCAACATCTTGCTCAATGGGGAGACACTGAAAGCTTTCCCCTTGTGAATGGGAACTGGACAAAGAGGCCCTTTATTACCATTCTGTTCAATATTATGCTAGAAGTCTTAGAGTTATTAGACAATAAAAAGATATCAAAGACATCCAAATTGATAAAGAAGACATAAAACTCTTTCTATATGCAGAAGAAATGAATCTATATGTAGAAACCCCTGAAGACAAGAAAATTTGGAAATAATTGAAAGATTTAGTAACATGGCAGGGTACAAGATGAACTAACAAAAATCAATCAGATTCTTGAGCTCCAAAAAGAAATAACGAAAACAACACCAATTTTAATGGCCACATAAAAGATAAGATCAACCAGAGAAACACAGAGCACTACAAAACACTACTAAGAGACCAAAAGAGGCCTACATACATGGAAGAATGTTTCTTGGTCATGAATCAGAAGATATAACATTATGAAAATGTTAATACTCCTTGAAGGAATCTATAAATATAATACAATTGCAATCCAGATCTCAGTATTATTCTTTCAAGAAACGAGAAAACCAATTTTATATGGAGAAGGAAGAGACCCAGGATAAGTAAAGCACAACTAATATAGAAGAACAAATAGGAGACTTCTCAGGTTAAACCTCCTACACACTCACAGGTGCTGGTACAATGACAGAGACATAGGCCAATGGGACAGAGTAGAGAACCTAGCAACAAATCCATCCACCTACAGGTAACTGATTTTTTAAAAGGGCCAACATATATTAAGTGGGGATGAGATAGTCTCTTTAACAAATGATGCTGGTGAAACAGGATCTTCATTTGCAGAAGCATGAAGCAGGACTAAAATGAGCTCCAAATAGGTTAAAGAACTAAATTTAAAGCCTATATGGAGAATCAATGAAAAATAAGGACAAACTTAAAAACCCTAATATGTGGCATTAACACACTATTGAACATAATGAAAAACACACACTCACACAACAGACACATAGATGACTTGGACCTACTAAAAATAAAGCATTATGTGTATCAAACAACTTCATTAAAACAGCATGAGACTGAAGCAAATTTTGGCAATGATATACCAGGCAAGGAACTGATCCCAAATGTATATAAAACAACACCTCAACAAGAAAAAGCTGAATAATCCAATTAGAAAATGGGCCGAGGCCATGAACAGATAGTTAATCAAAGAAGACATCCAGGTGGCTAACAAACATATAAAGAAATGCTTGTGATCACAGATGCACTATGAAATACCACTCACACTGGCATTGCTAGCAAAGTTAAAAAAAGAAAGGAACAATGCTGGAAAGGGTGCAGAGAAATTGGACCCCTCATACACTTCTGATGGGACTAGGAAGCAGGGCAGCCATGGTGGAAAGTGGTATGGCACTTCCTCACACAGCTGGGCATAGAAATGTGGTATGACCCAGACATTCCTTGACTTGGTACATACCAAAAGACGTAAGAGCCAAATCACAAGCAGATATATTCATACACATGTTCATTGCAGCACTATTTATAATAGCAAAAAGATGGGGAAAATACCCAGAGTGAAACAATGGATACATTAACTGTGGTGAACACACACACACACACACACACACACACACACACACACACACACTATCATGGAGCTCTAAAGAATAATCATGACACTGTGACCTATCTCATAGCCTGGATTAATGTGGAGAACATTCTGCTGCGTGAAATTAGATAGGAAGGGTGGGAAGGAAGGGGAAGCGGTAGGCTAGAGGGCAGATATGTGTTATCTTGAGTGAAGTGGAAGATCGTGTTCTACAAGAACGAGAAGAGAAAAACGGGGGGTGGTCCTGGTGATTGTGAGGTGTCCTAATTAACTTGTTGGATATAAAAAGTACCTGAAATGTAAACCCCCACCTAATTCACACAAAAAGCTTTCTATAAAAAAAGCTTCAGTTTAGGACCCTCCATACTTTGATCTAGTTGATGTAGCAAAGGAAATCATATTTCCAAATAGGATTATATCCACAGGTATTGGGGCAACAATTTCAATCCATAGTCTCTGTGTCTGAATTATTTTCAAGTTTTCTCTTGATGTTAGTTCACATGAAAAGTTTTAGGTGATTGGTGGAGAAGTGGTAGTGGGTAGAGGGATACAGGAGATACGCTTGCGTTTGTGCTAGAGTGACAATCCAAGTTAGAGGAATATCGTCTGACAGAGGAGCCCTGTGTTTGCTTCACCGGAGCTCTGCTTCCAGCACCTCCCCTTCAAGGAGTTCTAACAGGGGCCCACTTTGTAGCACGCTTCAGTCATGGAGCCAGAGAAAAACACATGGTCCGTGAGTGTCTTGAGTCAGTGAGCATTTTCCTATCACAGGTTGCCCCCAAGCAACCAGAAATTTTGAAGCAGGAACATGTGCCCAGGCCTTTAACTCATGTCCTTACAAGCTCTCAATTAACCTTCCCAACAGTCATGTGAGGGAGGTACTACTTCCTACCGCTGTCACTTAGAGGGGTCTTGGTGCCACATTGGGTAAATGTTAGACTGCTCAGGACCACCAGACAGGGAGAGAAAAGTGAGGCTCCCTGTCAAGATTTACACCTCAGACATGGACTTGACGGAAGAGATTTGATCATTTGTGAGAAATTGGAAACTCAGAAATGTAAAGGAACTTGGTTCGCGGCCCATGTAAGGGCTGTCCAGAATTAGCCAGGCTCAGTCGGTCATACCTGGTCTGCAGCCGCTCCTCGGTACCACTGGCCTGCCGCAGCAGACACAGCACAATACAGCCAGACAGAGCACATGTCAGCATGAGATTTCAAGGCTAGCCTCTCAGGTGAGTGCACTACGCATTCGAGTCAGGCTGACTTACTGCAGGGAAACAGCCAGACCCCCACCAGCTAGAGAGAGATTCTCTCTAAATATTAGCCAGAGGGAAGAGAAATGACGGATCAGGAAACCTCTTCTCTCAGACTGCTGCATAGCGCTGTTTCCTGTCATCTCAAACTCAATAGTCTCCCCAATCCTGTCTCATCCCTTTAACCACGAAAAGAGAGAAACAGATTCTCCTGGCATTTCATCAGGATACGTTTCAGAGAAAAGTGCTCGAATGTTCTGTTTTGTACTTAGAAAACCTTCTCATTGCACTCACCAGGTTTTTGTCTGGCTTTCTCTTAAATCTGTATCCTTCAGACTTAAGTGGAAAAAATAAAACATAAACAAAATAGAAAATATAATGCAGTATCCTACTAGAGTATTTGTGTACTGTAATTTGTACATGATTTATTATATAGCAAATAAAGCAGTGTAAGAAGTTTGGGGCAAGAACAAAAATCATACCCAAGGTGAATGGCGGTGGTGGTGCATGGAGTGGAGACTCAATGCCCATCTGTAGACAACTGGACATCCCCCTACAGAGGGGTTACAGGGAAGAAATGAGCCAGTCAGGGTGCAGTATAAAACACATAATTTTCCTCTAGTTCTTTGGTACTCCCTCACCCCGCCCCAACTATCTTGACCTCAATTCTACCTTACAAATCAGATTAGACCAGAACATGCACACTGCTACAGGGAATCCAGTATAGATAAACCCCCGAGGGCCAACAATGAGAGAAAGATACCAGGAGGATTAGGGGAGGGTAGTGGGAGGAAGAGGGAATCGATCACAAGGATCAACTTATAACCCTCTCTCAGCGGGACAAACAATGGAAAAGTGGGTAAGGGGTGACAGAGGAAGATGTAAGATATGAAAATAATAATCTATAACTTATCAAGGGTTCATGAAGGAGGGTGGGTGGGAGAGGGAGGGTGAAGAAATGGGGAGCTGATATCAGGGGTCAAGTGGGAAGAGATTGCTTTGAAAGTGATGATGGCGGCATATGTGCAAATGTGCTTGACACCCTGGATGCATGGGATTGTGATAGGAGATGTAAGAGCCCCCAATAGAAGTATTTAATAAAAAAAATTAAAGAAAAGAAGTATGGGGTGAAAAAATCAAGTCACTAACCTTCATTAGATCTTTACTGTGGTCCTGAGTGGATAGTGTGCATTTTCTTGTGTTGTTGTTGATCTAGCTAGGTGTTCTTGAGTTCATTTTGACTCACAGCATTTTCATGCAGCAGAATCGCGCTGCCCCATAGAATTTCCTAGGCTGTAATCAGCACAGAACCTCTGCGCAGGTTCTAACCAGCAACCTTTCAGTTAGCAGCCAAGCATGTAACTATGGCAACCACTGCACCACCAGTGCTGCTTTTGATAAGAGGAACCTCCTGAATTAGTAGGGCAAGAGGTTTCTATTTAGGTATGAATGCTGTTAGTATGCACAGACCACCTACTGTGCATTAATCATTGTACCTATACCACACTGGATACAGGGATACAGGGTTGGGCTCAAGGCATCAGATATACTGGAGAAGATAAAAGGAGTGAGGAGAGAAGAGAGTAGAGGAGAGAAGGGAGGGAAGGAAAGACATGTGTGTGCATGCACACATACACACACTCACAAAAGAGAGAACACACAAACGCAAACATAACACAATTCCTACTCCCAAGAAGTCCCTAGTGTAAAGCTAAGGACATGAAAAACGGAGCCATTATAATGCAGGATAATAGATGTTATAAAAGAGGTGCAGAGTGGTGTCTATTGGATGACATGGGCAGGAAAACAAAGTACAAATGGAAGATTTGGTTGTTGAAATGAAGAATAATTATTAAGACTTACTCCCAAGGAAATATGTGTTTTAAGCTGAGTGGTTGATTTAATCTCCCACAGTATTTATTATTTTCTATGTACCAGATACTGTTGCAGGCAAAGGGAAAACAACCACAAAGAAAATATGCCCCCACCCCACTTTGTGTTCTCTGGAAATTCACATTTTTCTAGGCAAATAATAACCAGGCAGCCAAAAATGAGAGACCTAGCCTGATTTAGAGAAATGCTCAGGAATTACAGAGGATCTTTTGATGAGGGTGGTATGAGTAGGTGATTTTGAGTTGGCACCTCTCTAATGACCTTTGCATAGGGAGGGTCAGAGATGAGGCCTTAGGGGTGTGGTAGTTACACAATCTGTTGTCAATTTGAGATTTAAGAGTGAAGGGGTAGAGTTTATCCTGCCAATCAGATTGCAGCTTGGCGATCTCATTTGGAGGCACTAAAGAGATGAATAGCTCACTGGAGGCGGGACACACACACTCCCTGCAAGGCGTTTCTGTTGAGAAGACACATGGAGCTATCCTAGAGCCGGGGAGCTGGAGGAGCCACAAGGAGACCCCTGTCAGTGCTGAGATGCTTCCACTGCCACTGGATCCACATGACTTTCCACCCACTGGCCTGTGATATTCCTGCATTAGGCATCATTGTATGAGGCCTTAGGGTTGTGGTAGTTGCACAATCTGAGTTTCGTGAGTCTGAAGAGGACTTTATAGATCGGTAGAGGACATAGGGGCTAATATCAGACTTATGGACTTGATCTGGACTGGGCTGGAATGTTTTCCTCAATATTCTATTGCTCTTGTATATAAAGCTCTTTCTGTACACTTATGTGTGTCTATGAATTTGTTTCTCTAGTTAACTCACACTAACACAGGGGGTGCCAGATGTCCGATCCTAAATGAGGAATCTGTGTCACCCTAAGGAACTTGAACTTTGTCCCTAGGGCTGTGAGGAGCCATTGGTGGTTCAGCGGAAGGGATTCATCAGATTTAAACAGAGCACTCTGTGTACAGGGTATGTAGGAAAGGGGCATGGCTGGGCCAGGAGACCAGGTATGAAACGTGCCCTAGTACTGATGAGAGCAACTAAGACCTGAACTAAGGAGGGGAAAGACTCTTGAGGGCAAATTCAGCAATGCCAAGGAAGTATAAAGTTTGGTGATTGAATACATGAAGGAGTTGGTGTGACAGATTCTGCTATAATTCCTAATTTTGTAGATTTTTTTTGAGTACATGATATCATTATCATTGTCTGAGGGTAAAGATTTAGGAAAAGGATCAGGTTTAAGGAAATATAAGTTAAGCTTTGGCCACACTGCTTGTGAATTCTAGAATTCTGCAGGCTACACCTGAGAAAAAAATATGCAAAGATTTAGAATTAGAAAACCGAAAGGGAAGAGCATGCTCAGCATATCTTAAACTGAAAGAGCTGAAGAAAAAAATTAAAGCCTCAAGGTGCAATATTGAAAGATTCTATGATTAAAATATTAAATGATGCAGAAAGCGCCAAGAGAAGATGGAAAGAATACACAGAGTTATAGCACCAAAAAGAACTCGTTGACATTCCACCACTTCAGAAGATAGCATATAGGCAAGAACCAATGGTGCCGAAGGAAGAAGTTCAAGTTTCACTGAAAGCTTTGGATAAACACAAGGCTCCAGGAATTGATGGAATACCAATCGAAACGTTTCAACAAGCTGATGAAGCACTTGCACTTCTCTGCTAGGAAGTTTGGAAGACAGCTCCCTGGCCAAATGACTGGAAGCCATCTATATTTGTGCCCATTCCAAATAAAAGTGACCCAAAAGAACGATCAAACTATAGAACAATGACATTGATGTTGTATGAAAGTAAGATTTTGCTGAAAATCATCCCAAAATGGTTGCAGCAGTAGATTGACAGAGAACTGCCAGAGGTTAAGGGCAGATTCAGAAGAGAACATGGCACATGGTATATCATTGCTGATGTCGGATGGATCATAGCTGAAAGCAGAGAATACCAGAAAGGCATTTACTTGTGTTTTATTGGCTATGCAAAGGCATTTGGCTGTGTGGACCTAAATAAATTATGGTTAATCTTGAGAAGAATGGGAATTCCAGAACACTTCATTGCGCACGTGTTGTAGGGTGGGCACCCAGAAGGTCTGCATTGCCCAGGCACCACTGCCAGATTACAGGAACCAGGTGGATTGGAAAGATTCTAATTTTCTTTTCACATGCATGGGAAAGGAGAACAGGAGGCTCCATCCTCCAAATGCTGGTCTCTCAGTTCCTTTGTTCTCCCAGGATAGATGTACAGGCTGAGTGAAACAGTACTTTCAGGCAGATACAAATCTTGGAAGGACAGGGACAAGCTAGGAAAACAAAGTTTTGTTTTAACAAAGATCTTGTGTTACAAAGCTGTCATTATTTATGGCTCCGAATCTCAAGGAGACAGCCTGGTTATGCAGGGGAGGGAGGAAGCCTGGACCCTATCACAGGATACTCTGGGAGACAAGATAGAGGGGTTTACCTCAGGGTCACAGTTATGGAAATTTTCTAGCTAAGTTACATCCAAAAAAGAACATGAATCTTGCATCTCACTGTCATAACTTTTGAAGTACTGAGAATTTGGCTCAAATACAATTCTTCCCTCTGATTATGGATTATACTATTAATAATCCTTTGCCCACACAGGCCGATGTGCTGCTTCTGTATAGACTTAGCTGACATATCACTTACATGGCTTCTTGTCTTTGGACAAGCCCTTAAGACTCTGGACACGATTTTTTTTCTGACAGCCGGGCACGATTTGATTTCTTCATCACACTTTGCCATGCATCTTCAGTCGTTCCTGCATGAAGAGTTGAGAATTGAGGAGGCTCACATCATAAGAACACACTTTTCTTAGGTTAGGGCTTAGACCAACTATAAATTTAAGATCTATTCATGTGTCTATTTATAGTCCACTTTAGAGGAAGCTACCAGCTTGAGAAATAATGTATAAAACTCCTCTAGGACACTTGGTATTTTTAAGAACAATATTAACTTAACCAATGATAAAAAAAATCTAAATGCCTGTAAAGCCCTTTAGACTGAAATACATGAAAGTTCACCTGTACTGATTCAAAAACAAATGGCAGAACACTGTTCAAGAATACAAACCAAAGCCAAAGGCAAAACCCTTTGTCTGCAGAACTAAAACATGTTACGGACAGCAACGAAAACATGAAAGAGGCAACTATACGGCAGTCGCAAGCGGTTAATCATTGGGTGATCTCAATGCAGTAGAGATTTCAACCAAAGTCCGATGACGGCAAGGTTTCTGGCCTGGGAATAGCAATCCCCTGCTTCTTTTCACAGCATGGCATTTCAGTTCAAAGGCCGAGGGAGCATGTCAATTTCTTCAAATCTGCTGCAGATAATTTTGAGATCCAGTCCGTTTCACCCAGTGAGGTTCGCAAAATAAGTCTCCTTGATGGGGTCTGTGAAAAAATGCTGTAATCACCCCCCACCCCACCCCACATTCCCAAATCCAGGCAGCTTCAGATCACTAAAAGACAGGAAACAAATGTTCTCATAAATGCATGGCTAGTAACATACAGGGCAGATTCTCTCCTTGGAAGCCTATGTAAACAAAGTTAAGTATTCATCTAAAGGCTGGTGGCTCTTCCTGAGTTTGGTTGCTAACAGAAGTGAGCTCACTCTCTTCAGCGCTCCCTTCCCTTTCTGGTCATGGATTTTTATACTTGTATTTAAATGAAAATTGGCTCCAACTTTAGTGAGGCCCTCCGAAAAATTGGTTCTAGGAAGCACAAATACGGGAAAGACAAACAGACCATAAGCACTAGACAGACACCTTATACCGTTGCTTGGAATAGGGAAATGACTCTCTTTGTCCTAAATTCTAAGGACTCAGCTGATTTACTTTTCTGGAGTCTGTTTCTTCAAGCAGCTTGAAACTCTCAATAGAGCACAAAGCTCCCAGCAAAACACTGCACTGGGTTTCCTCGGCTATCATCATTTAAATCCAGAATGTTTTCAAGAGCCAATTATTTGGGATATGTTTTTACGATTCAAAGAAAAAGTGTAAAAGAAAATATTATAAAGCAAATGGTTCTCACGTGTATAATTTTTACTTCATTGTAAGCCAGAAATCAGAGATACTAACAATATTAGGTTGAATACTTGGAAAGAGAATATTAAGTCCCACAGGGTATGTGTCTATATTCAAACAACACTAACGCTTCCATTTGTAAAGCTTCAGGTTCTATATGAACAAGTAACACAACAGGACATTTTACCATTAGTTTATTTCACAACCTTTATCTCTAACTTTACCAGCTTTCATAACCATTATTTTATGAATTTAATAAATCTGCCAGTACAAGCTTTCAATTTGAAGGTTATGATCATTAAAACTTAAAGGTTAAACAATCTGAAAGAAGTAAGAGAACGCTACATAACTTAAAAGAGGAGACTTTAAAATGCCCACAGTATTTCCACATACAGAACTTTAAAAAGCATTCAGATTAGTTGGTAACTAACTATTCTTTGCAAATTTTGGATGAGCTATAATTCATAATCTTATCATCTCCCAGATTCCAGAAATTCTGCTTTAAACTTTTGGGCTCCAACGCAGAATATTAGTCCTTTCACTAAGTCCAATAGAGTCCATTTTTTCAACTGGAATTTTAGTTAACTACCTCGGTGGGTCTATGAATAAAAATTCATCAATAAGTGACAAAGGTTGACATGGTCATGGGTAAGTCACAGTAAAACATATTCATAAATGTGTATACTTTTTAAAAGGCACAGTGGAGAACTCATAAACTAATGTAAACTAAAAAAAGCCAATTAATAGAAGGAAACAAAATATCATGTTAAAAAATTTCAGATATAACCAAACTTCAGTTACCAAGCTTTTAATGATCTATTTACTTCCTCTGGCTAAACACACCCTATATGATTATTTACATTAACTATTAGGACGTAAATTTACCCATGCAATATTTTGCAGTGATTCATAGCCTTTCTTTATATCAAGAATATTTTTATTACAAGAATAACCTAATTCAATATCACAGAGGTTTTATTTTACTTTTACCACATCAATTTTATTTTATTTTTTATTAATTTATCTATTTTAAAATCTTTTTCTTTATTCTTGTATTTTACATCTTAACAAAGTTTACTTTCACCTACTTTCTTCAACTTACTACATTCCCTCAAGTCAGTGTTTACTATCTTTTACGTTCTGGCACAATCAGACATGCTGTTCTAAGACTACTCTTTTTTCCTTCCCAAAACAAAACAAAAACAAAAAAACCCAACAGTACAGAAACTTACCATCAGTCATTCTGTATTCTCTTCAGCCCCTTAGCCCAAGTTATATTAAGTTCTCCCAGGGAGTTTATCACCTTAAATGTTATAGACTTTATTAATTGAATGTGATGCATACATTTCAAACCAAAGGAGACAGACTAACCTGGAAAGGTACCAAGTCAAAACACAAGTCCCAAGGAAGCCTACAGGGAAGCAGATAGGCTCAGAGGAAACCAGACAGGAACCCAAACCACACCTTATTGTAAGACACTCAGAAGATACACTTATGGCAGCATCCAGACAAAACAGCCCAACGGCCACAGAAGTTTACTGTCTTCTTTTGCACCTTAATGACCTCATGGGTGGAATAGTTTCAAACTGTCCTTCAGGCCAACCTATAGAAATGCTGGCACATCAGCTCTTTCTCAGACCATGTGGTTTGGTGACTGTAATCCACCCTCCACCTGGCAAGCAGATCATTCAAAGAATGAATTAGACGTCCAGACTAGTAATAAAAACTATTTTCATGATCTGAAACAATTCTTTGTTAATACTATTAATTAAACTTTCAGACAGGTAAGGTTTAAGTTATATTTAACAATGAATTCTTCAGCTACTGTTTTTGTATACTTATAATAACTCTTTAGAGTTAGGAAAAATGAACTCACTCTTTAGCAGATATATATGCATCTATCTATTTATTAACTGTATACTCTTAATTACAGCAACTATTAACTTAATTATAATATTAGCAAATCTCTTTGCTTAAAGTTATTATGTACACCAGACACTGCTGAAATGTAGTTCACTTGATTTTTACTTTTTCCATTCTCTCCAAGGTCAGCTTCTTTAGATTCTCCAAAATTTCTACATTTTGACTTAAACTTGGTTATTAAGCGGTCCCTGACTCACAGAGTGACATCTGTGATATAGCAGAAACCACTTCCTGGGGTTTCTG
>NW_022111324.1:89270127-89275634 GCF_000313985.2 Echinops telfairi
CACACACACACACACACCTTTTCTAAATGGAGCAAGTGAGATGAACCTGCACGGCTTCAAAGAGGTGAGGCCTCAGTTCACTTTTGAAACTGAAGCATGCACTCACCACTGGTGCTTTCAACAAAGGTCACTTCTGGAGAAGCAGGCAAGCAGGTCTATCAGTAACTACACTTCCAACTGCAGGAGCAATCTTGAGACATCTTTCTACAGTAGTTATGCCACAGGTGACTGGTGCAGGCAGGGCTGAAAGAAACTTGTCCCAAAACAAATATTAAACTAGTCCACAGAAGAAGGTCGCGCTCACATGGCACAACCATTAAGGAACTGATAGTCCTAGAGCCATCAGCCCCCATCTACTACCATAGCAATAGATTAGTCCACAGGAAACTAGAAGTACATGCTTCTTTCAGTACTCAGACGTACATCGATGAGATCCGTTAGAAAGCTTGCCAATGGCACAGATGAGATCTCCCAGATTCAGCTCTCCAGTCTCCAGACTTGCGACCTTGCAGACACAGAATCACAGCCTACCAGAATCAATAGCTGCATTATAGAGAAAGCACTTCCTCAGAAGGGTGGCCAAACCAGAGGCTGAGAATCCTGAATCCTAGGTGGAGATGCCTGGGAGACAAAGGAGCAGCAGCCTGGAGAGGCCGGGCTCCTGTCTCTGGCCTCCCTAGTCTGGGCAATTGACAGTAGTCTCCCAAGCCAGCAGGGAAATATACCGCAACTGGGGTTTCTCAGCTTACCAGAAGGCTCCTGCCATTGCTCCTTTGTGGTCGCCAATATGCTGCAGGATGGGCACCAAGAGGGCCCACACTGTCTGGTCACCGTTGTCAGATTACAGAAACCACGTGACTTAGGAAGGTTTTAGTTTCGTTTTCAGATACATGGGAAGAAAGGGAGGGTCCGTCCTCCAAATGCTGGTCTCCCGGTTCTCTGTTCTCACAGGATGGAGATACAGGCTGAGTGAAACAGTACTTTCAGAGAGGCACAAATCTTGGAATGACAGGGACAAGCTAAGAAAACAAAGTTTGGTTGACGCAAAGATCTTATATTACACAGCATTTATTACTTGGGGACTCTAAATCGCAAAGAGACTGGCCGGGTAGTTAGGTCCAGGCCCTTGGAGTGGAGGGAGGAAGCCTGGACAATATCACAAGAGACAAGATAGAGCGGTTTATCACAGGGTCACAGCTATGGAAGATTTTTAGCTAAATTACATCTAAAAAAATTAACATTCTCCTAAATACATTATATTTCCATCAAACACGAATACTGTGTTTCCCCGAAAGTAAGACATCTCCTGAAACTAAGACCTACTTACAGTTTTGCCTTTCTCTGAAATATAAGGCACCCCCAAAAATAAGACCTCCCTGAAAATAAGGCCCCCCCCCAAAACCAACGGAAACCTGGAACCCGGAACGGAACAAGGGGCAACCCCAACCAACCCAACGGTAGCCACAGCGCAGCCGGAGCAGACAGGAAGTGCGAGGTCTCTTTTAATAAAACAATAAACAATAAATGTGTACCATATTCTTCTTCATGGAAAAATAAGATATCCCCTGAAAATAAGACCTAGCGCATCTTTGGGAGCAAAAATTAATATAAGACACTGTCTTATTTTTGGGGAAACAGGGTAGCAAGTCACCCCCTGTCAACCAGTCGACCATGTAATAAATCCAGAGGCAATTATGAGGCCAGAAAAAGGTAATACTGCATGGTTTAAAATCAGGAAACATGTGCCATGGATGTATCCTCTCTTCATACTTATCCAATCTGTATGCTGAGCAAATAATCAGAGAAGCTGGATTATATGAAGAAGAACATGACATCAGAATTGGAGGAAAGCTTATTAACAACCTGCGATATGCAGATTAAACAACCTTGCTTGCTGAAAGTGAGGAGGACTTGAAGCCCTTGCTGATGAAGGAGTGCAGTCTTCAGTAGGGTTATAACTCAATGTAAAGAAGACCCAAATCCTCACACCTGAAACAATAGGTAAGATCATGTTAAATGGAGACAAGGTTGAAGTTATCCAGGATTTTGTCTTGTTTGGCACCACAATCAATACTCATGGAAGCAGCAGTCAAGAAATCAATAGATGCATTTACATTTGGTAAAGCTGTGGCACAAGACTTCTTTAGAGCATTAAAGGTAAAGATGTTACTTTGAGGTCTAAGTTGCATCTGACCCAACCGTGATATTTTTCATTGCCACATATGCGTGTGAAAGGTGGACACTGAATACAGAAGACTGAAGAAGAATCAAGGCATTTGAACTGTGGTTCTGGAGAAGAATATAGGAAATACCATGGACTGCTGAAAGGACTAACTGATCTGTCCTGGAAGAAGTGTGACTACAGAGCTCCTTAGAGGCCAGGATGGCAAGACTGTATCTTACATATTTTGGACATATTGTCAGAAGAACGCCATCTTTGGAGAAGGACAGCATGCTTGATAAAGTGGAGGACCAGTGAAAAAGAGGAAGCCTCTCAATGAGATCGGTTGACACGGTGGCTGCAACAATGGGCTCAGGCATAGGGACAGTTGTGTACGGTGCGCTACTTTGTTCTGTTGTGCATAGGGTCACTCTGGGTTAGAACGGCTTTGATGGCACATAAGAATACCCGAGTCCATCAGAAGCAAATGGGTCTTTCTCTTACTAAGGAGGATTAATGAACACAACCCAGAGACATCAGGTGTCTTTGTCATGGAAGCTTGCTTCCAAGGTACATTATCAAAAACATTTTTAATGGCTATTATGTTAGGTGCTTGCTATTAATACTCATAGAGGGAAGGAATCAAGGCTTCTAAATATCATACATATTCAAAGATACATGTTCAAACTGAGAACTTGTGACTTCGTATCTAATGTTCTTACACTAAACCCTATCGTGTCTGATACCAGAGTTCCCCAAAGTGCCAGAGAAATAATTATTGGTGATATTCCGCTCCTTCTGTGCCATAACACAGCTTCTAACTGCCAGGGGCAGCAGCTCAGCCAAATGCATGGCAATGCCTGGGGTCTGAACGTAGCAGTCTGAGGGTGTATTTTTTAAGATAGCTGAGGGGGCTTTGAATCAGTATTCCATTTCATCAGGTGAAAAGTCGTTCCTCTGGGATGGGGAAGCTACCTTCTACATAGGGTGTCATGTACCCCAGTCAGAGTAAGCTGATGGCAAGGTCCCTAGGGAGAGTTCTTAGCCATTTTATTTCTGTGTCTATATACCCTCCCTGGGATCAAGAAGCCAGGTGTTCTCGAGTGTCTGGTGTCTGACACATGATCAATGGGTTGCAGTACTTTTTATGGTAACATAACAATATGTTAACAAAAAAAACAAAATAGAATTCTGAGACATGTCTTTGCATGATCCACTTTTAAGGAAGGGATTGACCCCAACTGGAGTCAAGGGCACCTTGAAGACAGGATTGTGTGAATTGAGATCAAATGTGAAGGGAGGCCAGTGCTCTCCCCTTACCTCGGCACACCTGGGGATTTACCACCTTCTGTGGCCCACCTGGTCTGTGTAGACAGGTTATAGGAGTGGGTATTAATAGTTGGAATGCACATATTCATGAAACAGGGAATCACAGACTCTTCAATTGATGCCTAGTTAGCAAAGTAACAGTTGACAGCAGCTGGTGGTAACACACATTTTTAATAAAACTTACCTCTGAGTTAAAATAAAAACGCTGCCTCAGAGATTTTGTCCTGAAACATATGAAGCCCTGACAGGTGGGCTCCATCATGCAAAACTTCTGCTAGGGTTGAAGAAAAATATCTGATAAGGTTATTTGCCCATGGGGGAAGAATTAATTGGATTTTCTGTCTTGCCCCCTAGTGTCTAACCCTCTGTTGTTACGACAGGATCACAGACGTTTTTTAAAGCGGAATCATAGTTCATGTTTTTAGCATGTGTGTACTATTGTCATAAGGCCAAGGGAAGGCAGGTGGGCAGTGGGATAAGTCCTGCAGGCTTCCTATGGTAACCATTGTCTGGCTGAAAATGGGAGGGTTTTTTTTGCCCATAGCAATCCAGTGGGAAACTGAAGGCTATGGCTGAGGCCTGTAGGGATTACTCTAGACTCTCTCTTTGGAAAGGCTTACAAAGCCCCTTCTTCTACGAGCCTGGGATTACATATGTGAACTGTGTCATTATATCCTGGACCTCTCACCAGCCAGTAGGTCTACGTGAAGATTTGTCTTAAGAATGAGCCTCTGAAGCTCTTTTTCTCTAAGCCTGTCTATGGTGGCAGTTGAAAAAGAGATGGAAAAGAAAGAGGTGACAAGGGAACGAACTACAGGGAATTAAAACCAAAATTTGTACCATTGAGACCACAAAGCCAAATCATTCTTACTCAGTTGTCATACTCCTTTATAACAATAGGTAATAACATCACAGTGGTTATACTTATTAAATAATATTGGCAATGCTTCCTCTTTATGGCTTGCTTACAATATGTCTTTGAAACCTTTGAGGGGCTTTTGTGGGTTTAAAGTTCCAGATGAGATTAATTATTGAGGAACCAATTTCCAAAAAGGAAAACTATGTCTGAGTTTTCAATAAAAAGAACACAGACATGAGAACAATAAAAATTCCCCTTTTCCCTCTTCCTTTTTCCAGACTCTGAGCCAGTCGAGTTTGTACATGTATTTCCAGACAATGTGCCTTATGGAATACAAGTAATATGGAGGTATCCTTAAGTGTTTTTGTGATTTTTCCCCCTTACCTAAGTTATCCAAAATGATTTTATAAGCTGGATTTCAACAAAAAAACCCAAACAACACCCCCCCGCCTCCAAAAAAAAATACCTTATAAAGATGTTGGAAGATTTGGAAACAAGCACAGCATGGTATCAAAACTAGTTATGTTCTAATCTGATTTTATCTTTAAATGTGACATGGCCTACTAAATTTTAGAAAAATCAAAGTAACGGCATATCCGAATTGGTGACTTTAGATTAAACTCTAAAACTCTATGATGAACCAAACTAAGATTTTCATTTTTGTTTTTATAAAGAAACAACTCAGCCTTTTTGTCCAAAGTTTCACTGCTTAGAAAATAGAAAGGTCAAGATGTCTAGCGTAGATAAAGAATGGCTTTGAGAATGAAAAGTTAAGAATGTCTAACCTAGATAAAGTTAAAAATGCCTGACTGGGACCAGAGAAGGCACTTTGAATAGCAGGGGTGGTGCTGGAATTTAGATTCTTGTCTGCCCAAAAGAAATATTTACTTTCAGAGACCATAGGGTAACTCAGAGAGAAATTTAAGAAAGTCTTAGAATAAAGAAAAAGCTTTTCAGATGGTATATCTGGTCTCTGTACTTCGTCTCCCCACCCTTGTATTCAAGATTCTTAAGCATTTCCTAGCAAGGGATTCTTGGGGAAGTTCCTCCCACAGGGTTCTTCTGTTGGGGGTAGCAAGTGGTTCTGGGAAATGGAGTCCTAAGATATTGCATAGACTGTGCACATGCCCATCAAATCTCCATCTTTGCTTCCTTGCC
>NW_022111324.1:89276450-89280694 GCF_000313985.2 Echinops telfairi
GTGTGTGTGTGTGTGTGTGTGTGTGTGTGTGTGTGTGTGTATTTTATCTTTCTGTAAAGCCCACCCTCTCAACCTGCTTTTTCTAAGCTCTGGCCTTGACATCGGTGTAGCTTAGTGGTTAGAATACTGAAGATGGCTTTGGGACTGATTCAAGGCACAAGATGCAGGCAGGGCTCTATGCGCAGGCGGAAGGTTCTGTGGAACACGTGCCTTTTGGCTTCTGGCACAGACACATTTGTTCCTCTTGATCAGAAGTTGAGGACAGGACACTGATAATTAACCTGGATTTGGCAGGCCTTACGGCAGTGGCCATAGCAGATTCTTTTTACTCACAGTGCTGGTAGTCCATTGGATACCATCTTCTATTTTAAAAAACAGTTTTATTGGCATATCATTCACATATGATACCATTCAATAGTTCAGTAATGCTAAAAAGAATTACACAACCAGTTCTACGTTCAATTTTAGAACATTTTCTTCTTTCTTGTACTCATGGTTATTAGCTCCCCATTTTCCCTCAACCTCTCTTGCTAAGACCTTCTCTGAGAAGTGTAAGCCCCACTTCGCCCCATCTTGACTTGAATTTTCCCAGGAAACCATCAATGTAGTCACCTTCTCTATTCCTTTTCCCATCTTGGATTTAATGAACAGAAAAACATACCCAAAAATACAAAAAACAAAGCAAAACAAAAAACCTCCACGGCATTCTGCATGATAGCAAGATTATTCACATTCTTGGTCCATGGTCAGAGGGAATTCACTGGAGGCTTAATTCATGTGCGGACCCTGCAAATAGATTTGGGGCTTCCACAGTCACCCATGGCCTTCTGAAACCTGAATGTTCACAATTAAAGCTCTGATACCAGATTTGGATTTTATTATATATAACCCTTGGATCACACAGGCTAGTGTGCTACTTCCATGTGGACTTAGTTGATGTCTTAATTAGATGGCTGCTGGTTTTAAGACAAGACTTTAATACTACAGATTCTATTCTTTCTAATAGCTAGGCACCATCTAGTTTCTTCACCACACTTTGCTATATCATTGTTTCTTCAGTGATCTCTTCCCAAGGGCAAATATCAACCAGGGAAATGTCATAAAAACTAATTGGTTTTAGACTGGGTCTAGAATTAAGTGTGATCCCAAAATCCATTCATATTTCTATGGCTTAAATATGTCTCTGGTTCACTTTAGAGCTATCATTATCATTTTATGTTAGAGAACATTGTCAGTCATCCTCCTGGGAATAAGATAATTCCATTGACAATGATATTAGTCTAGTCAATGGTCTAGACTTTAAAGCACTGTTTTAGAAAGGAAGCTACACAAGCATAGGCTAGCTATGAACCCAATACATGAATTGTTGACTTGTACATATTAAACTTTTGAATGATTGAATATTTTCTATAAACAATGGGGTTTGATGATGGAGAAAAATTTACAGTAACATTCATTCACAAAAGTAGAAACAGCCTTTTAGATTAATACGTATCATAATAAAGCAAGGAGGCCCTTAAAATAGTAAATATATGGTAATTCCAAGCCACCATTTATTGAGCACCCTCAAGACAAGATATCCCCACCAAAGTCCAATGACTATCAGTTCTACAGCTTTGGGATAGCAGTCATCTGGTCCTGAATCACTAAAGTGTGTCAGGCTTAAGACCAATGGCTATGGGTGAGTTTGAGGTAAATCTCAGGCCTATGGAGGATGTTGTATGCTTCAAAGGAACAGAGGCTAAGAAGTTCCAGTAGTCTATAGCATACAACCTGGATCATCAAGGGCTGTATAGGAACTAGGTAAAAGTGTCCAATTAGGAACATATTATCAATTAGGACATATTCTCCCTTTGGGTTCTAAATAAGTAGTGTTAAGTGTTTTTACTCAATAGGAGAAACAGTGTACCACCACCAACAGAAATCCAATTGCCTTCTCCAACACGTCTATGCCCTCCTCCACAACCTGACTTGAATTTCCAGTAAGGTTTGCTTATTACTCTTGTAGGAGTGTCGTTGATTTGGGGTGACCTCAGCACAAGGCTGTATTGCAACTGAATGGCCTTCTCCCTCTCTCCGCATCCCATAAAACTGTTCCGATGCACATAGAACAGTCTTAATAACAGACCACACGTTAGGTCACAAATAAGCCTTCACTAATTCCAAAATATTGAGATCCTACAAACCATTTCATAGATCACATGGTATAAAACTAGAAATTATCCATTGAAAGAACTGAAATATAAAAGCAAACATATGGAAAATGAACAACATACTACTTAAAAGTGACAGAGAAGTAAGTCAAATATGGGACAAAATGAAGAAATTCTTTGATACAAATGGGAATGATAACACACCAAAGCCAAGAGAACACAGAAAAAGCAGTCATCACAGGTTGATTTGAAGCAATCAATGCATATGTGAAAAAGAGAAGCAAAACCCAAAGTCAATACCTTAACACAACACCTTCAACAACAGGAACAAGGGCAACAACATAAACCCTCTGACACCAGAAGGAAAGAAAGCATAAAGATCACAGGAATAATAAGTGAACAGGGGGAAAATGAAAAAATTAACAAGATGCTGGTTCTTTGAAATAATTAATAAAACCAATAGACCACTGGTAAACCTAACAAAGGACAAGAAAGAAGATGCAAAAACCTAGAATTAGAGATAAAAGGGGGGCATCACAATAGATGCAAATGAAATAAAAAGAACAATAATGCACTTTTACAAAAGTCTGTACTCTGATACTCTCAAAGAAATGGACAAATACCTAGATATGCATCACCTACCCAAAATTAACATAAACAAATGTGGAAAAGCTCCGCAGACCTGTAACAAATGAAGAAATTAAGGAGGTCATCGAGAAACTTCCAGCAAAGAAAAGCCCAGGACCAGATGGTTTCACAGAGAAATCTACCAAGTGTTCAGTGAAGAGCTATCACAAATACTATATAAAGTATTCCAGAATATAGACAAGGAGAACATCCTCATTCTATGAAGTGAGCATAATCCTGATACCAAAACCAAGAAAAGACTCCACAGAGAAAAAACAAAAACAAAACAAAAACTACAGACCAATATCCCTCATGAACCTAGACACAGAAATTTTAAACAAAGTTCATAGTGATCATATGTATAATGTACACTAGAACACACCTTGCCTGTTTTTTTGCCGTTGTATTAGGCTAGATTGTCTACAGGAACAATACACTGACACTCCTTTATGTACAAGAAAGAATTTTATATCAAAAAGTAACTTTACATCAAGAAGGTGCCCCACCCCAGTTCAACTTGAGTCCCTAGGTCCAATGCTGTCTGGGTCCTTTTCAGACAGCAGGTCGATGATGCCTAAAGGTGAAGCAGGCAGCAGGGGACTCGCAAGTCCATGAGTGCAGCCACAGGGATCCAAGGTCAGTGGAAGCAGGCAGGGTTCCCACACATCTCAGGGCCAGGCGGCCCACATGGGTCTGCCCCTAGAGGCAGAGACAGAGTCCCAGTGAGCGGGGAGGCAAAGAGAATTTTCTCTGATATCGCTCTTATACAAAAGGCCGTACCTCAAAGAGGTGTCATCAGACTTTAGTTACCAGTTGATTGACAGGTTGAACTTCACCCCTAACAGGAGTGTCTCATTGACATAATACCTAACTACCACAACCATCCTCACAATCTTGTTATTTTCAAACCTGATTTTTGCAGCCACTGTGTCAATTTATTTTCTTAATGGTATTCCTCTTTTTCACTGTGAACTAATTGTTGTGAGTGCATATGTGTAAGTGTGTGTGACGTAGCTGGTTCCGACCACAGATGTTTGGATTTTGAGTTGCCTGTGTGTTAAGTGTGCATGCGGCAGAACTGGTTCCTATCACACATGTTCTTCCTGTGTCTATCTAGCACATACCTGATCTCTTAGAAAATTCGCTTTTCTTTATGGGCTTTACTAGATATTCCTTACTGATTGGTGAACTTTTAGGGGACAACCCCCTTTCCCTAAGCGTTCTGCCTATTGTTTTCAATATTTGTATTCTTAAATTTTGACTTTCAAAGATTCTTTGACTTTCAAAGGATTCTTTGACTTCTGACAGGTTCTCTTTACAGTACTGAATCAAAGACTTACTGTATCTTAGTGATTTAGGTTGAATTAAATTGGAATCTGAATCAAAGACTTACTGTATCTTAGTGATTTAGGTTGAATTAAATTGGAATCGGAATAAAGTGAAAAATAAAGGGAGAGTCATAGG
>NW_022111324.1:89281885-89283264 GCF_000313985.2 Echinops telfairi
GGCACTGTAACTATGAGAGTAGCAAGTCTCATCCTTCTCCCATGGAGAAGTTGGTGGTCCCAGATTGCTGTCCATAGGGCTATCAGGCCAACATGTAAGTCACTATGCCACTAAAGCTCCTCTGATACTTAAAATATGGTCTCAATCCATTTCACAATTTAGTAGAATATGTGTGTATGTGTGTACAATTTTTAGCAGGTGCCAGGATTTTCGTCAGGTTCTATGAGCACAGTGAAGTTCCTTGGGAAATGCTCTCCACCCTTCTAGTGCTAACTGACCATGTGTACACTTTTGGATTGGTTCAGCTCACTAGCCTTTCAGGCAATGGTCAAACACTAAACTTTATGCAACTAGAACTCATCAGAGACCATAGTCAGCTATGTGACCCTAGACAAGGAGTTCCGTGGGAGGCAGAAGGAGGCAGTGATGAATTTTTCCTGGCATGACTTTGAAAGACTTCAGCCAAGGAGTAATGTCAGAAGTAAATCTTGAAGGTTGAGTGGAATTTCATTTGCAAAGACTGTAGGACAGGGAATTTGCAACAGGGAGGTATCGCATGGTTTCAGCCAGCGTAAGAAGAAATTTTGAATTAATAGTCCACCTTCCAATAGCTTCTTTGTCACTGTCTCGATTCTTCAAAGTGCTTTTTCATCTTTGATCCTTATTTTCTACTCTCCGAGTTACAGTGACAGGTTGTTTTTACTTTCCCCTGGCCAATTAACTGGCTCAGATAGTATTTCAGATATAATTTATGGAACAAGGTCAGAATTTCTTTTACATATATGTACAGTGTGGACTAAATTGCCCCTTTCCTTTTCTGTGGCAACCTTCAGCCTACTTATATAGCATCTTAAAAACTTCTCAGGGACATTTTACAGAATCTCTTCTGGAATATATGGCCTTGGACAACTGTCCACACACTGAAGCAAAGTTATGGAGTTGGCTTTGAGCCGGTCACCATGTGCTACCAGGGTCTCTGGGGAAGTCTCCCACCCTCCTTATTTCACATTAATTCACTGGCATATTTTGAAACACGTGTGTAGTTTTATCCCTCAGTTGCTCCTTTTTAGTTGACTTAATCTAGTATTGTCTTATTATGTTTATTTTTTCCTACAAGTTACAGAAAAATCTAGGCTCAAAAATTCAGAGATGAACTACCTAAGTAGGATTTTAGAAGCTCATTCCCGAGAGAGGGTAAGAGGGCACACTCAAATATACAAAAGCCAGAATTTTCTGGTGAATCTCATTATAAGGGTGGAATAATTCTGAGTTATTTGACATGAAGTAAGGTGCTCCGACGGTGCTGAGCGCCAGAATTGAGACTCCAGCTGCAAAGTCAACAGTGGAATCCACCAGTCACCAGGAGAGAAAGACAAGTC
>NW_022111324.1:89283535-89312006 GCF_000313985.2 Echinops telfairi
GTCAGAATTAACTCGATGGAAGTAGATTTGGCTATATGAAATATGTAAGGAGATGATGTGGCTGTTGCCTTTAAGGGTCTTTCAGGAGTCTTGGGGGAAAGATATGCACAAATTAGATAAAGCAGCACACCAGTTATCCAGCAAAATGTGGTCAAGTGAATTACCCAGTAAAATATGTACAAATCACTCTCTGTGTTCTTATTGTTGTTGTGAGGTGCTGTTGGGTCCACACAACAGAATGAAACACTGCCCTGTTTGTGATGATGCTTGAGCTCCTTGTAGCGCTACGCTGCCAATTCCGCTCCTTCAGGGTCTTCCTCTTTTTGGCTGACTCTCTACCAAGCTGAGGCCTTTTTCTAGAGACTGGTAACATGTCCAAAGCATATGAGGTGAAACCGTGCCATCCGCATAACTAGGGAGCACTGTGGCTCTATTTGCTCCAAGGTAGATTTGTTTGTTCTTTTAGTAATCGGTGGTACTTTCACTGTTCTTCAGCCACCCCCTAATTCAAATGCATCGGTTCTTCTCCAGGATTCAGGGTTCACTATCCAGCTTTCACATGCGTGTGAGGTGATGGGAAATACTATAGTTTGGGTCAGGGGCTCCTTATTCCTCAAAGTGATATCTTTGCTTTTTAACACTTGAAAGAATTTTTTTTTTGCCGAAAATTGTCCAATGAAATATGTTCTTTGACATTTTTTGACTGTTACCTCCATGATGATTCATTGTAGATCAAAGTAAAAGAAAATCTGTGAAAGCTTTAATTTTTTCTGGTTTTCATAATGCTGTCTATGGACCCAGTTTTGAGGATTTTTATTTTCTTTACATTGCATTGTAATACATACTGAAGGTTGTAGTATTTGATCATCAGCACAGATTCTTCATCATATAATCCAGTCTCTGATTATTTAATCAGCATACAGATTGAATAGCATCATGAAAGGACACACACCTTTCCTAATGCTACCCATGCTGTGTCCTCTTGTCTGTTCAAATGACTGCCTCTTGGTCTATGTTTATGTTTTGCATCAGTACAATGAAAAGTTATGGGATTCCCATTCTTCACAATGTTATCGATAGTTTATGATTCACACAGTCAAATGCCTTTGCATAGTCAATAAAATATAACAAGCATCTTTCTGATATTTTCTGCTGTCAGTCGAGATCCATCTGATATCACCAGGGATATCTCTTGTTCCATGTTCTCTTCTGAATCCAGCTTGGATCTCAGGCAGCTCTCTATCTATGTAATGCTGCAGCCATTTTTTATTACTTCCAGCAAAATTTGACTTTCATCTGACATTAAAGATATGATTTAATAACTCCTACATTCTGTTGTGTCACTTTTCCCCCAGTGGATACAGACATGGATCTCTTTTAATCAGTTGGCTAGGTCTCCAATTTGTTTTGGCATAGCCTAGTGTTGCATCACTAGTTTGTTAAAACATTTCAATTGGTGTCTCATAAGTTCCTAGAATTAGCTAATGTCTTCACTGCAACTTGGACTTCTTTCAGTAACATCACTTCTTTTCCATATGCTCGCTCTTGAAATGGTTGGATGTGTACCCGTTCTTGTTGGTACCATGGATCTGTGTTCCTTTCATCTTTTTTTTTTTTTGGTGCTACTTGTATCATTCAATGTTTTGTCCATAGAATCTATCAACATTGGAGTTTGAGGCATGCCATTTTTTCAACATTTCTTCAGTTCTCTCAGATTGATGTATGATAAGCATATATTTTTTTCTTTTTGGATTTATAACTCCAGGTCTTTGATATCTAACTATAAGACTTTACTTTGTCATCCCTCAAAAATCAAAATGAGACAAAAAACAAGCTTGCCATCATCGAGTTGATTCTGAATGATAGTGACAGAGTAGAACTGCCCCAGTGGCTTTCCCAGATTGTAATTTTTTCTGTAACTCTTTATGGGAGTAGAAAGCTGTCTTTCTCCAATGAAACTGCTGCTGGTTTCGAACTGCTAACTTTCTGTTTAGCAGCCTAACACCCTATGCACAACAAAACAAAACCCTGCACGATCCTGTTTCATCCTCACGATTGCTCTTCTGCCTGAACCCATCGTTGCAGCCACTGTGTCAGTCCATCTGGTTGGGAGCTTCCCTCTTCTTTTTGCCTCTCCACTTTAAAAGCCTGGTGTCCTTCTCCAGGGACTAATTTCCCTGACAAGATGGCCAAAGTATATAAGACGAAGAGCACTCTGGCTGGGCTGCTTCCAAGACAGATCAGTTTGCCCTTTTAACTCCATTTCAGTATTGATACTTTCAATATTCTTCTCCAGCACCACAATTCAAGTACATTGATACTTCTCTGGTCTTTCTTATGCAATGTTCAATTTTCACGTGAATATGAGGCAATGGAAAATGCCATGGTTTGGGTTAGGCTCCCCTTTGTCCTCAAAGTAACATCCTTGCTTTCTAATACTCTAAAGAGGTCTTGTGCAGCAGGGTTTCTATTGCAATTTGTCTTTTGATTTCTTGACAGATGCTTCCATGAGAATCGAGTGTGGATCCAAGCAAGACTAAATCCTTACAGCTTCAACCCTTTCTCCCTCTATCATGATGGGACCGGCTAGTCCAGTTGTGAGGATTTTGGTTTCCTTCCCACTGAGTTGTGATTCATACCAAAGGCCACAATCCTTGAGATTCATCAGCAAGTGCTTTAAGTCCTTCTCACCCTCGGCAGGCAGGGTTGTGCCATCTGCATCGTGTAAGTTGTTGCTAAGCCTTCCTCCAGTCCTGATGACACTTTCTTCTTCGTGTAAGCCAGCTTCTCTGATGATTTCTCAACATGCAAACTGAATAAATATGGTGAGAGGATACAACCCTGAAACACACTTTTTCCCGATTTTAAACCATACAGTATTTCCTTGTTCAATTCTCATAACTACCTCTTGATCCATGAACACAGTGAAATGTTCTGGAATTTCCCTTCTTTTTCAAGGTTATCCATATTTTATTATAGTCCTTACAGTCGAATGCCTTTGCATAAAACACAAGGAAGCCTCTTTCTGGTGTTTTCTGCTTTGATCCAAGATCCATCTGACATTAGCAGTGCTATCTCTTCTTGCACATCCGCTCTGACTCTCTCCTGAACTTCTGGCAGTTCCTTGTCAATGTACTACAGCAGTCGTTGGATCACCTTCAGCTAAATATTACTTACATGCCACATCAATGGTATTATTCTATAATTTGAGCATTCTGTTTGAGCTATTTCTTTGGATTACACATTTTATTATAATATTTGGCTTTGTCTTCTTGAGCTGCCCTTTGACATTTTCTATTCAACTCTTTGACTTCATCCTTTCTTCCTTTTGCTTTAACTCCTCTATGATTAAGACCATGTTTCAGAACAAACACTTTGATCCTTCTTTCTTCCCTGTCTTTGTATTGACCTTTTGCTTTCTTCATGAGTGTTAGTCTTAATGCCCTTCCATAGCTCATCAGGTCTTCCATCATTAGTGTTCAATACATCAAATCTGTTCTTGAGATGGTTTGAAATTCAGGTGGGATAGACTTAAGGTAGTATTTTGACTCTTATGGACTTGTTTTCATTTTCTTCAGCTTTATCCTGAGCTTACCTATGACCAATTGATGGTCTTTTCCACTGTCAATCCCTGGCCTGGTTTAAGCTGCTGAAAGTGAGCTGCTCCATCATCTCTGCCCACAAATTTGACTTGATTTCTTTGTATTCCATCTGGAGAAGTCAGGATGTATAGTCACCTTTCGTGTGTTTGAAGATATTTGTTATGAATAAGCTGTTGACCTTGCAAAATGGCCATCATGTCATCTCCAGCTTCATTTCTGTCACCAAGTACATATTTTCTGACTACTGTTCCAACTTTTGCATTACAAGTGTCAAAAGTTATAAATGCATCTTGATCGAATGTTTGATTATCTTCTGACTGAAGTCATTGGTAGAATATTTCAATTCCTTCATCACTAACTTTTGTGTGTTGGTGTATAAATTTGAGTAATAGTTGTATTGATTGGATTTCTAGTCACATACAGCATTGTACATCATAATTGATTTTGCAATGCTCTTTTGGACAATGAATACGACACCATTCCTCTTGATTATGTTCTTCCAGGTATAGTAGATAATGATTTTCTGATTTAAGGTGGCCAATACTAATCCATTTCAGCTCACAAAGGCCTGGATATCAATCTTTATGCATTCTCTTTTATGTTTTCCCACTTCCAATTTTCCTACATTTATACTTCCTACAATCTAAGTTCTGATCATTAGCAGATTTTAGCAGCTGTATTGCCTTATCTTGAGTTGCTAGCCACCAGTAAATGGAGATCCCAAAGGCTCCACTTCCACAAGCTTTACCTGTCTTATGTCACCAGGGTCAACTCCACTCACTCTGAGAAATCAGGTCCTCCTCAGTCACATTTCAAGTGCCCTCCAACCTTGTGGTCCCCATCTCCGACTGTCTCTGACAATGCTCTACTTCCATTCATTAGACTTCCAGTATCGGACCATTTTTCTAAGGTTTTAAGTGGTTAATTCCTCTGAACTGGGGAGTTGAGTACTTCTTCATTGTCTCTTCTTAGTTTGGAAATTCCGCCGAAACTTGTTCACTTTGGGTGCCCCTGCTGGCATTTGAAATACAGATGACATAGCGTCTAGATGATAGCAACGCACAAACGACCACAGTATGACACAAGTGGTGGTGTAACCGTGCCACCTGCCCTTAAAATGATCTCTCCAGTTCTTTTGCTTCACAATTTCTTGAATTTGTTTTATATCTTTCAGAATTTGCTTCCAGAGTAAGTTTCAGAATCTCTTCTGACATTCCCTTAAGTCAGCAGTTTTCAACCTGTGGTTCATATTCCCTTTGGGGGTCGAACGACCCTTTCACAGGGGTTGCCTAAGATCATTGGAAAACATGTATTTCTGATGGTCTTAGGAACCGAGACAGTGCTCCTCTATCTGTCTCCAGGTGGGTCCGCCCACATACGAGTACACAGCGTGATGTCCTCATTGTGCCAACCCGATCACATACACCCCGTACAAATACAGTTGTATGTGACAGGGTTGGCACCATAATGCACTTATGCAGACCAGTCACACATGTGTAAAGAGCAGCTATTGTGTAGAGAGCAGCTACTGTGTAGAGAGCAGCTGTGTGGAAAGCAGTTACTCTGTTAAAAGCAGCTACTGTGTTGAAAGTAGCAGTATTGGATGTAAAACAACACTTCATGAATTATAATTACTGGGTAAATGTAAATTCATGTACTGTAAATTCATCAACTACTGCAAAAAAAATCTGTACCATGGGAACTAATCTGGATGCTGATTGGTCTTTTTATATTCATCTGTGGTTGAATATGCCCCTTTGTGACAGTAACAGGCATTTAAAAAAAAAAACAGAATGTTAAATCATAGGAAACTTTAATGAACTGTATTGGCTTAACTATGCCATATATCATCTTTTGTATTATTAAAGCTATTGTTATATATTATTTTCATTAGCAAAATATCCCATTACAATGGATTGTGTAGAGAAGAACATTAAGAAAAGAAAATATAGTGAAGATTTTTTACAGTATGGTTTTACCTCAATAATTATAGCAGGAATTGAGAAACTGTAATGTGTTATTTGTTGTGAAGTTCTATCAGCCGAATCTATGAAGCTGAAAAAACTAAAGCACCATTTTGATAGCAAGCATCTAGGCTTTTCTGGCAAACAAACCAACTATTTTAGAAGCAAAGCTGCTGGACTCAAGAAAGCCAGACTTGATACTGGTGGCAAGTACCACAAACAAAACGTAGCAGCCACTGAAGCTTCATATTCGGTGGCACTCAGAATTGCCAGAACTATGAAACCTCACACCATTGCTGAGGATTTACTGTAGCCAGCATCCAAAGACATTGTTCGAGTTATGATCAGAGACGAATTGGTTACGAAATTGAGTGCAATTTCCTTATCTAACGACACTGTCCACAGAAGAATAGATGACATATCCGCTAATATTCTTGATCAGGTCATCCAGGAAATGAAATCTGCTCCACTTCCAATATTTAGCATCCAGCTTCATGAATCTACAGATGTTGCAAACTGTTCACAGTTTCTGGTTTACGTGAGGCATATTAATGATGGTGACTTTAAAGATGAGTTTCTTGTTTGCAAACCTCTCGAAAGCAAATACATCTACTGCACGTGATGTATTTGACACAGTTGGTTCATTTCTGAAAGAGCATAAGATCTCTTGGGAAAAGGTTTGTGGTGTTTGCACAGATGGTGCTCCAGCTATGCTAGGAGGTCGATCTGGATGTCAATGTTTGATACTGAATGAGTCACCAAAAGTCATGGGAACTCACTGTATGATACATTGGCAAATATTAGCAATGAAGACGCTGCCACAAGAGTTACAAGAAGTAATGAAAAGAGTCATAAGTTCTGTCAATTTTGTAAAGCCGAGCACTTTAAACAGTCAACTGTTTTCACAACTGTGCAGTGAGTTGGATGCACTGAATAATGCTTTGTTATTTCACACTGAGGTGAGATGGTTGTCAAGAGGAAAAATTTTAAGATGTGTTTTTGAGCTTCTTGATGAACTCAAAACTTTTTAAAATCAGAAAGCAAGACCTCAGTGCAAAGCACTTTTCATCGATAAAAGTGAACTGGAAAATAGCTTACTTGGTTGACATCTTTGCTATTTTGAATGAGTTAAATTTCTCACTGCAAGGACCAAATGCAACATGCCTCTCAATTTGTCTGAAAAGATCTGATCATTCCAAATGAAACTTGAGCTTGGCAAAAAAAAAAAATTGGATGAAAATAAAATTTACATGTTGCCTACTTTATTTGCTTTCTTTGAAGAGCATGACATTGAACCAGACAAAAGGATTACGATGATAATTTCTGTGAAAGAACACTTGCACATGCTTGCAGACAAAATTTCATCATACTTTCCAAATCTACCTGACACCCCATTTGCACTCGGCAGAAGACCATTCACAGTCAAAGTTGAAGATGTTCCTGAGACAGCACAAGAGGAGTTCATTGAACTTATAAACAGTGATGCAGCGAGAACTGATTTCTCTGCGATGCCAGTTACAAAATTCTGGACCAAGTGTTTTCAGTCCTATCCTGTTCTGTCTGAGACTGTGTTGTGCCTTCTTCCATTTCCAACAACACATCTTTGTGAAACAGGGTTTTACAGCTTGTTGGTTATCAAGTCTAAATACAGAAATAGACTTGTTGTGAAAGATGATCTTCGTTGTGCTCTTGCAAAGACTTCCCCGAGAATCTCTGATCAGGTGAGAAAGAAGCTATCTCAACCTTCACACTGAAGTTGGCTTTTTACACACACTGTTGCAAAATATAGCAATGTCGTTACTGTTGTTATATTAAGGCTGTTCCCCATGCTACACCATGCTTCAAGACAAAATTTCATTTATTTGTCATTGGAAATACTGCATATACTCCTGCATAAGCTGAGTTTTTCAGCACATTTTAAATGCAATTTTTGTGGTAAAATTCGGTGCCTTGGCTGATATTTGGGTTGGCTTATACTTGAGTATATATGGTAAATATTTTACATATTGTTTTTGTGATTAATCACTATGCTTTAATTGTTTTCCATGTGTAACAAAGAAAATATGTCCTGCATATCAGATATTTACATTAAGATTCATAATAGTAGCAAAATTAGTTATAAAGTAGCAATGAAAATAATTTTATGGCTCAGGTCATCATAAAATGAGGAACTGTATTAAAGGGTTCCGGCATTAGGAAGGTTGAGAACCACTGCCTTAGTTCTTTTCTTTCTTCCAGACCTTTTGCTTTCTAAATATATGATGTTCTTGATGCCATTCCACAATGTATCTGGTCTTCTCTTATTAGCGTTCAATGCATCAAATCTATTTTTAAGATGGCATGTAACTTCAGATGGGATATACTCAAGGTCAAATTTTGGATCTTGTAGACTTGTTTTAATTTTCTAGAGCTTCACCCTGAACTTGTGTATGAGCAATTGATGGTCCATAATTGGATCCTGACCTTGTTTTAACTGATAATGTTGAGCTTCTCCATTATCTCTTTCCAAAGATGTAGTCAATTTAATGCCTGGGCATTTCATCTAGTGAGCACCATGTAAATTGCCATGATTCATGTGGTTGAGAAAAGATATTAGCAATGAAGAAATCATTGGTCTTGCGAGAGTGTATTATTCTGTCTCCAGCTTCATTTCAATCACCAAGGTCATATTGTCCACCTACTGAATTCCCTTTTTGTTTCCAGCACTTATATTCCAATCACCAATACTTGATCATTCATCTTGATTGCCTGTTTAATCAATTTCAGACAAAAGAATTTGGTAGAATTCATTTATTCATTGTTGACTTTCAAAGTTTGTGTGTAAATTTGAAACATAGTTATTTTAACTGGTCTGTATTCCCAGAAGCTAAAATAAAAAACCTCACAGTGGCTTTTTTTAATAAATCATTTTATTGGGGCGCTTACAGCTCTTATGACAATCCATACATCAACTGTATTAAGCAAACTTGTACACATATTGCTATCATCATTTTCAAAACATTTTCTTTCTACTTAAGCCCTTGGTCCTCTCAGTGATTCTTCAAAGAAATAATTATATGTTGTTTTACCCAGTTTTCTATTGACTGTGCCCAGAGTAGTGGATAGACTGCGCAGAAAATAGGGGAAGTTGAGGTTTCAGGAAGGTTGGCATAAGAAGTGGGCAAAGCAAGAAGACTGATTAAACAAAGCTTACCTTTAAAAAATTACAAGGGTAAAGAGACAAAAAAATGAACAGAATACTTGGACTTTTACTTCTTTACCAGGGCCTTTGTGGAATAAATGAAATAGCATATATGTATCTGTGGAATGGATGCTGGAAGTCAAAAAGCACAGTTAGGAATCATGGCCGACTTCTCTACACTGGAAAATAACTAGGTCAAGTGGGACGATCAGGATCAACTAAGAAGAGAAAATTCTTCTAATATTGACTGAGCGTCTTGAATTTTTCACAGCAGCTGAAGATTTCCAAGTGCATTTCCAAGCAGAGCAAACCAATGCAGTTTCTGTAGTGTCAAGTATAACACATGCAGGCTTCATGTGCTCTGTAGGAATTTCAGGAGTTTATTTTTAAGAAATAGATGACTAGGTCTTTTTATTCCTAAGTGTCAATGGATGGACTTGACTCTCCAAGCTTTGAGTTAACAGCTAGACAATTAATTTTTTGGACTACCTAGTGACTGCTTGTGTAGGAGGATGCAGGAAGACTTTGCAGAATTCTACATTATGCTCTCTACTTGATGTTTGCTCTTGGGTCATGATCAGAATGCTTATGGTGGGCTAATTAAAAACACAAGTTGCTGAGCCTCCAGATCTTCTAACTCAATGATGTATGTGTATGTGTATGTGGGAAGAGACCTGGGAATGTGTATTTGTAGGAAATTACTGAGAGATTCCAATATTGTTAGCCTAGGGACCATGTATAGAGAATGTGTGGCCCATGCTGTACTTTCATTTTCTTGCATTTATTCCTTTGGCTTTGTCAACACTGAGATAGTTTGGGGAAAATAAAAATGAAAAGAAGATCTCTACCACCTGATCTATGCCTTTCCTTTGTTATTCAATATGGGTTTAAGTTTGACCTAATTAAAGAGCTCCATCTGGTTTTAGATGGCCTGATTAATTTAAGAATAAAATACTTTTAGAGAAGTATTTATTTAGAGCTTTGTCCCTTTCCTTATTGAAGCATGAGCTTTGATTTCTCTGTACAAGTTTTTAATAATCATAATAATTAGTGTAGAATTACAGATAAAAAAAATCACAATTACCCAGTGTATTTTTAGTATCTAAGCATGAGTGCATGGTTATTGTCTTCTGGTGACATTACCATATATACAAGTAATTGCCAATAAAAAGGAAATGCAATTTTTGCAGGTGTAGCCCTAAATAGATTTATATTCTATGAAGTTTTATATAGCCTATCACTTCCACATAAAAAATCATTTTAATCTTTCTGAAAATAGACACCTAATATATAAGACTATATCTGTTGGATTTTGTAACTTGTGCAAGAAAATATGTGATTTCAGTATATTGATGATAAATATTTTTATTCCCAAAGTAAAAAATTCTAAATCTGTGCAATGAAAGTACAATTATTTTATTCATTACAGTATTAATTCAGAAAGATGTATTTTTTAATTGTCCTGCCTATATTTGAGATTTCAATTTTCCTGCCCCATGCTGCCTTTCTTGCAGGAACTGTCATTAAATCTTCCTCTTCCTTTTTGTCCTACCAGGGGAGATGGATATTCTCAGCTATAAAAACATATTTTCTCTTGTTCTCTTTGTCCACAAGCAGGATAGCACACACTCCCCATTCAGGGAAAAGTTCACCACTGCTCTTCAGGAAACGAACTGTATCATGAGCACCAAAGGGGGCAGTCAGATAAAGACATTTAGAATGGAGAGAAGGCTACAAATAATACTTTTAATTGGCTTACGTGTTTTACACATAGAAGAGCTACAGAAGTAGACAATTTTAGAACTCCTTAGAGGCATAAGCTTGTTAAATCACTTACCAAGGTCTCATGATAATAGGACCAAGTAAAGAAAATATGGTTTTGTGATCCACAATTTTACTTGTAAAGTCATGTCCTTTTGTTTTTCTAGGAACAAAATTAATGACTTGTTTGATGAAACTTTGTAAGGAAGTATCCACTCTTCTCCCATGCTAAAATTGTGCATACCAAATTAGTGTATTTTATTTATATTTGAAGAGCTATTGCTGATCTCTTGGGGTGATTGTTGGAGAACAGTGATGTTAGAAGAAGGGGTTGGCAGCTTCCTAATGCCTAGAAGAATAAATAACATTCACAGCTTCATACTTTTAAAAGGTATATGAATTATAGATTTAAAAGTATGTATCTTTTTAATTTCAGAAAAACAGAGTCTGATTTAGATTATTGAGGATGGTTTAATAAAATATATTAGTATATAAAGTTTCTGAGAGACAGACGTGCACTACACACCTTTGTTTTCTTGGAACTGTGTGCACCTGGCATACTGAGTGAAAATCTCTCTTTAGACTCTCCGTCTCCATGGCCATTTGTCAATTCTATGTGAAGGCCAGTGATTTGGGAGACATGTTGGAATGAACACCCCAGTTCCAGGCATATGGCTGGGGTATGGGAGAAACCTCAGCAACAACTCTCAGGTAGTAACAGATGTGGATGGCGTGCACTAAACCAGAGATTCTCCAGTGTCATCCAGCCATTGTGTTTCTCCAAATCTGGACTGTTCAAGGTGGAGCAGAGGTCAAGTGAGGCCTCAACTAGCAGTACCAGCAGGGAGATAGTCTTCCAGAACACATGTGCATCACTTAGCACTGATAAGCAGACATATGAAGAGAAACGTTTGGAAGAAATTTGGAAAGATATGGAGGTTTGTGAATCTTCAGAACAATGGATCTCTTCTGTTTGGTCACCAGTGAAAGATAGATCTAACATTTCAAGCACTTAATGCTTTGAAATTCTCAACAAAGACATCGAAACCAGAAAACCAGTACTAAGGGTTCTTACGGGACAAAGGAAAACATGGGAAAATGTTTAGAGCTCAGAAACAAAGAAGAGCAGAATAAGGAGTTTAATACAGAGACAGAAACCTTAAATAAGAAGCAACTAAAAACTTTGAAGCTTAATAAAATAACAGAAATAAACAACTCCATTGAAGAACACACAGGTAGAATCAAAACAATGAAAGGATCAGCAAAGTAGAAGACAGACACTCAGACACTGAGCCTGCTCAGTGTGAAGAATAAGTGGAAAAAATGAACAGAGCATAAGAGTTCTGTGGAATGGCATTGCGAGAAATAATATACACATAATAGGGATTTCAGACAGGGAGGAGAGGAAATGAAGCCCAGCATATATTTTTGAAGAAATAATGGCAAAAGCTACCCAAATACGGAAGATGAGCATCATCAAGACACACATGAACTCCATTGAGTTAGTTAATTGTGCCAGCCTGGCCAATAATCACATGTGGGCTAATTGAAAAGCAGAGGGATAAATGGGTGGTGAAGCCTCGCCTTTCTAGGTCTTGGGTCTCTTGTTTTGTGATGGTTGCACCGGGTGCAGCTGCCTTAGCAGTTCCCTGCTTCAGCTTGCAAGATTGACTTCCTACAACACATCCCCAAGGAGAAGCTACATGGACCTATCCCGATGCAGCCCTGGGTGCTGGAGCAGCCATGTGGAGACCCTTGCTAGTGCTGAGATGCTTGTTGGTTCACTGACTCAGCTTTCCTCCTGCAGTCGGCATCATTGCCTGTTTTGTGAGGTGGAGGACTTTGTGGACAGGTGTTGGGTTAATGGGTTAATGTTGGACTTGTGGGCTTGGGCAGTATTGGGTTGGGATGTTTTCGTGATGCACCTTTTCTTTACATAAAACTCTCTCTTATACATGAGTTGCTGTGGATTTGTTTCTCCAAAGTACCCAGACTAATATATCCATATAGATTAAACCCCAAGAGAAACACCACAAGATATATCATAATCAAACTTGCCAGATACAAAGATAACAAAAAAAATTTGAGAGCAGTATGAGATAAGGGAAATGCCATTTACAGAGGAACCTCAATAAGATTAAGTGCTAATTTATCAACAAAAAGTATGCAACCAATAAGGCAATAGGGTGACACACACACAGTCTTGAAATAAAAGGACTGTCAACCAGATATAATATGCCCAACAATATTGTCTTTCAAAAGTGAGGGTGAAATTAGGATTTCCCCATTAAACAGAAATTGAGAGAATTTGTAAGCAGCCTGCAAGAAATATTAAAGTGAGTTCTCTAGAAAGAAAACTAATGGCATCAGCCCAACAATCAAAAGCTTTGATGCTGATCAACCACCTGAATGTATATGATAATAAAAGGAGCTAAAATGCAATTATCAGGGAACTGAGGTACTAAATTGTAATTGACAGTAATATAAAAATAAAAGGGGGGTGAATGGTTTACACAAAGACTGTTCACGTGTTAAAGGGAAATCTAAATGATTAAATAATAAAACTTTAAAAACCAGGGTGGGGGCAGGAAAATATATTTTCTTTTCCCTAAAAAGAACTCAATTTTGAAGAGAGAAAACAAAGATACTATCAATCTTGCCAAGAAAAAGGAAAGTATAATCAAATGTTTCAAGTAAATTCTCTATTGATACTTAATTGCAGTGAATATAAATGGATTACATATTCCAGTCAAGAAATAGTGATAGGCTGGGCTAAACTATGACATGTGCGTATGTTGTCTTCAAGGGGTACACCGTAGGCACAAGTGTGTAATAGATTCAAAGCGAGGGGGAGAGGAGAGGGCTGTGGGGCAGACCAGGTAGACAGTAATACAAAGAGGGCAGGAGTGCCAATATTAATATGTGACAAAATATGGTAAGCCACAATTTATTGTGAGGCAAAGATGGAAATTATATGTACCACTTTTTGATGATGGATGGGATCGTTTAAAAAGTGAACAAACAGAAAAAATTCTGTTTCTATCTGCACTTCACAAGCATAGAGGACACCACTTAAAAGTAGCACAGTACACATGCTACTTAATTGCACATGTGTCCAGCATAGACTATTTCCAGATAAAAATTAAATTTCAATAAGTTTTTAAAGATTGAAACCATATAAAGCATCTAATCTGACCACAATAGAATGAAAGCAGAAATCAAGAACAGGAATCATAAAGAAAGCTAACTAAATTTATGAAAACTAAAAACTATTAAAATTACAAATTCATTGAGTTATTGAAGAAATAAAAAATGAACTTAAAAGGTATTTTAAGTCTTAAGAATTTTGTCCAAGAAGTAAAAATGATTGCTTTTATTGAGCCTTGGTCCTAGCGTGCACATTTTTAAAGCAGTCTAAGTGACAGATTGGGAGGGACATTTAGTGTGCTCTGCAGCAGGCCCAAATATGATGGTTTAATTTCAGTAAAGCACGGGTAGGATTGGGTTATGGACTGGCCTATCCATTTTTTTTTTCACAGAATATTTTTGTTGAAGAATGACTAACAGACAAGCGATGGCTACTTAAACTTAAGCATTTGGCAGACATTTTCTCAAATAAATTTTGTCTGTCACTTCAAATAAACAATTGGCAGTGTTCATAACCATGACAAAATGCAAGACATTATGCAGAAATTAGTACTATGGATAACACTTTCCAGCCTCCACTCCCTTCAGTTTAGTTAGGTGGTGACAGTAACATGTGTGGACTTTTTGACATTATGTAATGTCATGAAAATATGTAGAAGTAATAAATTACTTGGTGAGACAGTATCTTCCAAATGATGTTACAAAATTATACAACATCTTCATGATATTAGTAAAAATTCATTATGAGAGTCAGATTGATTTTAATGTCATGGTACAATAAAAGGTTTATTGATGGAGTGTGAGTCTTCATTTTAATTTTTAAGAAACTACTGTTTGTCAAGCTTGTGTGTTATATCAAAAAATTATACTCAGTTATCTGGAATATTAATATATTTTTCTTCTTAACCCAAAAATATCCCTTAATGTTTTCTTAAAGCTAGCCTGCCTGGATGAGCATTATGTTTCTTTAATACCAGTCTATATGGGATCAAATTTATGGTACATTCAGGGAGTCCTGGGGGCATAGTAGTTATGCATTGAACGGTGATCCATCAGGTCAGCAGTTTGAAACAACGCTAGGTGACCTGAGGGGGGAAGACGAGGTTTTCTACTCCTGTAAAGAGTTACAGTCTCAGAACACTCACGGGGGCAGTTCCACCCAGGTGCTCTATGAGTGGGCATCAACTCAATGACAGTGAACTTGGGTTTGTTTGGATTTTGTGTGTGTGTATTTTAAAGATTAGAGAAAGACCGAATGGGGTAATGAATTTGTTAATAAGAGAGCATGCAAATGCTCAAAGAATGTAATCAGTATCACTGAGTTGTACATGTAGAAACGATATTTTACTATGCATATTGTCAGCAAATTGAAACGAAAAAAGAATTCCTTTTTTCAAACAAACAAATAAAATAAAATTCCTATGAGATCCAAAGAACAAAGTAATGTTTGTCATGGATTAAATTGTGCCCCTGCCAAAATATGAATGAACTTGATTAGGCCATGATTCTGGTATTATGTGGGTCCCCCCCATTTGGTGATATAATTATCATCCATTTTAAGGTGATTTTTAATTTCTATATGTGAATGAGGCAGCATTAGTGTGGAGTGTATCTTGAGCTACTGCCCAAGGTATAACTCAAGTTCCACTCTGGAAATGGTTACGGAATTTGGCAATGGGTAGGAGCTGGAAACGTTTTAGTAGTCACAACCTAGTTTGGCTTGAAGAGAGTACTGGCAGAATTATGGACATCAATAGCAAACCTAATGAAGGTTCAGAAGGAGGCGAGAAGTACAGAGAAAGGCTGTATTGTCTTAGAAACACACATGACCACAGCAGTAGACTGTCACTAGACATTTGAGTGTTAAATGTGCTTCTGGTGAGGATTTAAAATGAAATTTTCATCATGTAATTGGTGGTAGAAGGAAGAGGCTACAGTGACAGAGACCTTGTCAAATTATGTTCAAAAGTATCAAGGGGACATGGGGGAGGGAGGGGGAAATGAGGAGCTGATATCAAGGGATCAAGTAGAAAGAAAATGTTTTGAAAAAGATGATGGCAACATATGTACAGATGTGTTTGACACAATGGATAGATGTATGGCTTGTGATAAGAGCTGTAAGAGCCCCCAATCAAATAAAATTGTTTTAAAAGTTTGGTGGAAAGCAGAACTTATAAGTGATGAAACTTCTGTTATATAAATAAAGTCACGTGTTCTAGAATTTTCACCAAGAACATGACTATACAAACCTTTGTGGTGGAGATTAAGCCTGTAACTAATGGATCTAGTGAACTACCATAGAAGAAAGCCCACCAACTTAGACTGAAGAGTAGAGAGAAAGAAGGAAAGGAGAGTATATTATCTGTGTCTTAGAATTCTACAGGCAGAAAGCAAGCCCAAAGGTTACATCTTTTGTCCTTAAGAAAGTAACATCCCTGGAACAGGTCAGAGATCAACAGAATTGTTCAAAAGAAGGTAGAAGTAGAGCCGCCTATGCCTAAAAGGATGAGACTACAGCCTGTGAGGGTTCCAAGAATGGGACCCCTGCCTCCTAGTTCTCAGAGGTCAGGGCTACAACCTTCTAGATTTCCGAGTAAGAGCTGCCTCTGTTTGTAGATTATGGGACTGTCATTGAGGTGCTAAGGTGTGTTAGCAGCATAGACTGTCTTCAAGGCTGTAATGCTTAAGGGGCAGAACCAAGTTTTCCAGAACAGGAGTGGGGCACCACTCCTTTTGCAGGGGTCACCTGATTCATAACAGTAGCAAAATTACAGTTATGAAGTAGCAACTAAAATAATTTTATGGTTGGGGTTCACCGCAACATGAGGAACTGTATTAGGAAGGTTGAGAACCCCTGGACTAGGAGAAAAGGACCACTCAAAGCTACTGCCGCAGACCTGCTGTCCCAGTGTGCCTGGAAGGCAGAGTTGAAGTCCAGGGCCAATCCAGAGAACATGACCATGACCCACTGTCTTGAGGGTAGGGCTGTTGCTTAGATTGTCTCAGAGAACAGAGAATTATTTTCAAGTATTGAGAGCTAATATAAATTATTCTGGCTATCAGGGAGTATAGATAAAGACTAATTTTAGAACTTTGTAAGATACTGTACATCGAAGTAAATAAAAACCAAATGCAGTGATGCCAAATCTATTCTGAATCATGGTGACCCCATGTATTAGAAAGTAGAACTGCACTGCAGAGATAAGGATAATTCATAGTTGGAAAAATGTTATGTACGTGTCATTACTCTTATTTAAAACTGAAAAAAATGAGTACATTTATTTGAAAAATTCCAATTTCTTCTATTTTTGTCAATCCATGCCACTACTTGCCTTAAAAGGGCTCAAATTGGCAGATGTCACATGATAAGTGTGGGGTTTACAGGTTCATGTCTTAGTCATGCTTCTAGCATGAACTGGAAAGTAGAAGAAACATGTCTGTGCCCACCTGATGGGCAGCAATGAGAAAACTTCGCTCCATTTCTGTAATATTCCTGTCAAGGTTGCACAACTGAAATCTAATCATGGGAAACACCAGGTGACGCCAAATTGAGGGTGTGATGCATTGATGACTCAAATCTTCAAAAGTGCCAAGGTCACGAACATAAAGGAAAACTGAAGAAGTGCTCCAGGGAGAGAGGAGTGAGGGCATACGAACGAAATACTGGGTTTGGCTTGAGAAGTGGACCATTTTGCTAAAAAAGACGTAGGTCTTTGAAGTCTGAGAAGTAGGCGGCAGTGATGCTGGCGGTCATTTCCTGATTGGACAGGAATATTGTCGTCCTGTAGGATCATGTTCTTGTTTGTCGGCACTATCCATTAAAGTATAAAGTATTTCATCACAGGGAGGCATCAGCTCAACAATTCTCAAATGGTTGGGGAAGGAGAAGTTCTTTATACTATATTGACAATTTTTCTGAAAACTTATGATAATTTAAAATAAATTCATTGAGGACATGGATTTGGATCTTTGGATTATGTATCAAGGAGAGAGCAGGAGTACAATGTCCAATTATTTCACCCGGGATTGACGTCAGCACCTGTAGTAAGCATTACTAAATTCTCTCATTTGTGTGAATTTTGGAATCTTAAAATAGCTCAGGTGCTATTGCTTGATGCAAGGAGCTGTGATGGTGTAATGGATAATCACATAACTGCTAACCGAAAGGCTGGTGGTTCAAATCTGCCCAGTGACTATGTGATGAAAATACCTGGTATTATATTCCTGAAAAAAGTACAGCCTAGGAAACCCTCTGGGGCAGTTCAATTTTGACTTGTAGGATATCTATAAGTCAAATTGATAGCCTACAACAAGGACAAGACTTGATGTAAGTGGGATGTGGGATAAGGCCTTCCTCAGTGGTGGGGGAGCCATATATGAAAGCAAGGCCAAACACGGAACATAACCGGACACCAACTCAAGTGGCCAGGCATGCATATCTGAGCTGATGCCATGGCACCGAGGGCCCTAAGCTTTATCGTATCTGAGATTCTTGAATGCTGCTCTGGTCAGATGACTTAATAGTACTTCCCACCATTACTTTTTGGTAGATTTAAAAAATCTTATTACTAACTTTATTGGACTCTCTAAAGGAAAAAAAAAGCGCTCCATATGTACTGGACAGGAAAAAAGAAAACACGGAAAAATAGATGGGCTTCTGCTTTATGTCCTTCCAGCCCATGAGGAAATAACTACATTTAAATGCTTTGTGTAGATGTAGTTTTTAAAACCCAAAGAATGTTCCCTTTTACTCCTATACTTTGTCCATACCCAGGGTATTATGCATAATCCCATGTGCCAGCAAGTGTTCCACCTGTGGCTAGTGAGGCAATAATATGGCTCTTGTTAATTCGGAACAGGTGGGGCTTTCTACTCATGTAAAGCGTTACAGTCTCAGAAACTCACAGGCATAGTTCTACCTTGTTGTAGAGTCAGTAGGAGTTGGCATCAACTCCATGGCAGTGGGTTTGGGGATTTTTTTTAGTTTTATTTTTTAAACAACAAATGCCTTTTTCGACAACATAAATGGTGGCTATACACATGGACTTCTTCAATGGAATCCACAGAAATCAAATTGATTACATCTGTGAGAGGAGATGATGGGGAAGCTCATAATCAATAGCCAAAATGAGGCCAAAGGTTGACTGTGGAGCTTATCATCAATTGCTCATATGTAAGTTTGGGCTGAAGCTGAAGAAACTTAAAACTAGTCCATAGAAGCTATGGGCAAAAAACACAGAGTCACTGCACCAAAAAGCGCTAGTTGACATTCAACTACTTCAAGAGGTAGCATGCGAACAAGAATCAATGCTACTGAAGGGAGAAACCCAAGCTGCATTGAAGTCATTAGCCTCCAGGAATGGACACTTATCAGAGGAAGTGTTTCACCAAGCAGAAACGCTTGGCATACTCACTCATGTATGTCAAGAGACTTGATTCTGACTACCAGACAGGTATAGAACCATATTTTCACCCATTTCAAAGACAGATGACCAAACAGAATGCTCAAATTATAGAACAATAGCACTGATATCACATTCAAGTCAAACTTTGCTGACTGAAGCTCATTCAGCATTTGACTGGGAGCTGCCAGAGGTTCAGACGAGATGCAGAAGAGGAGATGGGACAGAGGACATCCTTTCTGGTATCAGGTGGATCTTGGCTTAAAACAGAGAATACCAGAAAAATGTACTCATGTTTTATTCGACTGTGTGGATAGAAGAAAATACAAATAGTTTGAGAAGAATGGGAATTCCAGAACATGTTATTGAGGCCATGCAGAACCTGTACATAAATCAAGAAGCAGTGTCCAAACAGAAGGGGATACTGCATGGTTTAAACTAAAAAATATATGTGTAATATTTGTATCTGGTCACCTCACCATACTTACTCAATCTGTATGCTAAGCATATAATCCTAGAAGCGAGACTATGTGAATAGAATGTGGCATCAGAATCAGAGGAAGGCTCATTAACAACCTTCCATGACACAGGCTTGCTTGCTGAAAGTGTTGAGGACTTGATGCACTTGTTGATGATCAAGGCTATCAGCCTTCTATCTAGGTTACAATTTAATGTAAACCCACCTTCACCACCATCAAATCGTCTGGACCAATAGGTAAATGGAATAAAATATGGAAATTATCAACAATTTCATCTTGATTGCATACATCATCAATGTTCATGGAAGTAGCAGTCAAGAGATCAAAAGATGGGTTTCAATGGGGCAGTCGGCTGCATAAGACCTCTTTAGAGGGTTAAAAAGCAAGGAGGTTGATTTGAGGATGAAGGTATGCCTAACGTAAGCTGTGGTATTTTCAGTTGCCTCATATGCATGTGAAAGTTGCATACTGAATAAGGAAGACTGTGTTAGTCTGGGTAGACTAGAAAAACAAATCTACAGAAACTCATATGTATGTAAGAGAGAGTTTTATATAAAGGGTACGTGTACATTCAGAAAGCATCCCAACCCAGTCCAGTCCAAGTCCACAAGTGCAACATTAGCCCATATGTCTGACACCGATCTGCAAAGTCCTCCTCAAACTTGCAAAACACATGCAATAATGCTGACTGCAGGAGGAAAGCTGAATCAGTGAACGTGTAAGCATCACAGCTGCTCCAGCACACAGGGCTGCATTGGGGTAGGTTCATGTGGCTTCTCCTCAGGGATGTCTTACAGGAAGTGAGCCTTGCCATCTGAAGCAGGGAACTGGCTAAGGCATCCACACCCTGGTCCTACCATCACAAAGCAAGAGAACCTAGAACTAGAAAGGCGAGGCTCACTGAGCCATTTATCCCTCCGCCCTTCAATTAACCCCACATGTGTTTATCAGCCAGGTTGGCACAATAAACCTTAACTATCTCAAAGACCAAAGCAGAATTAATTCATTTGCATTACGGTGCTAGCCAAGAGTGTGGAAAGTACCGTGGACTGCCAAAAGAACCAACAAAGCTGTCTTCGAGGGAGTGCAGCCAGAATGCTCCTTAGAGGCCAGGATTGTAAGTCATTCTCACATATGTTGGTTGGACATGTTATCAGGAAAGACCAGTCCCTGGAAAGGACATCATTCTTTTGCAAGATGCAAGTAAAGATGTTCAAAGGGAAAGAAAACAATACGATATTCAAATAAAATGCCTCAGATTAGATCCTTTGTGTTTCTCTTGGCCACAAGATACAAGTTGTGCTATAAAGTAGAGGGATGGCAAAGATTACAAAATGAATCCACATAGTGGCTGCAACAATGGGCTCAAACATAATAATTGTAAGGATGGTGCAGGGCTGCCATTGTGATAGGGTAGCTGAAAATTGGAACTGACTTGATGGTACCTAACAACAAGAAGTATGTTTGATCAAATATTACTTTAAATAGTTTGATTTCTGGGTAGTGCTGTGTGTTGATTTTATATTGATTTCAGGATTAAATCTGCTAGTTTTGTGGATTTGTTTTTACAAAATCCATTGATTTCTCCTGATCTAGATACACCCTTATTTCTTCCTTATACTCGAAGGATAATTTTACTGGATATAAATTTTTCGCTTGGCAATTTTTTTCTAGCATGGTTTTATATGTCATTTCATTGACTTCTTGCTTGCATGGTTTCAATTGAAAAATTAAAGCTTATTCTTATTGCTTTCCCTTTTTAGTTGTTTTTATTTTTTCCCAAGCTGTTCTCAGAGGACTCATTTTATCTTTTATATTAGAAAATTTGGCTACAACATGTCATATTGAATTTTTTTGGAGTGTATCCATTTTGGACTTCTTTTAGCTTCTTGAATAATTATTATCTACTTTGTGTGTGTGTGTGTGTAAGGGAAGTTTTCTTCTGGGATTTCTTGTATTATTTCCTCTGTTAATTTTTTCTGTTCTCTCCTCTTCTGGACTCCCAGCAAGACAAAGTGGTTCATCTTGACTGTATCCCACATAATTCTTAGGTTTTTTTCAGACTTTAAAACAATATTTTTTGTGATTAATCTTATAGATTCCAATCCAAGCTCACTAATTCAACTTTCACTTGCTTCAAATCTACTGCTTTTTAAAAGTGTTGTGTAACTCTGTTATCTTAGTATTACTCATCTGGCCAAGATTCTACATTTGTTCCTCATAGCAGCTCACAGGCATTTCTTTTAAGGGTAAAATATTCTGTTGAAAATGGTCTAAGGGACTTTAAGCAGGACTTTTTACAGGGTTCTAGAGAGTAGCTCTTCTCCATTAAAGAATTAATAATTTCTGCAGTGATGGTAACTTTTGCTGAATTTTAGTTAAAATCGAAAAGATTAATAGATAGGCTTCAATCAGGGTTGGGGGGATGGTAGCATCCACAGATGGTAATTTCTTAGAAGGATTTGGGGCTCTCGGGTTTCTGTTGTTTGTTATTAGGTGCATCCAGTTGGTTCCAACTCATAATAACCCTGTGTCTAATAGAACGAACCACTACCTGGTACCTCCTCAAAATTGTTATGGTTGAGCCCAATTGCAACCACTGTGTCACTCCATCTTGTCCAAGGGTTTCCTCTGTTTCCATGCCCCTCTCAGAGATTTTGCTCTTAAGGTAGTACTTGCACAGCACACTTGCATCTGTTGCCAAAGGAAACACAATTAATCTAACCTGAGGTCTCTTATTTGAATATCATATTTTCCCTTCCCTTTGAACATCTTTACATGCATCTTGAAAATTCTAAAGATTTGCATGAGCTATATTTAATCTATTGCTCTTTTTATTGTGGACTATGAGTTAATTTTCCTTGCGTTCTATCAGACAAATTGATTACCAGGGGACATCTCTCAGCTAAGCACTTTGATTGGATAGCTAAGTTTCTGTGCACCTGCAAAGCCTTTCCACTGGGATGTTGTCCCTCAGAGCTCCTCTTCTTCCACCAGGGTAATGAGCCCTACTGGATTTTTACAGGGTTGTATTTTTCTATTAATTTCATTGCCCTAGAAATTCCATCCACACCCTCTCTTGGGGTGTGACACAGAAAGAGAAATGGAAAAGTTGAGAGAATTATCATAATTTAAAGTACAAGTACTTTGTCAAAAAACCATTAAAAATAAAGATTTTTAAAGCCATATGAATTGGAGCTGTTAAGACTCATAAGATGAATCTCCTCTGTGAAAAACTCTCCCCAGCACCCCTAGTGACCAATGATCTCACTTTTTCCTTGACGCACTCAAGCTACCACAATATGATAGACTGACAGAATGATGTTATAGGGTATCATTTTACAATGAGGACATTTGAAGTTCAGGGAGCTTTGGAGACACTTATGAGGCTACACAGGAAAAGGGAGAACCAAGACTTGACACCTCCCGTCTTGTCTGGTGTACTTTCTCCTGTAGTACGCTGCATCCTAGAGGAAGCCAGCCATTAGGCAGGATGGAGGTGGTCAAGACTGGGAACCTGTATGGTTCACCCTGAAGGGTTGGATAGAGGGTCTCCATGTTCCTGCAAGCTGTAAATAAGAGCTGCCCCTGGAAACAAATGATAATTTCACTTCTCTTGAAGATTTAAGATCAGATCATCTTGACCAGTTACTGACTACATAATATTCTTTAGTTGTAGATATTACTACATTTTAATTCTTAGGATGCTTTCATATTCAACTTGAAGATCAAGACGGGTGCTGAGATAATTTTAATTTTGTGTTTTATGACCCTCAGATTCAGAGTGAATAATTCCATTATGTGTAACAGTAAAACTTAGGATCACAAGTAGAACATCTGGTCCAATGTCATTAATTTATTGGCACCCTTTGCACAATTTGTTTGCACAAGATCTTTTGAGCTGTGTGCCATGGATTGTCCCTTCATCAAATGACTGCAGGAGTGGCTGTGTTTTGGGTTGTGTTTGCGCTTCATAGTTTTTCTTTCTCTTCTTCCCATGCCCCCTCATGGAGGCTATGAGCTATGTTTGTGATAGGAATGTGCCTATCTATTTTAGATGTTTGCTATTTTAAGCTGTTTATTTTTATCTGTTAGGGACTTAGACAAATTAGAACAAAATAATTTCAAACTTTATGTGGAGGAAGGGAGAACTGAATAGCTTGCTTGTAAACAAAGCCCATAAATCCTTTGATTTGATTCTTAAAAGACCTTTCGGATGTCATTCTTCATTCCTGGTGTGTTCTAGATAAGTGGAGCTTGTTGATGGTTGTATACCCATTATGTGATATATAGCCCTCCCTGGATTGTGTACAAACAGTGTGTGTGTGTGTGTGTGTGTGTGTGTGTGTGTGTGTGTTCTCTGTTTCCTTTTACATAAACTAGACACAGAGCTGATGTTACTTTGAATTTCAACACCTGAAAATTCTGAGGATAGTTTTATAATTTGCATTTTACCTATAATTATCTTGTGGGACTTTCTGTTTGGAGAAATTTCTCTTGCTCAGAGAATTCCTCTTGCTAAATGACCCTTGGAATGCGAACCAAGGTGGTGAGACCCTAGACCAGTAGGGTAGAAAGAAGATTCTGAAGAAGAAAAGAAAGAGATTGGAGTGAGAAGGAAACACACACCATGCTTAATACTTGGGAGGCAGAATACGCCAATGACCACATCATGAATCTACAGTAGCAATAGGGCAATTCTGGATGTTGTCTTCACTTATCTTTGTTTTCTTCTTTCTATTTCCTAGAGAGGGCCTTTTTGTTCTTTGTGTAATGGGGCTTCCTTGTGCAACCATTCCATAGTACTGTTGCTGGCAGTTGTCGTTGAGATGGTTACTACCCAGACTGACCCAGGCACAACAGAAGAAACGATTGTCTGGTCCAGTACCATCTTCACAAGAGGTGGCATGGTTGGGTACATTTGTTGCCACTTCAAATCACTAGCTACTCCACTAGGAGAATAACAAGGGTTTCTACTGTAAAGAGATGTCTCCGAAATCCACGTAGGCAGTTCTACCCCTTATTATAGGGTCACTATTGGGTCAAAATCAACTCAATGGCAGGGAGCTGGTGTGTTGAGTTCCAACCTATAGGCTTTATCTCCGGGCACTTAACTGACACGATTCTGTGGTAATCCACAGGATTTTCATTGTCTGATTTTTGGAAGCAGGTTATCAGGCCTTTCAGCCAAGTTTGTCTTAATCTGGAATGCCCACTGAAACCTGTCCAACAGGAGAGACCCTGCTGGCATTTGGAATACCTGTGGCATAGCTTCCTGCACCATGCGACCCATATGCCACTGCAGTACAACCCTCTGACAGGTAGACGCCTCCATAAACATCTCCGATTTAAACTAATTTTATAATTTTCCAGCCCTAGTGCTTAATTTAAGAACCCTGGTGGGAGATGGGTTATGAATTGGGCTGCTAAATGCCAGGTGAACAGTTTGAAAGTAGTCACTGTGTGTGAAGGGTGAGGCTTTCTACGCCCACAAACAGTTACAGTCTCAGAAACACACAGGGGCAGTTCTGCCCTGCCCTATAGTGTCTCTATGAGTCAGCATCAGCTTGATGGGAGTGGGTGAATTGAGTGCTGAACTTGCCTAATCTCTATTTTCTTTTTTCATTTTACTCTTTTGGTGGCACTAAAAAAATCTGTGTTGATGGATGAATCTTGATGGTTTTTAAGAAGCAGACAACACTTTTCTATTCACCGATGAATTTTCTTGATAAAACATAAGTATAATTCATATACAGCTCAGAGCACTCATCTTGTTTTGTTGTTCTTAAGACAGCTTTGACAATAAGCTGCTACATTGTTTCTTAATTCTGTATTAATACAATGCCATCCACTTGTGATAGAGGGGAAAAAAGTACTCGAGGATTCATCATGCTAGTTTTCCCAATTTCAGTTGTTTCTCTCTTCTCCTAGGCTTACAAAAGGTGTAGCCAAGTGTTTGTGGTAAATGCCAATGGCTGAGCTCTCCCCATAAACAGGCTTTCCAAGGGACTGTGCCCCATCCCCACCCCCACCCCTAGTGGACAGTTTTGTTACAGTGGCCTTGGCGCAGGACTTTCTGCTGGTTTATATTCAGTTTTGCTATGCGGAATAGCTTTAAATTCATCTTTCACGAATCTAATTTTTAGCCACTTTTGTGGCTAAAACGTCTCACCACACACAGATGCTGGAACTGCCTAAAAAGATCTATTCTGATGATCTTTCCAACTGAATGGAACGGAATCGAAATGAGTTCTGTTCTGGCTGCTATTTTGGGCTAGGTGCAATAGCTGTTGCTGTCTCGCTCACAAACAGAATTTTTAGCATAACAATAATTTGCTAAGCGACTAAGATAATTTTAGGTGTGCCCAATACAAATCAGAGTTTTATATTTTGATTTTCCCGTGAGGATATGTATGTTGTGATCATCGGGTTGAAATGAAATTTACAAACCCCACATAAAATATTTCAAGGGTTTCCATAGTATTCTTCTAGGTGAGGATTTCTCAAGCTCGGGTACTCTTTTTGTTGCAGGGACTGTCTTAGGTAGTGTAGCACGGTTAGCGGCACCCTTGACTTCTACCTACCAGTGGTTCCCCGTCCCGCGATGATGATCCAAAATGTCTCCAGATATTGTCAAAGTTACATTTGAATTTCAGTTCAAAAATGAGTACTATTTTAGTATAAGGGTGTCCTATATGATTTGCGGACATCGTGGTTGATTCAAATTAACTGGATATTCAGTATTTCATTTATTAGGCAATCCTAACTGGGGGTGGGATGAGGCAAATGTATTCCTGCTATCAAGTTGCCTTCCTTTCTTGGTCACTGGCTAAATGTGCTGTAGCTGCAGCAATCATACCTGAGGTTATCACATACGGTATTGCATATAAGCTGTCTGAGCTCAGTGCAACAAGCGTAGAACTACGTGGCACCGTATCACCTGTGCTCTTCAAAATTGGCGAGGCAATAGACAATTGCTCTTGGTCTGGGGAAGAAGGAGGAGATATTGACCTGTCTTCTTGATCCACTTCTCAACTTTTCACTGGCAGATTGATATTTATTCATGTGTCTTTAGAGTAAGGAATTTTATGTTTGACACACAACGAAACAAAACAAAAGACAATAGGACCAATAAGTAACACCATGATAAATGTAGAAAAGACTGAAGACGCCAATGATTGTATTTTACTTAGCTCCACAGTTAATGCCCAAGAACAAGCAGCCAATAAATCAAACCATATGTTGCATTAGGGAAATTTGGTGCAAAAGACCTCTTGGAAATGTTAAAAAGCCAAGAGGCCACCTTGAGGCCTAAGATGTGTCTGACCCCAAACTTGGTGTTTCCAATCACCTTGACATTGAACAAGGAAGGCTGAAGAAGAATCGATGCATTTGAACTATGGTCTTGGAAAAGTACATTGGCTATATGGTGGATTGCCAGATAAATGAATCATCTGTTTTGGAAGGACAGCCAGGGTGTTCAATAAAGGGATGCTGGCTTTGTCTCAAGTACCTCAGTACTGAAGGACACCATCCTTGGTTGAGGGTCGGAGATAAAGAGGAAGACCCTCCACTAAAGGGATTCACACAGTTGCTGCAAAAAAGGGCTCAAACATGGCAACGATTGGGAGGATGGCACATGATCAGACAGTGTTTTTCTGCACACTGTGAGTCAGGACTGACGTGATGAACCCAAACAAACCGCCGACGCCCCCTTTTATTCCTGCACTTACCTAGTAAAATCACTCTAAAGAGGAGGTAGTCATAGACACCAACGTGGATGGTATATTAGATCCTATTGTAAAATTGCATTTCCACCAAGAATTCATTTTTGTAAAGGACAAAGGTAGAATCTGCCCCCCCACCCCCACCCACACACACACTGCCTTATTTTTGTGTTCTATGCACTAAGAGCCCTGGTGGTACAATAAGTCCACCAACTTTCATGTTCTTGAGATTCACCATCTATACTATATCTCATGAAGTACACCCAAGAACACATCTCTGGTTGGGTTTGCTAGGTTTTCCTCGTGGATCTCTAGTTTTACATCCCACGGAGGACTTAGCAAAGATGAGCTCTGTGACTGCCCTCTATTCCTCTTGTGACTTTGTACTCAGTATCAGTACTATGCCTTTGCGGAGCGTCTGAGAAAGTGACACAAGAATTATGCTTCCGAGAAGCTTCGTCTTCAGGCTAGAGCATTGTTTCTACAAGAGAAGACTTGCTGAGACCCGAGGGGCTGTGTCGTGGTTTGTGAAGTTATAAAATGCCACATTTATTTGGCTTCGTTTGACAGGTCCCACCGCGATCATTTAAATTCTCCCATCTTGTCTGAGGGCCTTCAGAGTCACTTATTTCAACATCTCTTTTATTTTCTGTGAAAGCTCAGTAATGATTTCATCATGGGATTTGAAGAACTTGTTACATAAATACATCTAAAATAAAAAAGAAGAAAATGTCCCTAGTGAATAAAAGCAGTGGTAGATGAAAGAAAAGCACCTTTGGAAAAAAGAATGAAGCAAAGGGGCTGACTGTGTGTCTGCCTTCTCTTCCATCCAGCTGTTCTTGGGGGGACAGTCGACAGGCCCTGTGTGGGCACCTTTGGCTGAGTCTGTACAGCTATACATAGAAAAGGGGCTGCTTTATGTATGAAAACTGTTAAGATTGGGAGGGGAAAGTGCTGTCTATCAAAGAAGATGCATATGAATATACAGAGAGAAAAAGGTGTATATGAGCACCATAGCTTTGGAATAAAAAGATTTCTTATGGATAAGTTATTGTTGCTTTTGTAGGAGGCTCAGAGGAGAGAGAGAGAGAGAGAGAGAGAGAGAGAGAGAGATAGGTATAAACAGATCTGCATAGGTGAACTAAGAATACTATGGTGACGTGAACAACCAATGGAAAAAAAGAAGGGATGGTATTGGGCATTCTAAT
>NW_022111324.1:89312797-89315274 GCF_000313985.2 Echinops telfairi
ATATATATATATATATATATATATATATATATATTTACAAAAAGGATTATTCCAGCTAATTAGTCCACACAGTAGCATAGAGGGCTCAGTTCAACTCACTTTCCTGGAACAGCTAATTTACTGAAAGTCCTTCAACTCATGTGGTCTACTGGGTCCAAGGCCAAGGAAGTAGATAGTGAAGTCTTCCCTCAAGCAAGGCAGGCAGAGTTTTCCTGCAGGCAGCAGACATCAGGGTGGGTCACAACAGTTTGTATCTTGGGAGCTTAACAAAACAGGCCCTGATGAGATCTTTATGTCAAGCGTGGTGACAGGATTCATCAGCCTCAAGCTCAAGCAATGTATGCACCAGCAGGGTGGCAAAGCAGGTCTTGAAGGAGCCTCAAGTTTTCAACATGATCCATGGATTGGCTTGGCCCACAGGTAGTGTAGAACACAGATTGAGGCAGAGAACTAGTTAACACATAGCTGGTTTGAACACCAGGGAGCAAGAGGGAGATGGAATGCTGGCTATCTTTATTTATTTCAGTCATTCTCCAATTAAGCCTCGGCCTGATTAAACTCCACCCACATCTTCCTACTGGCCTTGTTAGCACAATAAACCAAACTACCACAGGTATACAGTTGTGACCAATAAGGTTTTCTTTGGATAATTTTTGAAATAGATCACTAGTCCAGTTTAGTCTGTAAACTCCACTGAAATTTCCTCAGCTTCATAGCAACATCCCAGGCTCCACTGGCAGGTGGATGGTGCTTGAACAAGAGCTGCCTGAGCTGGGAATTGAACCTGGGTTGTCCATATGGCAGGACAGAATTCTACCAATGAACCCATGCCTATTCTTACATCTGGTCCATAATTAACATTCAATGAGGCTAGTTATTACTGTGACCACAACTATTACCAAAACTATTGGCATGTTTTTAAAAGGAATTAGTTGTTCCACTTCCAACTCAAATTTGTTGCTGTCAGCTTATATATTGCAAATTCAAAATCTTTTCTACATACTCTGTGTACTTTTAAGAGAACAGGATACTTACTTTGGAATAAATAAATTAATTCCTTTTGAATCAATGGAATAGATTTACAATCCAAACCTATACCAATAAGAAGCTTCCATAAAAAGCACTAGCTCGTGTAAATGATAGAGGCTGGGGAACCCTGGAGGAGTTAAAGGCAACAGGTCAATACTGTTGTATACACAATCATGCAGTAATCGTGATGTAGGATTAGATGCATGGATAGACAAACAGGCTAAATAAGGATGGGAGAGAAAATAGGAGAATACTCATGAATATATATATTTGCTTCAGGAAATTTATATATGTGGTATTAACTTTTGCTGCAAATATATCTGTGAATACACTGGAACATACAGGGGGCAAAATTATGAAAAAGTTCCTAGATGTAACCATATTAACCTTGACGGAATGAGTTGCTAGGCCTGGGGGCTCAGGACCCTAGTCTCAGGCAACACCAAGGTCAATTGGCATACACAGTCAAAAAAAAGGAGCCCTGGTATAGTGGTATAGTGATTATGCATTGAGCATTGAGTGGCAAGGTCCCCACTTTGAAATCATCAGCCTCTCCAGGGGGGAAAGATGGTGCTTTCTACTCCAGTAAAAAGTTACAGCCTTGGAAACCCACAGGGCAGTTCTACCCTGTCCTGCAGGAGCCCCAGGAGTCAGCATCCACTCCATGGCAGTGAGGTTTTTTCCCTTTTTTTGGTTTGAGTTCACAGAGGTTTGGGTGAGTCGGGACTGGGGTCTTAAAAGCTTGTGTGTAGGCATATAAGGTGCAACTGGAAGGCTTTTTCAATCTGGAGAAAAGAAGAATGATGAAAATTGAATGATACATCAAAACAATTCATGCAATATACTACTGGACCATGCAGACATCCATCTCCACAACTCTGAGACCAGAAGAACTAGATGGTACCTGACTGCTACTACCAGCTATCCTGAAAGCAATTGCTTTAGAAGGTGCTGGATACAAGTGGGAAAAATGTAAAACAGAACTCAAAATCATAAAAGAGATCAGACTTACTAGGTGGATAGATATTGGAGGCATCTGAGACTACGGCCCTTCATTGTCCTTCAGATCCGGACTGAATTCCTTCAGTAGCTCAATTTTCAGCCAAACATTAAACAATGTATAGGATTATACATTCTACTATGGTAATGATAGCACTAGTGAGGTGTGCTTACCTTAGAATAACCAGGAAATTAAGATCAAAAGGACAACCTTTACTTAAGAACAAAGTTTCAAAGGGTCAGGAACGGAAGAAGAATGAAGCCGGAAACACAGGGAAGCAGTGGGGCAAGGTGAGACTGCCCTGTCAACCTTCTGATCTGCTCTGTCACACCCTTATCCAAGTCACAATCAAATGTCAAGTAAAGATGGTGAGTTAGTTAATTGTGCCAGCCTGGCCGATAATCACATGTGGGGCTAATTGAAAGGCGGAGGGATAAATGGGTAGTGA
>NW_022111324.1:89315502-89336081 GCF_000313985.2 Echinops telfairi
CAGTCGGCATCATTGCCTCTGTTTTGTGAGGTGGAGGACTTTGTGGACTGGTGTTGGGTTAATGGGTTAATGTTGGACTTGTGGCTTGGGCAGCATTGGGTTGGGATGTTTTCGTGATGCACAATTTCTTCACATAAAACTCTCTCTTATACATGAGTTGCTGTGGATTTGTTTCTCCAAAGTACCTAGACTAATACAGATGGGAAAACACTATTGTGTCATCTGATTAAAGTAAAAGAAAAGAAAATTCAGGATGGTAAACATCAAAATACCAGGCCAGTAGCACAACCTCAAATAAGCAGGAGAAACGCTTCCTACCCAGAGTCCACCTGATGTAGCATCTCATGACCACAACCTCTTGGCCTCATGGCTTGGCGCTTGGTGCAGCTGGACCTTGAGATTTTGTTGTCGTGAATTGCAGTTTTTGTGAATTGCAAATTCGGTGATCAGTTGCATTCTCAGATCTGAACCTGACACGGTACAGGAAGAAGTTGAAGATTCTGGGGCCGCTTTTGAGTCTAAATATTAAGAGATCAGACTGAAAAGAGGGTGAAAGGAGGAGTAATACTTTTACAAGCCATAGGATAAAAGCCAAAAGGAAGAAAGTGAGAGGGAGGAAGCTCCCTGGACATAAAGGCAAGTACAAAAGTGGATGTCACCACCGAACCGAAGGGCTGTAAGCTTGGGTGCTGGGAGCATTCAAATGGGAATGGAGTTCCCAAGCTCCCTGGTGACCTCTTTCAAGGAGCACCGGCTTTGGGGAAGGAGGCTTTCCCCAGGCGAGAGGGCATTGTGTTAATCACTTCATATATTTTTCTCAGACATCTGTTGGTTTCCTGCTATTTTTAGTTAGAATTCCAGAACATTCAAAAACCACGTTTAAATATCCCAGCTTTCTCCAGTGGCCTTAAAGGAGTAGGCTTTTGTTTTGATGGATTTCTGTAGCTTAACCGCAAAGCCTTTGGTAATGCCGACAGCACACGCACCTTTCTACAGCCAGCGGCTCTTCAGGTGCGAAGTAGGAACCGCTTTTCTCTGAGACACAGAGGATGGGGAGGGAGAAGCATGATCATTCCTAGGCACTTTCTTACTTTGGACGGCAACTGGGAACACCTAACCTTCCCTTGCAGGCTTCGACCCATCTCGGAACCTAAGATAAACCGAACCCCAGGCACAAGGGACATTAACACTTACAGGTTAGGATCACCAGGTTGTTCTTGCTGTTGACATAGCGTTGTCTAACATGGTGCTTCAGTTTCCCAAGTCCTAGGTTCTACCAGTGGGCGTTGAGGTGGTTGGAACTTTATCGTGTTCTGTGCAGCACGGCTTGTTTGGTGACCTGTTTGGGAACTCACAAATTAGAGAACCCACCTCACTCTTGCCTGAGCCTTCCCAATGTCACATAGATCTGCTCTGTTGCGGAGCATCCCCAGAAGCTCCTGTCTTATCTCCCACCGTCTGAAAATATTGCCTGCACCTAGGTTGCCTTTAGTGTATGCTTGTGGGCAACCATTCTATGCCAAGAATTGCACTAGTACTTAAAATACAGAGAGGTTCACGGATGGGTCAGACACACAAGTACATAGCTAGCTCTAAGAAAATGTGGTAAAAGTTGTGATAGTGGTAGGCGATGGACATGCTACCAGGAAAGATCCGTCCTTGAAGAAGGACATCATGCTTAGGAAAGTAGAGGGGCAGCAGGAAAAAGCCAGACCCTTGTCAAGACAGATTGGTACCAGGGCGGCAACCAATGGGCTGAAACATGAGAAAAGTTGTGAGGATGACACAGCATCGGCAACGGTGTCGTTCTAGTGTGGACAGCGTTGCTGTCAGTCTGAATTGACGGCACCGAACAACCACTACCACACGACAACCTGACCTTAAGAACTTGCTTCAGCAGCTATGAGAGGCCAGCTGCTCTCTGTTAAGCTGGACATTAAATAGATGAGCAAAAATGTAGTTTTGTTTTAAAAAATAGGGTTACTTTTCATCAACATTGTTAAAAATAATGGATTACTATGATTTCAAATGAATAAAGCAATTTTTAATTTTGAATATGATAAATATTGATAGACATAATTCATGTAAGTGAAAACTCTTTGGAATATCAATATTTTATGAGAATGTATGCAGTCCTGAGGCCAAAATATTGGAGAACTGCTGTCCTAAGGCATCCATTATGTTCAATGGTTTATTGTTAAATGGTCAATGTTAAATGGTTCTATCATGCATATAGATTAATACTGTTTATATACCCACTTGGGAGAAATTGAGAGAAAGTATATTTCCAATTACATTTTGTAGCACTTGTTTTTCTCAGGGAAGCCTGGTTGAGAAAAACTGTCTTACCTATTACTGATTAATAAGATTAATAAGTTAATATGCATAAAATATGTTGAATAATGTTTATCAGATAATAAAACCTCTGTGTATATTTTCAAAAAAAAGAAATTGCTTCAGAATACTCTGATGTGTCTATATGGAAGCCACCCCATATGGGACAATGGACTTATACCTCAGAAACTTTTATTGGGAGGTTTAGGCTATGATCTTCCTAACAGTCCATTTTGTGATTTAAAAAATTAATTTAAAGAAAGTACCTATTTAGATGCAAAGTGGAGAGATGAAACGTATAAAAGCAGGGGACACCGCAATATTTAAATAAATCTTCACAATGTTTCCAAATAAAACATTAGTCTTCGCTTAGGAGACTTTGAGCTCACATGTATAGTGTCATATAACAGACTTTGACATTAGGAAATCTTTTTGGGTTGCTTCTCATACAGTAATCCTCAATATAGAAACCATTCCCTCATGCTTAAAATGTCTCAACCTTTCACAGAGTGAACCTGGAGGAACATTATTGTTCTCTTCATCCTGCCTCTCCATCTTACTTCCCTGCTCCTCACAAAATATGGAAATCCTGTCCACAAGTAGTCTTGATCACAATACACAAGCTCACAGCCAAAGAAAGGTATTTTTAACTCTGAGACTTGGAAAATGGCTTAAATCATTCATGCTGTCGTCTATGAGTCTGCCACTGGGTGGTTATTCTTGTCCTAGACTTAATGAACCATTGTAGCACTGCTCTGCCACAGAGCACGTGAGAAGCTTCAAAAAAGGACAAGCCACTGTTAACATAGGCACGCCATCATCCTTTCTCAGAACATGCTATAGGGAAGGTGTTTGGGATGAACACACATAGATGATTTTTGTAGACCACTTCTGTAGCTGATTTAGATCAGGAAGAGCAGTTTGCTTAAGGAGGTCTGGAGGCAGAAGAGGGGTTTGGGGCAGCTTAAAAATCAGATAGGAGGTAAATTTAGAGAGACAGTGCAAATATCCATGATTCTGTGAAATTTGAGGGCTGAGATGGGTGAGTAGGTGGCATACAGGGCATTTTTAGGGCAGTGGAATGGTTCTATAAGATACTGTCATTGTGGACACATGGTATTTGTGAACATCAGCTGGCCTATAAAACGCAAAGCTTGAGTCCAATTCTAAGTGATTGACTTCACTAATAATCATGTACCACTATTGGTTCACCAATTGTAACCGATATCCTATAGTTAAATAAAATGTTAAAAGATGAAATACTATTAGGAGATGTTCTTAGTTATATAGTGCTGTCATAACAGAAATACCACAGGGGGATGGCTGTAACAAGGAAGTCTATTCTCTCACAGCTTAAGAGGCTAGAAGTTCAAATCCCAGCTGTAGAGGAAGGTTTTTTTCTCTCTTGTTTCCTTTTAACATCAGTGCATCCGTGGGCCTGACATTCATTACTGATCTACAGGTGTCTTGACATTAATCTTCCTCTGGGTCTAGGAAGTTAATCAGGGACCCTGGGTCCAAAGGACATGCTCTGTTCCTGTTTGTTCTTAATGCAGACCAGCTTCTGCTAAAGAGTTTTCTAACACTGCCCAAGAAGGGCAGAAGCTGCCCTGAGTAATTTTTTATCTTAGAAGAGATCAAAGTAGTTATAAGAAGCAAGCAGAGAAGGAGAGGGCTGATTTCCTTCAAGAACAAACATCCAGGAACATAGCATGTCCTTTGGACCCAGGGACCACCAAGCTCCCAATATTAATTTTCTTTGGTTTTTGAACTCTTGTTAACGCTAGTTGGTGTTGATTTGGTGCCTAATACATGCAGAATGGTAGGTGAAACCATTTTCTTGCTAGGTGCCATCAAATCAGTTCCAATCCATACTGACCCTTTGTACACCAGGATGCAACCCTGCCCTGTGCTGGGCCATCCTCAAAATAAATCCTCTTCCTGAGCCCACGGTTGTGGTCGCCTTGTCAATCCACCTCATTAAGGGGTTTCCTTTTTTTTTGCTGCCCCTCCACCTTACAAAGCATGATGTCCCCATCAGAGATTGATCTCTCCTGACAATATGTCCAAAGTGTGTAAGATGAAAATCTTGTCATCCTTGTCTCCCAGGAGCACTCTGACCTTAATTCTTCTAAGACTGATTTTTTTTGTTCTTTTTGCATTGTATCGTATTTTCAATATTCTTCTCCAGCACCACAATTCAAATGCATCAATTCTTCTTTGGTTTTTCCCATCAATGCCCAACTTTCACATGCATATGAAGCAATGGAAACTTTCATAACTTCGGTCAGGCACACCTTGGTCCTCAAAGTAACATTCTTGCTTTTCAATACTCTAAAGAGATCTTGTGCAGAGATTTACCCAATGTTATCTGTCTTTTGATCTCTTGACAACTGCTTCCATGGGCTTTGATTGTGGATCCAAGCAAGACGAAATCCTTGACAACTTCAACCTTTCCTCCATTTAATATGAAGTTACCTGTAGGCCTGTTGTGAGGATTTTGGTCTTCTTTATACTGAGTTGTAATCCACACTGAAGGCTACAGTCCTTGATCTTTGTCAGTAACTGGTTCAAATCTTCTACACTTTCAGCAAGCAAGGTTGTGTCCTCTGTGTATCGCAGGTTATTAATAAGCCTACCTCCAATCCTTGTGTCACATTCTTCATGTAATACAGATTCTTTGATTATTTGATCAGCATCCAAACAGAGTAAGTATCACGACAGGACATAACACTGTCAAACACCTTTCCTGATTTTAAATCATGCAGTGTTCCCTTGTTCTATTCACACAACTGCCTCTTGGCCCATGTACAAGTTCTGGATTTCTCGATTATTCAGTTTATTATGATCCACGTAGTTGAATGCCTTGGCATAGTCAGTAAAACACAAATAATCATCTTTCTGGTATTCTCTGCTTTGAGCCAAGATCCATGTGATATCAGTAATGATATCCCTTTTCTCATATCCTCTTTGGAATCCAGTCTGAAGCTCTGGAAGCTCCTTCTCAATATATTGCTGCAACTTATGTTGGATGATCTTCACCAAAATATTGCTTTCATGTGATATTAATGCTACCGAGCATTCTGTTGGGTCTCTTTTACTTGGAATGGGCACAAATATAGAGCTCTTTCAATCAGTTGGCCAAAAAGCTGTCTTCTGAGTTTTGTGGCACAGATGAGTGAGTGCTTCCAGTGCTTCATCGGCTTGTGGAAGCATTTCAATGGGTATTCATCGGTTCCTGGAACCTTGTTTTTTGGCCAATGTTTCCGTGCAGCTTGAACTACTTCCTTCGGCACCGTTGGCTCTTGCTCATTTGCTTTCTCCTGAAGTGGTGGACTGTTGACTAGCTCTTTTTGTCACAGTGACTGTGTATTCTTTCCATTTCTCTTGATAGTTTATGCGTCATTCAATGTTTTGTTTATAGACTTAGTATTGTAACTAGAGGCTTGACTTTTTCTTGAATTCTTTAATTTTCAGATACGCTCAGCGTGGTCTTCCCTTTTGGTTTTCTAACTCTAGGTCTTTGCATAATTCACTATAATATTTGGCTTTATCTTCTTCAGCTTTCCTTTGAAATTTCTGTTCAGCTCTTTGACTCCATCATTTCTCCCATGTGCCTTAGTTACTCTGCAATTAAGACCAAGTTTCAGAATCTCTTTTGACATACATTTGGACCTTTTCTTTCTTTCTTATCTCATACATCTGATTTCTTTTTTTAATCATTTTATTAGGGGCTCATAGAACTCTTATCACAATCCATACATACATCAATTGTGTCCAGCACATTTGTACATATGTTGCCATCATTATTCTAAAAACACCTGCTTTCTACTTGAGCCCTTGGCATCAGCTCCTCATTTTTTCCCCTCCCTCCCTGGTTCCCCCTCTCCACTCAACCCTTGATAATTTATAAATTATTATTATTTTTGTCATATCTCACACCATCCAGCATCTCTCTCACCCACTTCTCCACTGTCCGACCCCCCAGGGAGGAAGTTATATGTAGACCTTGTCATCTGTTCCCCCTTTCTCCCTCACCTTCCCTTCACCCTCTCGATATCGCCACTCTCTCCACTGGTCCTGAGGGGTTCATCTGTCCTGGATTCCCTGTATTTCCAGTTCCTATCTATGCCTTTTGAGTGTCATTAAATTCCATTCTTCATGAATGGTGTTATTGATGTCATCCCACAGCTAGCTCATCAGGTCTTCCGTCATTAGTGTTCAATGTTCTTGAAATGTTCTCACAATGCAGGTGGGATAGACACTGGTTGTTGTTGATTCTCGTGGACTTGCTTTCACTTTCTTCAGCTTTATCCTGTACTGACATTTGAGCAAGTGATGCTTTGCTTCACTGTCTGCCCCTGGCCTGAGTTAAGCGCTCACATTGAGTCGCCTCCTCATTTCTTCACACAGATGTAGGCAATTTGATCTCTGTGTATTCCATCAGGAGAAATTCCTGGGCATAAGTTGCCTTTTGTGCAGAGTATCAATGTTGAAACATGCAACTTTCCTCTAGTTCTTAAATGCTTCCTCCCCCACTATCATGATCCCAATTCTACTTACAAATTCGGCTAGACTAGAGGATGCACACTGGTACAGATAGGAACTGCAAACACAGGGAACCCAGGACAGATGATCCCTTCAGGACCAGTGGTGAGAGTGGCGATACCAGGAGGGTCGGGTAGAAAGAGGGAATTGATTACAAGGATCTACATATAACCTCCTCCCTGGGGCATGGACAACAGAAAAGTGGGTGAAGGGAGACATTGGACAGTGTAAGATATGATAAATTAATAATAATTTATAAATTATCAAGGGTTCATGAGGGAGGGGGGAGGGGAGAGAGGGGGAAATTGAGAAGCTGGTATCAAGGGCTCAAGTAGAAAGCACATGTTTTAAGAATGATGATGGCAACAAATGTACACATGTGCTTGACACAATGGATGTATGTATGGATTGTGATAAGAATTGTATGAGCCCCCAGTAAAATGATTAAAAAATAAGTTGCCTTTTGTGTTGCTGAATAATAGTACTTGCTATGAACAAGTTATTGGTTTTGAAAAGTTCTATCATGCTATCTCTAGCTTCTTTTTTTATCATGTCCATATTTTCTAACTACGGTTCCTTCCTCAGAACTGCTTCCAATGTTAGCACTCCAATTGCCAATAATTATCAATGCATCATGATTGCATGTTTGATCAGTTTGATCAATTTCCGACTGAAGTTGACATTTTCATCACTAGTTTTTGTGGCTGGTGCATAAATTTGGATGGTCATATGATTTGGATTTCCTTGGTGATAGATAGAATCTTATTACAGAAGGCACAGTATTTCATGATTGATTTTGCAATGCCTTGCTGACACCCAATGACACGCCATTCCTCTAGGTGTGCTCTTCCTATAAGAGTAAGTCATATGATTTTTTGATTCAAAATGGCGAATACCAGTCTATTTCAGCTCCCTATTGCCTACGATATCGATCTTTATGTGTTCTATTTCATTTTTGATGACTTCCAACCTTCCTAGATTTATACTTTGCACATTCTAATTTTCTTAGATCCATACTTTACAATTTTTCTAGATTCCTGGCTCTCACATACTCACACGGTTTTCATTGGTCAGGTATCAGAAGTAGATTGCCCTGCATTTCTTGCTAGTTCATCTACTTTATTGATACTTGTTCAGCATCAGCATCGCACATTGAAATACGGGTGCTGACTGTGCATTAGGTGTACTGTCCGGGAATTTAACCTGACTCGACTACATCCAAGGTGAGAATTATATCCCTCACCAACCACGTGCCCAACAAGGCCCTGGATATCATGTTTTGATTTTTCATTTTACATACAAGAGGTGAAAGAAGGCAAGTGGCTGGCTGAGAGCTCTCAGAAAGCTTATCGCAGAACCAACGGAACATGTGTCAGATAGACAAAGATACGTCGCATGTCATCTCTTCTCCAGTGTTCTAATCTTTCTGAGTGCTATGCTTTGTTTAAAGTGGCATGCATATGTTAGGTCGCTTTCATTTTCACTATAAGTATCATGGACTGCTGTTTTTATTTTTATTCATGATGTGGAATATTACGGAGAGCCAATGAGGTAAAGCCTGTTGTTGAATGTCTCACCTCCAGGAAGTGACAGAGCCAGGACTCAAAAAAGCCAGTGTGTCTCTAAAGCTCTTAGCCCCTATTCCCCCTGGCCCCAAGCCAAGTCACGAGTGGGGGTTTTGTGGGCTTTTGCAGCTTGTCTGACCATCTAGCCATTTTTAATCACATTGTATCTCTAGGGAAAGGCATTGATGGTTCATTGGCAGAATTCTCACCTTCCATGTGGCATACCTAGGTTTCACTGTCAGCCAGTGTTCACTCATGCACAGGTAACACGTGTGTCAGAGGAGGTGTGCATTTGCTGCGAGGCTAAACAAGTTTCAGTAGAACATTGTGCTAGACAGTGTTCTCTAGAGAAGCCAAACCAGTGATACGTGTGTGTGTGTGTGTGTGTGTGTGTACTTTTGCATCAGGAAAGTGGCTCACGTAGTTGTAGGTGTGGTTAAGCCCCGTCTGGGTCAAGGTTGCAGGTTCGATGTTAAGACGGAGGCTTCTCCTGACCTGTGTAGCTGCCAGGGTGGATGAACCCGGAAGCAGAATGACAAAATGAGGACGCAGGGCTATCACAGGCTGATGAAGGCAGAGGCTTCTGAATCCAAGGTCAACAAGTCAGGTCCATGGCTTTTCCAGACTTGAGTCACTGCTGGGCCTCATGAGGCAGGAAGTGGGAAAACAAACCAGGCAGCAAGTCAGACTGGTGGCTGCAAACTGGAATGAATTCATGGTCAACTGGAAATATACAGACCACTGATAGCGCTCAGGGTTGGCACGCAATAAGTCAGTTCTATGAGATAGATGCAGTATCTGAAACAGCAAGAAGAGAGAGAAGCCATTCTACAGAGTCTGTTTAAATAGGAACAGGCCGTAGCCCTAAGGAAACTTCCTTTCAGTTGAAGGGCAGAGACCTGAGACTGGAAGTTGCACACCTCTCCATCCTCTTACGACTGCTTTACTACCGATAGCAGATCCCATCAAGGAGCTGTGTACATTATGTTAGATCACTTCATGGAGAAGGCCCCAACTGCCAAGCTCTGAGAATCCTGACCCACTCAACTTGACACCAAGTCTATCGATCACAAGACAAAGATACACCAGGAAGAAAGTCTGTTGATCTACTTCTAAAACATCACTCAATGAAAACCCAATAGACCACAATGGTCCAATTTACAACGGATCATGGGGATGACATAAGATCCAGTAATTTTTCAGTTCGTTTTGAATTAGTTAATTTAAAATGAAGTCATTCCTGTAATGATAGGCCTTAAATCCAATGACATCAAGAGACCAATTCAACGGCAGCCAACATAGATATCTCTGGGGGATAAGGTGTTCTAATGTAGGACACCAAGGGCACATATAAACTCAGAGTTACTACCAGGCCTCTATAAGCCTGTCTATCCTTAGGGATCGACTAGTAGATGGCAGTCTAGTTAGAGGCCCACAAGGCTGGGTGCCATGTAGAGATACTTACTTTTCCTGTCTGCATGATGTTCAAGCATCCTCCTTGCTGCTCAAATTTAGTAAACTCAAGTATGATCACACTCACTGCCATACTACGGTGGTGACTTGTGCTGCTGTGAGGAGGGAAGCGAGGTCACTTATGGTGGACAGGCTTTAGAGATTCCAGATTAATACAGACTAGGAAGAAAGACCAGGGAATCTAATTTTTAGAATTAGCCAGTGAAACTACACAAGAAGTACACACTGGCCACACCAATGTACTCAAGCATTCCAATGACCTTAAATACCGTACAGGGCAGGGTAATGCTTTTTCTGTTTTATATGGGTCGCTATCAATCCAAGTCCATTTGAAAGAAACTAACAAGGCTTGGCAAACTGTATCCCCATTTGCTTTTGATTCACTTAATTGTCAAATAAGGTTGTGCTTTCAGAGACTCATTTTGGCTAGACTAGAGGTCATGGTTTTGTTCTGGGAGGAACCTAAGGGGGGTGAGGTAGTATTCAAGTTGGCCTGGATCAGAGTTGAATATCTCTATTTTAAAGTCATCCCGACTTCTTGGTATCCTCAATATGCAAGAAGTCAGAACCACGTGGATATTTTGAGAACAGTAATGTTCAGAGCCCTGCTTTCACACAACACCCAGGCTTGCGAGGATCTGTCCTGATCACAAATAGAGGAGTGGGTATCATCTGCCCAGCTCCTTTCTCTTGGGATGCATTGGTGGGTGTCACTCAATACGCAGTCACCCAGCAGCAGAATCCCAAATACCAATCATAATACCCAAAATTACATGAGTGGGAGGATCATCGCATGGACTATGAGCACAGGGACCCTTGGAGTTGGATAGTTCAATGCCTTCCCTGTGAAGATTTAAAGCACTACATGACAATGAGCACCTTGTCTTCTCTTGAGCTGTATGATCATCACCATCTGATTAGATGGGAAAAGGACAGATGTTGGTGGGGAAATGGCCTTATTCTTTTACAAATGTGATGGTAGCCTCAGCTACTCAGCAGGATGTTTTAGAAGACTTTAGTTCTTTTATATATACACTGTGTGTGGCCATGTGTTTGAAACAGTGCCTATTTATCTTTGTCATCAGGTATGGTTCAAGTGTCGGTGGGGAGTTTAGATCTTATATTTTTAATGAGGATCAGATAACACAGAAAAGTGAAAGAAAGGGGATTAAAAAAGAACATAAATTCCAGTAGAAATAAACTTACAGCCTAATATATAGTGCTAGTTTATCTCAAATATGAAGTCTTTTACAATCTAAAAAAGATATATATTATATGTCCTGGTACCTGATTGGATGGGGAAAAAAAACCCAGCCTTATCATTGTTTTTGTTTTTCTAACTTTGTTATAGAAATGCTCTGTTTGAAAAGATGACTGAAAATTTATAATTCTTTAGTTTGGCCAAATGTGCAATTGTTCAGTTTCGTCGTTGAAGTGTGTTTTCCATTTCCCTGAGAGGTGACCAGAAGGTAGCTGGGATCTTACTACTTGAAAAACAGTGGGGTGCATGTCTTCCATTGGAGGTGAATTCAGGGTAAAACTTGGTGAAATCCTCTGGAAAGTTTATCTGGGTCTTTCCTGCTCCCGTTTGTACACTTGGCAGGGACTAACTTGTGGTTGCATCTAAGGCAGAACAATAAATGACGCAGCCCCTTTGTACGCACGTTCCCAACGGCGAGCAAACTCTTGCCAAAATGCATCAAGGAAAGATTGTTTTAAAAAGAATGAAGGGCATCTTGATAGATCAGAATGATACAGGCCACTCTGGCTTTTCTATGGAACAAGAGCCGAGCCATTGAAGATCTGAGCGTTTCCTATACAAGTATCTAAAAGAGAAAAACATCCCTTGAGAACAACGTTGGGTAGATCTTCCTTTCTTTTCAAGAGAAAACACATAAGACTTCAAAAGTAGACAGGAAATAAGATCCCAGAAGATGGGAAGGGGGAGGAACATTACACCTTAGTCAAGTGGTTCTCAAAATGCATATGCTGAATTTTCCAAAGTGATAAAGTTTAAGTGAAGACTGAGAATGTTTCATAAATGTTCGCCTTGTGCTTCACACATGATATAGGTTTATTCAATATACTTGATAATTTTAAAGAACATAATCAGCCTTTGACTTTGAAAGTCACACAGACACCTTTACCTCCCTATATAATCCTAATGTTAACTCTCTAGCCTTTATGAAGCCTCCTTACTTATTATGGGGCTGAGTATCTTAAACAGCAGTGGGCTCTAAAGTCAACACTTATGGCAAAAATGAAAGACATTTAAAATTGCCCTTGAAAATCCCTTAAGTTGCCTATAAATGATAATATGCATGATTTTGTATATATAGATATGTTCATGAATATATGTAATATACTTAAGTATACAATGCACAACATTTAATATAACCTTTTTAATATTTAAATTTTAATATTTCCTAGTGATGCTGTAACACAAGTGTTACGCAAGTGTTTTTAAAAACAGAAGTTTTTTTCTCACAGTTCTGGAAACTAGAAATCCAAACCAGAGTTGTGGTCCAGGTTTGCCCTTCTTTGTCAGTAGCCCAGACCTTCCCGGGTTCTTGGATTTTATACAATACTTAGGACGCTTCTGATTTACCTCAGGTGTGTCTTTGTGTCTATTTAGAACTCAAAAGGAATTGGTGTAGAATTCATAACATGGGAACAAAACTTTGTTTGCAAATAAGACCACTTAGAAGTGATAGAAGATTCCAATGCATATATTGGGGGGGGCGGTGTCATAATTCAATCTACAATAATTACACATACAGAATATAATTTACCAATATATGTTTTATAGCATAAAACACTAACACAGAGCACACTTAATTGAATGTTTTTAAGTTATATGTGCATGTGACATTACTTTATTTGGGCATATAATTATTTGTAGCTTCATCCTCTCCAACACCTAAGAAGTGCCAGGGGTCCTTAAACTACGCAGCCCGCCGGGTGTTTTTGTCGCCGCTGCCTGTCCTGCTTAGCAGCCAACTCGCCCAGTGTGCATAGGAATTTGTTCATAATTTTTTTTTAAACTATAGTCCAGCCCTCCAATGGTCTGAGGGACAGTGAACTGGCCCCCTGTTTAAAAAGTTTGAGGACCCCTGCCTCAGTCAATATATTCTGAACCTGGCCGTCACAGGCTCAGATAACTTCTCCTTTGAAAGAGATGGAAGTGTGTCAACACTGAAAGAATGGGGCAACCCAGAATAGGTCCTGTCATGGTGAGAGTCTGAGGTATTAACAGCGTCCTTCTGATAATATCTATAAAATCAATAATAGGGATTGGGATTCATCGTTTTTCATTTTTCTTTTGGTCAAAGGGGTTTGTTCAGCTCACATATTTATACTAGGTTCCTGTGCTAAGGAGAAACTGCTCAGTTATCTATGAGTCGGATGACAGAAAAGTATCAGAAGAAAGATAAGGACGACAATCCCTCAAACACACAGTACTGTGAGATGAAAATGGCACTTTAATCTTCAATCTAACAGGCTCCGTCTCCCATTCAGCCTGCATCCCCGTTTTATTATAGAACTGAGCCAGGTATCTGTGTCTCCCAGGGAAAGTATATTTCATGATCTTGTTAGAAGAAATAGTTTCAGTGGGATTATCTTAAGCCAATAATTTATTCTGCACCTTCTCCTAAATATCCAAAACATTAACTTCTTTTCCATTCGAATGTTAAGCCGAATGTATTTTAAATGCATCAGATACTTACCGGGAAACCCCATGTACAACTGAATGAACACGGCCTGGTCTTGTGCCGCCCTCACCGCGATTCTCATGTTTGAGCCCATGGTTGCAGCCACGGTGACGGGCCATCTCAATCTGGGACTTCCTCCTTCACGGCCCCTCTGCTTTACCCAGCATACTGTCCTTCTCCGGGGACTCATCTCTCCTGGTAACATGTTCAAAGTACATGGGCCTTCTACTTCATACTGCTTCTTTCAGCAGTCCATGGACCTATCAGTATTCTTCTCTGGCACCAGCATTCAAATGCACCCGCTCTTCTTCAAACTTCCTTGCTCCGTGTCCAACTTTCACACGCCTATGACGTGGTTGAGAACATCATATTAGTCCTCCAAGCAACATCCTTGTTTGTCCAACAACAGTTGCAGCAGTACATTGACAGGGAGCTGCCACAGGTTCAGGCTGGATGTAGAAAAAGATAGGAGCAAGGAGTATCCTGCTGATGTCAGTTGGATCTTGGCTCAATGCAGCGAATACCAGAAATATGTTTACTGATACTTCATTGAGTCTGAAAAGGCATTTGACTGTATGGATCATAACAACTGTGGATGGCCTTGAGAAGAAAGAGAATTCCAGAACACTTCATTGTGCTCATTTGGAACCTGTGCATGGGTCAATAAGCCGTTGTGTGAACTGAAAAAGGAAATACTGCATGGTTTAAAAATCAGGAACGGTGTGTGTCAGGGTTGTATCCTCTCATCGTACTTACTACACCTTAATGCTGAGCAAGTAATCAGAGAAGCTGGCTGATACGAAGAAGACTTCCGCCCCAAGATTGGAGGAAGACTTATGAACACTCTGTGATACGCAGACCATACAATTTTGCTTGCTGCAAGTGAGGAGGATGGAGGCACTTGCTGCTGACGAGCAAGGCTGGCAGCCTTCAGGATGGATTCCAACTCAGTGTAAAGAAAACAGAAGCCTCACAGCTGGACCAATAGGAAATCTCCTGATAAATGGGAGAGAAGATTGAAGTTGTCAAGGATTTCACCATGCTGGGACCCACACTTCATGCTCATGGAAGGAGCAGGTCAGAGGTCAAACAAGGAATTGCATTGGGTAGGCCTGCTGCAAAAGACCCCTTTCAAGTGTTCTGAGGAATATAGGGGACCTTTTCAGGAGGCATTTCTTGTTCTTAGATGCCAGGGGATCAGTGTCGATGGGTTTTGTGGAAAGAGGCTTGATCCTTTGCTCCTCTGAATATGGAACTTTCGTTTTATTCTACCGGTCAAGAATGTGCCCGAGACGTGGAGTCAGGCTAATTATTTCAACACCCTGCCCCCTCCACCCCACCCCTGCCATGGACATTTTACAGAGGAGGTCCTGGACTGAAGCCAGAGTGACATGGAGACATTGTCCCCTGGTGCTCAGCTCTACCGGCCGGACATTGCGAGGATGCGCATGATAGATATTGACTGGGCACTCTAGGCCACTACAGATAGGAAAAAACCTATGACTAAGCAGAAAGCCCGGCTAGCAAATGTGGAGAAATTTCGAGGGAGTGAGGCGCTGAGTCCCCTGGTTAGAAACAACGTGAAAGAGGTATTTCTATATGTATGTGGGTGACTGAATGCAAGTAGTTCTGGATCACTGATATCTTTTTTTCTTTAAATCTTTTTTGTGTTGTTGTTTCTGGGAATATACACAACAGTTTCCACATGTGCCACTCTGTGACACAAATTACATTCTTTGAGTTCTGCAACCATTCTTACCTCCCATTTCTAGTTGTTCCTCCTCCATTAACATAAACACACTTCCTCTAAGGTTTCTATTTAATTTTTCAACTTGCTGTTTTCAATTTGCCCTTGAATCGTTTCCAATTCATAGAAACAGACATTCTTAATATATAACAGAAGGAAACACTGGCATCCTCACGATTATGTTTGGGACTATGGTTGCAGGTACCGTGTCAATCCATCTAGTTGGATTTACAGTCCTTTAGACAGTTCTCAAAAGAACATCATGCTCAAGACAGACTGTTTTATTAGTGAAGCTAAACTATTCGGCTTTAAGAAGACTTCAGTGATGTGAGGTTGCAGCACGCAAGATACGGGCTGAAGTGTCATCCACCCTCCAGATGTATAGAAAACCCAGGGTCCCTGCAGCGCGACCTTTCGACCACTCTTCCCTTTCCTCTTCCTCTCGTCCCTGGGAACCACTCATGACCTTAATCCTCCGTACATTTGTCTTTTCTTATCTTTTATTGTAAGTGAGGTCCTACAATATCTGTCCTTTTGTGATTGATTTCTTTTGCTTAGCATAATGTCTACTAAAAATCCACATTAGTGTGCTTTGGAATTCTCCTGACTTCTGTGTTCTCAGAATACCTGTGGGAGGATAACTGGAAGGAAGGGAGGAGTACATTCACCCGGGCCTTTGGACAGGCTGCGTGCTGGTGCACTTTGCTTTTACTGATTTCATTGTCACATTGACATCACCGGAACACTGTTTCTAAAGTCAAAATGAAAATGAAATTCTGTCTTAACATTTGCTGTGTTCTGTTCTCTCTGGCAAAGAGGGGCCATGGCCAACTTGAGATAGGAGTCCCTGGGGGGTTGCAGCGTTCCTCAGCTTCCCGTGTACACATTCCTTCGATCTTCACCATATCCATTATAGATGACATGTGGGGACCAAATTAAGGTATGCACATTAGCAAGAAAGATAGACCCCTGACATACAAACACTTGCACACACAGGCACACTTGTGGACAGATGAACAGGGTACTCCTCTATGCATAGTCTTGAGTTTCTATTGTAGGATTAGGATTTGGCCCAATAACTTCCAAGTCTGGTATGTACTCCTACAGTGAGCTGCGTGGCACCTCAAGGTGAGTTTCAAGGTCTTGCAGCTGGGAGATGGGGCTAGTACCCACTCTGAAGCTTGGCAGCCAATAGAACTTGTCCTTTTTGCATCCTGATACAGTGTACTTTGCTTTTCCATGAATTTTCCCCAGGGATGCTCACATGACCAATGTACATACTCATAATCAAGATGGCTTCCCATGGATTTTTCTCCATTCAATAGCCGTCATGAGATTGAGGACCTGGGCACAGGAAAGCATAATCAGCAATACTCTGTGATAGAGTTAACACGTAATTCAACAAATGCTAAGGAAAACCTGCTCTGGGGGCCTTGTTCCCAAGAGACTTAAATTCTAATGGGAGAATAAGAAAAGAAAAGAAAAAAAAAACCCAGATATATTGACCCATAAATAAATTACTAGAAGTGATTTGGATACATCAGTCAAAGATGAAAATTGGAAAATAGTTGGATGGGGATCGAAACTAGTCGCCTTCTAAGGGAGGGCCCCTCTACAATGGCGTTACTTAGGTAGAAGGGCGGAAGAAGCATTCTAGATAAAAGAGGGAAAGCGCTTCCTTAGCATAGTAAAGACGAGGAACAGACTCATGTACAAGGAGATAGTGGGGAGCACTCATGAAATCAGCAGGATCCGTCATGAAGAGCTGAAGACCTTCCAGAAGGGATTGAAATTGACTCAAAGGGCAATGGGGAGCCAGTGCAGGATATTGGGTAGGTATTTGTAGGTTTTGCAGAAGGATAGGAATTGTAGGCGCCGTCCTATCAGGTACTGCTGAATGGCACCTGCATAAACACCACTGAGAGCCCCCCTGAGAATCCTGCACTTGCCTTTCACCACCTCCTACTTTTGTTACTTGGAAGCAAGGAATAAGTCGAGCTTCACACCCAGATGTGCTCTCTGGAGCTCCTCAGAAGCTTGCAGCCTCCAACACACTTCACCTGGCCTCCAGCATGCCCTCTTTCACGGCTGCTTCCCCCAGCAAGGTGCCATCTGTTCGTCTTTCTGTACACGGTGCTGCACGGGACTGTGGAATATCAAGAGTATGCTGCTTGTTGGCTGGTTGGACAAGGTTAAAATTCAAATAATTCAAATGCCAAGTTGGTAGCTTATAAAAATTGTCTTTTATTTCCCATGATCCCTTTTAGAATTGACAGCAAACACTGGTAAAAGCAACTAATATATGTGAGGTTGGGGGAACAAGACATCACAAGTCTAAATACGATATGGCTAAATACTTAAATTTATAAATCAGTTGGTAAAGAGTTAACTATTAATGTTCTGTTCTTATGAGTTCAAATGGACTCAACAGCAATAGTTTTTGTCTCAGCTTGAGAACAATAAATTCCTAGTGATTAGAAGAGCAGGCGTGAATTTAGTATTCTTGAATATCTAGGAATTTTGTTCTAGAAAGTAGAAGTAAGGGAGAAGTAGCCATGCTCAGGATATAGCTCCATGGCTTCTTTTCTGTCTGGATCACTGATTATGATGAGTGCCTCATGCACAGGTGTGCAGACACACTGGCTTGTATGGCTGAACTTTGTCCACAACCTGTGTGGAGGAGGAGCCGAGTGATACTTTCAAACTCTGGTTGATGAATGCTGCCCGGAGACGGCCTGCAGTTCTCAACTCTCTTTCAGGATTGCATGCTAAAGAAAACGACTTCACCTACAATGGGAGGTGCCTGCATCCAGTGACCAATCAAGAGATGGATGCATAGTTGTAAAGTTGGGTCCAACTTTTGATAACCATCTTCAACCGAATTAAACATTTCTCCACCTTTTGCCATCCTCAAAATCTCAGGCATGTTTAAGTCTATCTTTGTGGCTATTATGCTAATCTGTCTCACCAAGGATCTCTCTCTCTCGCTAGCCCTCTATTTCACGAAATATCATCTCGTTCTCCAGAATTGTATACATCCTGATGACGTAGTGGTCAATGTTCTGTTCTGGTTCACAAAGTTTTCATTGGATAACTTTTATAAATGGATCACCAGACCTTTCTTCCTAGTCTGTCTTAGTCTGGAAGCTCTGATGAAACTTATTCACTATGAATGAACGTGCTTGTATTTGAAATGCTGGTATACTAGCTTCCAGCATCACTGTACCATGCAATTTCCCATAGCACAACAAACAGCACTTCTAAGGAATACTTCCTGTGAATTTGGCCACTATGAGTCTGCATTGCATCTCCAGTTGGTCCTTGTCCAACCCATCTTCCTGCTTTTCCTCTGCACAGGTACTGATATGAAGAACTGTCTCTAATAAACTCTAGCATGCTAGACGGCTTCCCAAAAGAAATCCGGAGGATAGAACTCTTAGGAAAGAAGCATGAGTCTTTGTTCAGGATAAATATTTTCTTGTAAGGCTTTATTTGGCACTTCCCATAACACCTTCATGATGTTTGTCCTGATAATGCAAAACACATATATCTTTTTCCCTGTAAATCTTTTAAATATACTTAGTTCTTCACTAATGCATCCCAATGTATTAAAGGAAAGGAGACCCAGTGTCCACCTTTCAGCCAATGCATTTCTTATCTGGCATTCACGTCTAACAAGATTCGCTTTCAGGTAGAGATACCAGGCATGTGTGGTAGAGTCATAGAGGGGTGGCAGTGCCTGCATGAGGATCACATGCATGTGTGTTTTATGCATGTGTGAGTGATTGTGTGTAGGAGGGTAGGTAATAAGTAGTGCTAGAAAATCATAGAAAATGTATTAAGCAAACATAATAAGATGTGAAGCTGCTATTTCTCAACTTATCCTCCATCTAGGTCTACATACTTCTAAGGGTATCATTTCTCATTTAACCATCCCTGAAGAATTCTGTGCTCTTTGCACTATGGAAAAACAGCCATTTTTGCATCTTCAAAGGCCTTAGATTGTGTTCCTTGAGTTTGAAAAACAGGAAGGAGTTTGAAGAGGAAAGATCAGGAATATATGGTTGGTGTGATAAGGTTTCCGGACAAAATGATCACAGGAAAGTCTTGGCTACCCTCAAAGAATGAGCAGGTACATTGTCTTATCCAGGCTGCCGAGACTACCCAGTGCAACTTTCCTGGCTTTGGCTCACCAATACAGCTTTAAATATTCCCCAAATTTTCTTCCCAGTAAGTCTGATTGTCTTGTGTTCTTCAAGAAGATCTAGCTATCCATTTTGAATTGAAAAAAAAAAAAGGTCACTATTTTGGATCATTTTTTTAAGCCATCTTAACAAGACTAAGGCAAGCAAGTGTCTGACCAGGAGAACTCGCCTACAGTCACCTGCTGATCAGGACACGTGTTCAAATGTGTGGCTGTTGTTGTTTTAAAGTGAACCCATGGTTGCGTGAACTAGAACCCAAGTAGCAATGCTTTGTTATCTACCTTAATGTGTGTGTGTGTCTGATATGAGTGTGTGTTTGTGGATGTGAGACTGTGAATACCCTGTCCTGTTGCAAACTTGTGTGTGTGTGTTTATCGTGAGGGTGTGTATGGGTGTGTGGGAGATGTGGAAAATGTCCTAAAACTATATTCCTGCGAAATTGTTCCCAGATGGAACATTGATTCTCCTTTGCTCTTTACATCATTATTGTGGTCAATTTGGCCTCTATTCATTTTTGCAAAAGACTGAAAATAATAGATCAATAAGAAAGTTATAGTTAGAATTTTTTTAAAAAAAGAGAAAGATTATTTATCAGTCTAGTCTCCATCTGATCATGGTTTATTAGTCTCCTTGTCTTCTTAGGGATATCTTCTAAATGCGCCTGTCATTCAGCTGTGTTGGCTTATGAGTGTGGTGGGGAGCCTGGCCACTCGTGAAGCATGCTGGTCAAGTGACCGAGGGCGCCCCATCTGATACACTCCATCGCCTTTCAGAGTCTCACATGGTAGCAGTTCATGTTCTCTTGTTTCCTGCCATTTAAGCCCCACCTTCAGCCCAGGAGACATTATTATTATTTTGTACCTGTGATGACTGATGTAGGGAAAATTAAGTTCGGACTTTTCCTAATCTGTGAGTGTTTGGGAAGGCTTGTGCAGTCCCCAAGATGATCCGTTTTATGCTCATTTCCTTTGTCTGGGTGCCCACCAAATGGCCC
>NW_022111324.1:89337280-89350804 GCF_000313985.2 Echinops telfairi
AGAAAGAAAGAAAGAAAGAAAGAAAGAAAGAAAGAAAGGAAGGAAGGAAGGAAGGAAGGAAGGAAGGAAGGAAGGAAGGAAGGAAGGAAGGAAGAGAATTGGCCAGGGTGAAATTTACTGGTTTATATCTCTAGTTTGAGGACTTGGGTGGAAAAGGCACTAGTCGATGGACCAGGGACTCTAGAGCTACCAGGACTCTCTCTTCACTTTCAAAATCATTTTACGGGGGCTCATACAACTCTTATCACAATCCACATATACATCAGTTGTGTAAAGCATATTTGTACATTCGTTGCCCTCATCGTTCTCAGCTCTCTTCACGCTTTTCTGTTACTTGCCTGTCAGCTCTCTTCTCTTTGGCCACTGCTGGAAACTGGAAGAGTCCTGGGGAAGGAGCCTGGTAATCGTATCCCTGGCCTCTTGTTCAGGGAGATGTAGTTGTGAAGAAGATGGTGCTTTTATGAGCAGGTGATGGAAAGGACAGCCAGGGCTAGAAGATTAGCATGCTAAATGAAAAGGGGTCTATTTTCAAGGGGTGGTGGGAGGGAGCAGGGTGTCGGAGAAACAACTCCTCATGTGTGGAGGTGGTGGACATGGCAGATCTGACATGTTATGGGGCTGAACAGTTTCCATTCTCTTCCTAGACCCTGTCCCATCAAAGCCTGCCTGATGACGGAGCAGATTCTGTGTGGGCCTGCTGCTAATGTACTTCCTAATGTCCAAGGGTGGCACAACACATTAATTGGTGTGGCTGCTTATTGAAAGGTTTTAGCTTTGCATCCACCTTGAAGTGCCTGCCTACAAAGAAAGGCCTGCAATCTATTTCCAAAAAATCAGTCCCTGAAAACCCTACAGAGCATAGCCGTACTCTGACACAAAGGGTGTGGTGTGGGGTGTGTGTGTGTGTGTGTGCGTGCCACGATCTGGGACAGACTCCATAGCAGCTGGTTGAAGGCAGTCTAGCAAGGTGCCTTCCACAGTCAAAACACCACGTAGTGAAGGAAGACTTGGGTTAACAGAAGAGGGCTGCATGCGCCCTTGTGCTTGAGCACATTAGGGTCTCCCCTGTAGAGCAACTCAGCCTCTCTTTTCCAGGGCAACACTTGAGATAGACCAACAGACCCAAGCTTTGGTGTGAAATGGAGTGTGAAATAGAGATTCCACTTTCCCACGGTTAACAGGGACGTTAACAGTGAAACAGAGAATACTTTCAGTGAAAATCACAAATCATAATTCATAACAATTGGGCAGCATTATTGTGTATTTGAAAACTGGGGCATAAAACTGTGAATCACGCTGGAATTTTTAATTTACTACTTTAATTAACTGCCTTCCACCTCCGTCTCCATATGTCCATGAGGGAGTTGGAGATTTATTGTAAGGATGAACTGAGATAATGTACACGAAAGCATTTTTTCCTGGCTCCTGGTGTGAATTCCCTCTCCTTAGCTTAAGAAGATCAAGTAGAGATCTAGACATCTCCCCCCCTTAAACACAATTATTTAAGAAAATAGCATTCCATTTTCAAAAGAAGATTCCAAATTCCATTCCTCATCTTCTGTCAAAAAGTGAAGAAAGGAATGTATACGTGTGTGAGGGAAATAAGACCAGAAGGAATCAAGCTGAAGGTTTTTAATTCTCATATGTACGCAAGAGAAATAAAAAAGCTATCTTGACCATTTAAAGTAAGACCATACTTCTCAATTGCGTACAAAGGGAAAGGAGGAAAATCCACCCAAGCCTACTGATGTCAGCCAGGAGGGCGGCACATGCTCTTCCATTTTTAATGGAGTGAAAACACTTGGTGAAGGCAGGGGAGTGCCGCAGTGATAAGAAGCTGCTTGGTGCTTAGAGCGGGGAACAGTAACTCTTTATTAACCTGCTTCCCATTTTGTATTGTCTTGGTTTGTCATTGAATCGTGCTGATTGATTAAGCTGCACAACGCACCCTGGTGATACAGTGGTTAAGTGCTTGCTTACCTGCTAACTACAAGGGCAGAAGTTCTAAGCGAGGCGTTGAACAAATTCAGAACAATTCAGTCATGGCCATTGAAATGACCCCTGAAAGGACACAGATTTTTAAAGTACGAGTGAACCAAGATGCTAACTGGAGCAGGAAGAACTACGAGTCAACGCTCTGTCAGAAATTTCATCTTCTTCTTAGAAAACCAGAGCAGGTGTGCCCATTGCCGAGTCACCTGGGGCGGTAAGAAGGATTATATCAGATGATACCAATTAAGCTGCCACAAGCACAGCAGGTGAATTTGCAACTTGGACTTTACTTTCTAGATAATGTAAGCATTCACTATTAGTAAAAGTTGGGACAACTGGGTATGTTTACTACTTATTTCTAGATCCCTTCTTCTTGGCCACTCCCTCCCCCATCAAAAGAGAAACTATTTCCGTTGACAATCACAGCAAGACAAGGAGACCTTGAAACGGCTCTGCGGCTCTAGGCTGACTGGTCGGGCTTTCTCCTGGAACCCTCTCTGTCCGTGGTGGCACAGCCACGGCACGCATCACCGGATGAAGCCATGGAAGCAGAAGCTTAACCGTCATTTGAATAAATTGGCTCTAGTGTCTTCACAGATCACTGAATCATACGGTAATGATCCAGTTCTGAAAAAGCTCTCCCACTCTCTGTTCTTTCAGTATCGCTGCTACGTGAAGTGAGTATTCCAGAACCAGAGCGGTTCCCGTGGAGTTGACTGTAAACGAGGATAGCGCGATGTGTGCCAGAGTAGAACAACGCTCCCGGGGCCTTTCAATGGCTGCTTTTTTCTGAAGCAGATTTATTATACATACCCCTTATTCCAAGGCACCTATGGGTAGAGTTGAGTGTGTTAAGCATTTGTAACATCCAAGGATTCAAAAATTATGATAGCATAGTATTTTTCAATCATGTTACCTCACAATGAATCTTGGGAAGAACAGGTCAATCTCTGTGTCCACTTGCAACTGGATGAGGGACGATGGTGACTTCGGCTCCGTGTCTTTTTCATGGGTGTATTTTGTCGTTACTTCTCATGTTTTTTAGTTTTTGGAATAAGCATGAATACATTTTTAGAACAATATTTCTTGATATATTAACAATAAAGTGCTTTCTTAAGTTTTTTTTTTTTTTGGGGGGGGAGGGCATTGTGGGTTTGACAAGAATATTTCCCTAACTATAGGTCCTTTGGTGTGGAATCATGTCCGGCATCAAGTGATTTTAAAGCAAGTGGAAGGGGAAAATGATTAGGATGTTATTGGGAAGGTAAAGTGATAGACGTTATATGCCTGTTAGTCTCAAAAATCAAATCTTATTTCATGTGCAACTGCTGTTATAGGTTATCCATGCCCCCTCCTCTTTCCATCAGCATGGGAAATCTTCTCATTTCTCTACCTCTGTCAGTCACTTCCTCCTGAAGTTGTTTTTGACTTCCCTCAAAGTCGGGCAGAGTCTTCCCCCACAATGGCCCCATACAACAGCTGTTTGAAGCCTTGTCACTGGACCCAGTGCATTGCTTTTCTTAGTCAGTCACTTGTGTGACTGTCTTTGTTCTTAAGTCTGTTTTTTTCAAGGCCCAAGACAGCATCCTGTTCATTCATTCATTCATTCATTGCCCCAGTGTCTGGGACAGAATCTTACACCAAGTGGGCTTTTTTTTAGGTAATATTTTATTGTGTTTTGGTGAAAGTTTATAAGGCAAGTTAGGATCCAATTTGCCAATTTTCATATAAAGTATTCTGTGGCATTAGTTGTACTTTTCACAACATGCCAAGATATTCTTAACCTATGTTCTGATTATTCTATTTCCAGTACTGTAGTTTCCCTGCCCCCTATTTCTCATCTTTGCTTTAGAGTAAATGTTGACCTTTAACACTTATAGTACAGTTGACTTTTAATACTTATTTGTTGTTTATGTTTTATCAGAGTACCAATATTACAAGTACCTGATAGGCTTTTAAGAAACATTATATGAATATATGAATGAAGTTTAGGTACAGCTTCAAGGATAAACCTTTCCTTGTTATCATATATTTAACTCTGTGGGACTCCTCCTACCTGATATATTCCCTCTCTGCAAATGTCATATCAAAATCAAAGGAAAGAGAGAGAAAATTAGTAATAAAATATTGAATGATGTCCTGCCAAAAATAAATTAATTGATTCCTAATTTGGTCATGATATATGTATTCAATAACTCAATAAATGCACCAGAGGTGTTACAAGATAGAATTACTTAAAAAAATCATTTTATTGAGTACTCATAACATTCCATACATCAATTGTATCAAGTATATTTGTACATTTGTTGCCATCATCATTTCCGAATCATTTTCCACTTGAGCCCTTTCTATAAGCTCCCTTTCCCCCTCCTTCCCTCACTCTGCCACCATCATGAATCTTTGATCAATTATATATTGTTATCATTATTTCATATCTTTCCCTGTTGATTGTCTCCCTTCACTCCAATTTCTGTTATTCGTCCCCTTTGGGGTGGGGGGTATATATATCCAATCTTGTGATGGGTCCCCCTTTTCTCCCCTATATACCTCTCCGTCCATCCCCCTACCATTATGATGTCGCTACTCCCACTACTGTGCCTGAGGGGTTTATCTGTCCTGAATTCCATGTGTCAAGAGCTCTTCTCTGTACCAATGTGTGTTCTCTGGTCTAACCAGATTTGTAAAGTATAACTGGGTCATGGTAGTGGTGGTGGGGAGGTGGCATTCAGGAACTAGAGGAATGATGTGTATTTAATTGGTGCTATGTTGCATTTTGGTTGAATCATCCCTTCCTTATAACCCTTTGTAGAGGGGTATCCAAATGTCTACATGTGGCCTTCGGGTCTCCTCTCCAACTCCCCCTGTCCGCATCAGTATACAAAGTAGAAGTCTTACCTTTCACATGGGGAACCTGGATTTGCTTCCTGGCTAGGGAACAATCATCATGCATGATAACACCGGTCTGTCATTCATGTAGACTTGTATGTTGTCTGAGGTTGAACAGGTTTCAGTGGAGCTACTAGACTAAGAGAGAATAAGAAGAAAGGCTTGGTCATCTAATTCTGAAAACCAACCAGTAAAAACTATATAGATCACCACTGATTATGAGGATGGTACAGGAGTGAGTAGCATTCTGCTTCATTATATGTGAAGTCACCATTTCTTGGGAGCTCACTTGGTGGCACATGACAATAGTCTAGGGTCTAGAAGAACCATATTCTATTGAAGTAAGGAATCTGTGTTAGTCCTGGTAGACCAGAGAAACAAATTCATTGACACTCATGTGTATAAAAGAGAGTTTTATATAAAGGGTAATTGTACATTAAAAAAGCATCTCAGTCCAATCCAAGCCCATAACTCTGATATTAGCCCATATATCTGATACTAATCTATAAAGTCCTCTTCAGACTCACGAAACACATGCAATGATCTGAATGCAGGACGATCACAGGCCAGTGGGTAGAAAGTCTTTGGATCCTGTGGCATTATGAGTATCTCAGCACTGGCAGGGGTCTCTGTGGCTTCTCCGGCTTCAGAGGTCTAGTTGCATCAGGGTAGGTCCATGTGGCTTCTCCAGCTCAGGGCACTAGTGTTGTTCCATGTGTCTTGTCAGCTGCAATGTCTCCCAGGGAGTGAGTCTGTGCCCCGCCTCCAATGAGCTATTAACCTCCTTCATGGCTCCAAATGAGGTCATCCAGATCTGACCAGATTGATAGTCTAAACTCTACCCCTTCACTCATAATCCTCTCAAATTGACGCCACATTATGTAACTACCACAAATCATTCCTTGAGAAAACCGATAAAATCAAACTCACTGCCATTGAGTTAATTCTGACTCATAGAGACCGTATAGGACAGAGTAGAACTTTCCTTGTTGGTTTCCAAGACTATAAGTCTGCATGGGAACAGGAAGCCTTATTTTTCTCCTGAGTATTGGCTGGCAGATTTGAACCTGACCTTGTGGCTAGCAGCCAAACTTGTAACCCACTATACCACCAGGACTATTTTGAGAGACCTGTTTAAATAATTAGCATACATAGAGGTAGCTAAAAGTACTATAACTAAACTAATTTTTAGGTGCAAATAAAAATGTTTTCATAAAACCAGATTCGTTTATTTTATATTCTTACTAGGATGATGAGCCACCAATGTGAATATATAGATTAGAAAATAAATTATTTTTCACATTTCAACCTACTTCAAAATCGCCTCTGCCCTTTAATATTGTCTAAAATACATGTTGTTAAGTTTATTTCATGGAATGATCATTTATTTTGTGCTGATATGTTAATTGCATCATTTTTCTATCGTTTATCTACAATACCATTTATTTGTTGACAGCTGTTCTTTACAATGTTCCCAGAACATTTTACAGCACAGCCCCTGGCCCTCCTAAATTACTGTTTGAATACCCACTTCATTTTATTGGCAGTTAAAATTTCACGTGCATTCATTCCACTTGCATTTATTTTGATCTTTAAAATTGAATTTGTATGGTCTATTATAGCAAATTTAGGCGGTATGTCTTACTGGTTGTATGACCTTGAATCTCTCTACTTTCCATTAGACTTACCTAGGTCTATATTGAGTTCTGCCAGTTTTCAAGGTTCTACATAATCTCAGTCCATCCCTCCATTTTCAGTATTCTTTTATTTTCCTGGGTCTAGGTTAGGACTGAGTTACCCATTCATCTATGTAACTGGCTTAATTACCCAAGTGAGCAGATCCATTTTGTTAACTTGAACCTTTAAGAGTAAAAAAAATTCTCTGATTTTTAAAATTTCTGGGGCTCACACTAAATCCTAGCTCCAACTTAAGACCAATTAGCTCTTACATCATGGCCCTGCTCGATACTCGCCCTCAGGAAGGAAACACAGAAGACATGGGTGCGGTAGCAAAATGTGCTGAAGAAATTAGATGATTTACCCAGAAGCCCAAGTCAATGTGGCCCATTTGATGCATGCCACCAGGGATACTCCCTACCTAGGGTCCCCCAAAGCATTTTCAGTCTTTCTTGCCACCAACTGGAGGTTTGGTTCTCCCACTTTTCCTGACGACCAACGTGCATTTGTGTCCCCCTCTTAGACATGTTTTCCCCCTTTCCCCTCTCCTGCATTGTTCTCCCCTTCAGTATCCCTCAGGCCTCTAATAAAGCTGTCCATCTCTCTGGGGAAACTCAGCATAGCTTTGCCTGGCAGCCTCTCAGTAGACAACATCCCCTTCCCCTCCCTTATGCCTTTGACGTAAGGTGCCCTCTGGAAAAGGGAACTTCAAGATAATTATGTCGAGTGGGTGGTGGATGGTTTAGTGGCACCAGTTGGGCTCTCTACCAGGCTGTGTGGCCCCACAGGCACCAGACTGGACGCTCGTTCTGCTGCATGTTCCTACAGCAGGGACACACAGTTTTTGCCTTTTGTGATTGACTAACTTCACTCCACATACTGTCTTCCTCTATGTCATGAGGTGTTTCATAGTTTCCTAACTCTTTTTTAGGGATGTGTAGTATTCCATTATATGTACATACCAGAGGGTTTTTGTTTGTTTTTAAGCCCAATCTTCTATGGATAGGAATTTAGGTTGTTTCCTACTTCTTTTCTGTTGTAAACTGTGCTGCAATGAACATGGGGTAGCATATGTCAGTCCATGATCTGTTTCTCCTTTCTTTTCGGTGTATGCTCTGTAATGGTATTACTGGGTCATATGGTATTTTGATTGCCATCTGTTTTAAGAATCACCATATAGTTTTCCGCAGTGGCAGTGCGCTTTCACAAGCCCACCAGGGCTGAATAAGAGTTGCAAAATCACCACACCCTTTCCAGTATTTGTTGTTTTCTCTTTTTTTTGTTTGTTGGTCTTGATTTGGGATATAGTTATGGGTGTCAAATGGTGTCTCATGGTTGATTTGACTTGCATTTCCCGAATGGCTAGTGAACAAGAGCATCTCCTCATGTGTTGATTAGCCATTGGAGTGTCATCCTTTGTGGATCGTCTGTTCAGGTTCTTTACTCACATTCTCAGAGGGTTGTTCATTTTATTCTTGTTGTAGGCTTGTAATATACTGTAGATTTTATTCATTATTCCTTTGCCTATTGTGTTAGACAGGGTTCTCTAGAGAGACAAAACCAGACTGCTAATAATTATATGTATACACACACACACATATATATACAGATGGATAGATATATAACACAAGAAATAAACAGTTAAATTATAAAGCAGTACAAATGACTCAGTGCAACTCACTCCCGTGAGACAGTTGTGAGACACTGGCAGTCCTTCAAGTCTTGAGGGCCCCAGGCAGTCCTCTGAAGAACAATTCAGGCTATCCAGGCACAGGCAGCAAACAGCAAGGCAGGTCACCAACAGTCAGCCAGATGACAGGGTCTGACAGTCCCCAGCTCGAGATGTAAATTCGAATGGTGCGGCGAAGCAGGTCTTGATGGAACCTCAAATTACAGTGACACAATCCACGGTTAGGTGTCCCACAGGTAGTGTAGCTTGCAAATGGAGGCACAGAACAAGCAAGGCAGCCACACACTGGTCCGATGATCAAAGAGCAAGAGACAAGAAAGACGAGGCTCGCCAGCCATTTATCCCTCCACCCTTCAATTAATCCCAAATGTGTTTATCAGCCAGGTTGGCACAATAAACTAACTACCTCACCTATTATGCCATTACTAAATATCTTTTCATAATCTGTGGGATCTCCTTTTACTCCTTTAATGAACTCTTAAGATGTACAGAGTGTTCTACTTTTAATAGGTCCCACTCATCTATTTCGTCTTCCACAGAGTACGCCTCCTTTGTTATTTCTGGGGGTTGTGGGCTCCAGCCCCACAACTGAATGGTCCTGCTGTGTGATATGTGCAATTAAAGAAGACAAACAAGAGAGAGAGCAGAGTGCAAGATACTTGACTCCATTCTCAGAATAAGTAAGAAGGGGGATAAGAATCTCAAGTTCATGCCATAATGAGTATTTAAGGCTCTTGAGGCCTGCAAGCCTCTTGTTATACATACATATCAAGCAAATGGACAATGTATTAATCTTGAATATTTCAAGCCCTCAAGGGGAATCTTTCATGGGGAGTACCAGACCTTCAAGAGACCAGAGGTGCAAAATGTTCCTTAAGATAAGGAACAAAGGGAATGTATTAGGCAAGGTTGACTAGAGAAACAAATACAGAGGCCCTCATATATGTATAAGCAAGAACTTGATATCAAGAAGTAATTATGCATCAGTGAAACATTCCAGCCCAGTCCAATTCAAGTCCATAAGTCTGATACTTGTCTATAAGCCCCTCTGCAGACTCACACAGTGACATGCAATGATGCAGAATGCTGGAAGATTGCAAGCCAATGGGTGCAGAGTTTTGTGGATCTAATGGTAGTGGACACATCGCAGGGATCTAAGAGGTCTCACCATGGTTCATCAAGAAGGTGAAGGCAGAAAGAGAGGTTCCCAGGACCCTCCTCATGAGAACTACATCCACAAGGAGGCACCATCAGCCTGTGACCTGCTTGATAAGCTAGTCTCCACCCCTACACTTCTATATATCAAGTTGACATGAAATTATGCAACTACCACAGGGAGTGAATGCTCTTAGAGATAAGCATCCTTTAACTGCTTACATGAGGAGCGGGGCATCTGTAGAAGACAGTTTTATAGTAACATGTATCACGGATATAAGTGCTGTGGAGAAACATCTTTCCTGGAATATGTGTATTGCAGCGCTTTCCCTATGTTTTGGACTCTGGAAGCATGCCTCATGTTAAGCGTGGCATGACGAAAACCCTGTGGTCATGAGTGCAGGGAGCAGGTCACACACATACTTCCTTCCAGGTCCTCAGTTTCCCACAGGTAGCCTGAGTATTCCCTGAACTGGGACACTTAGGTTTGTCCCTATTTTCTCATTGATGATCCTGATAGTTTTGGGTTTTACATTTAGGTCTTTGATCTACCTTGAGTTTGTTCTTATGCATCTGGTGAGATATGGATCTTGTTTCATTCTTCTGTAGATGGATATCTAGTTTTTCCAGCACCATTTACTAAAGAGGGCATCTGCTTCCCACTTAATGCTTATTATGTCTTTGTTAAAACTCAGTTGTCTGTTAAGGATGTTTTTATTTCTTTCCTGATCCATTGGTCTTTGTATCTGTCATTATACCAGTATAAGGCTGTCTTGACAACTGTGGCTGTATAGTAGATTTTAAAGTCAGGTAGTGCAGGATCACCTACTTTGCTTTTTTTTTTTTTTTTAGGAGTTCTTTGCCTATCTTGGGCTCTTCCTTCTCCATACGAAGTTGGTAATTAGTTTTTCCAGTTCTATACAGATGCTGCTGGAATTTGGATCAAAATTGCATTGAATATGTAGATTTCTTTAGGTGGTACAGACATTTTCACAATACTGAGTTCTTTGATCCATGAACATGGGATATTCTTCCATTTGTGTAGGTCCCTTTTGGTTTCTTGTAGTACTGTTCTGTAGTTTTCTGTTTACAGTTGTTTTTTTTTTTTGGGTTTGGGTTTTTCCTCAATTGTTCCCAACATACTTATTGTGGACACCTTAGGGTTCTAAATATATTAAATCATATCATCTGCAAATAGTGAAAGTTTCACTTCTTCTTAGCCCAACTGTATTCCCTTGACTTCTTGCCCTGTCTTATGGCACTGGCTAGGACTTCTGGCACAGTGTTGAATAAGAGTGGGAATAAAGAACATCCTTGTCGGATTCCCTTATTTAGTGAAATGTTTTCAAATTTTCTCCACTGAGTGTAATCTTAGCTATTCGTTTTTCTTATATGGTCTTTATTGTGTTGAGAATTTCCCTTCTAATTCTATCTTGAGAGCTTTTATTAGGAATGGGTTTTGGTTATTGTCACATGCTTTTTCTGCATCCACTGATATGATCATATGATCTTGTCATTTTTCCTGATAATGTGGTAGACTGCGTTAATTGTTTTTGGAATGTTGGACCATCCCTGCAACAATAGTGTGAATCTCAGTTAGTCAAATGTATTATTTTTTTGATATGTGGTTGGATTCTATTGGACACGATTTTGCTGAGAATTTTTGCATCTTTGTTCACGAGGGATATTGGTTTGTAGTTTTCATCGTTGTGGGGCCTTTTCTGGTTTTAGTATCAGGTTTATGCTGACTTCAGAAAAGGAGTTTGGGAGTTTGATGTCCTACATCCTGGGACAGTTTGTGAAGGATTGGTGTCAACTCTTCTCTGAAAACTTGGTCAAAGTCTCCTGTGAAGCCATCTGGACTTGGGCTTTTTTTCAGTTGTGAGATTCTTGATGACCTTGACTATTTGCTATGGGCCTGTTAAAGTTCTTAATGTCACTATGCGTTAATTTGAGAAGAAAGTGTTTTTTTTGAGCTATTTGTCCATGTGATCGGATTATCGAATTTTTTTGAATACAGTCTTCTGTAATACCGCGTTATGAGTTTTTTACTTCATTTGGGTCTGCTGTGACGCCCCCTGTTCCTCCTTAATTTTAGACCTTGTCATTGCTCTTTTTCTCCATTAAGTTTGCTAGCAGTTTGTTGATTTTGTTGACCCTTTCAAAGCACAGACTTTTTGTTATTTTCCCCCATCATTTTTCTGTTTTCCAACTCATTTATTTCTTGCGTAGTGTTTATGATTTTCTTTCTTTTGTTGCTGGAAGGTTTTTGCTGTTGACTATGTTCTAGTTGTTGGAGGTGCTGTCTTAAGATATGTTGTGCTATCATTCTCGTTAGTTTTTAGGAACTTCTTAATTTCCTTTCTTATTTGTGCTATTACCCAGTCTTTTTTTTGTAGTATGTTATTAAGTCTCCGTGTGTGTTTGTGTAATTCTATCTATTGTTAATTTCCAGTTTTATGGCACTGTGTTCATTGAAAGTGGTTTGAATGATCTCTATATGTTTAAATTTTCTCAGCCTTGCTTTCTGGCCCAGCATGTGGTCTATTTTTGAATATGAGCCATGTGTGTTAGAGAAGAATGTATTTATTTGCTGTTGGCTCAAGAACTCTCTAAATATCTAGAAGTTGAGTTGTTCAATTGTGTTGTTCAGCTCTTCCATTTCTTTATTGAGCTTCGTACCTGTTGATATATCTTTCTTTGGAGTCTCTGCTCCAAACCCCCTCATTCTCGAAAATATGTTTTTTTGTTTGTTTTGGATCTTCTGATGCCTGTTACCTGATCCTGTCGATGCCTCATGATCACACAGGCTGGTGTGCTTCTTCCATATGGGCTTGATGCTTCTCTACCAGATGGCCACATGTTTAACTTTAAGCCTTTAATACCTCAGATGCTATATCTGTTTTATATTGGATGTAATAGTAATGGAAGCAAATCAACCACATTTTTCTTCTGCAGGGTTGCTGGGTGGGTTTGAGCCACCAATCTTTTTATTAGCAGCTGAGTGCTTAACCATTGCACCACCAGGGCTCCTTATAGCACCATTATTGGTAATTACAACCACCAGTTAAAGGAAAACCCATCAGCTCCCTTTGTTTATGTATATCTCGGTTCTTACCTTCATCCAGGAGGCAAGCAAATAGTATAGAGTATGAGTGTACGAGTAAAGTATTGTGTATAAGTGCTGAAAGTATATCCAGTCTTTTCATATCATTTTATAAATAGTAAAGTGCCTCTTTGATTTATCAAACCACAACAATCATTCATTTCTTTAATATTTAAGCATTTCTGGGCACTGAGCTTACCTGAAGGAGAAGCTGGTTTCACAACATTGGAAGTTAAGCAGTTGATTTCCTACTTACAGGCAAGATCACGTGTTAGAAAGGGTTTATGATTCCCTGTTCCCACTGGTGAAGTCCCTATTTCATCAACAGGATGAGAACTATTCCATTCTTGAGCTTTCTTTCCCAGTATTTAACAACCATCCTCTTAGCTACTAATGGTAAGAACCACAGAGCAGAAAGTGATTCAGTGACAGACTACAAATGAGCTCTCTTTGAAAAATCAACCAAGGGTGGCACACATTAAAGTGCTCTTCATTCTCCAGACTCAGCCCTGCAGTGCACACACAGTCTCCTTTCCAGTAGATTACGTCAGATAACCAGTCTGAATAAAACCACATTCATGTGCTTATCAAATTTAAAACTCATTGCCTTTGAGTTAATTGTGACTCATGGTAACCCCATGTGTGTTAAGGTAGAACTGGGTCATGTACGGTTTTCATCGACTGATTTTTCAGAAGTAGATCACCAGGCTTTTCTTCGGAAGTACCTCTGGGTGGATGAGAACCATTGACCTTTCCCTTAGCAGCAGAGTATATTAACTCTTTGCCCTATTCAGTGAATCTGTTTCCAAACAATAGGGATTTTTTTTAAAAAAACATTTTATTAGGGGCTCATACAACTCTTTTCACAATCCATACATATATCAATTGTGTCCAGCACATTCATACATATGTTGCCATCATCATTCTCAAAACACCTGCTTTCTACTTGAGCCTTTGGTATCAGCTCCTTATTTTTCCCCTTCCCTCCCAACTCCCCCTCCCTGCTGAACCCTTGATA